>NC_135832.1:1637663-1950163 GCF_964213995.1 Mustelus asterias | reverse complement strand
GGGAAACATTTTACAAAGAGATGTGGAACTTTTAGGTGAGTGGATCACAGCTTCGTAGATGGAGTTTCAAGTGGATACTTCTGATTGAATCCAATTTCTAAAAAAATGTACAAAAACAAACGAAAGTGAGAGAAGCGAAGAGTGTTTTGGTGCAGACCGATTACAGTCTACTCGTGCATGGATCGCAGATCGCTGTTACAATGGTTAATAAAGAAGACAAATGGATTTTTGGCATGCATTTCATGATGAATAGATAATTTCGGCACAGAAGCGTTGCTGCAACTGTACAGGCATCCTTGAAATTGTACCTGGGATATAATGTACTTCCCCCCCCGCCCCTTCCTTGAGGAGGGATGGAATTGCATTGGAGGCAGCTCAGGCGAGGTTCACGAGATTGTTGACAGAGATCAAGTGTGTGTTCTCGAAGAAAAATTGTGCAGTTTGGGCATATATCCTCTCGAGGTCAGAAGAATGCTCAGGGAATTCGAATTGAGGTATGTAAGATGCGAAAGCGGATTAACAGTCCAGACTGAGAGATGATTTTTTTTAAATTTTGATTTGATTTGACTTATTATTGTTACATGTATTAACATATATGGAAAAGTATTGTTTCTTGCGTGCTATACAGAAAAATCATAACGGTCATAGACAAGGAAACGAGAGAGTGCAGCATGTAGTGTTACAGTCATAGCTCGGGTGTAGTGAAAGATCAACTTAATGCAAGGTAAGCCCACGCAAAAGTCTGACACCAGCAGGGAAGAAGCTGTCCTTGTGTCGATTGGTACGTGACCTTAGACTTTTGCATCTTTTTCACGACGGAAGAAGGTGGGAGAGAGAATGTCCTGGCTGCTTTGCCGAGGCAGTCGGAAGTGTAGACCGAGTCAATGGATGACAAGCTAATTTGCTTGTAGGATTCGGCTCCAGTTACGACCGCTTGTACCTCCTTGCAGTCTTGGGCAGAGCAGGAGCCATATCAAGCTGTGGTACAACCAGTAATAATGCTTTCTATAGGGCATCTGTAAACGTTCATGAGTGCCGTAGCTGACATGCCAAATTTCCTTCGTCTTCTGGGAAAGTAGAAGTGATGATGGGATTTCTTAACGAAATTGTCGGCATGGGGGGACCATGACATGTTGTTGGTGATCTGGACACCAAAAAACCTGAAGCTCTCGACCCTTTCTCCATCTTCCCCACTGATGTATACTGGGGCATGTTCTCCTTTACGCCTCCTGAAGTCGATGACAATCTCCTTCGTTTTGTTGAAATTGAGAAGGATGTTATTGTTGCCGCTTGCGGGGGAATATAGTGCGAGAGGCCATTGTTTAAGGATAAGGGAAAGCAGATTTACAACAGATTAAGTGAAATTATTTCTCCCTCCCGAATCTCAGGAATTTGCTACTTCACATTGCGGAGATGCTGGGATATTGAACGAAATTAAGGAGGAGATAGATGCATTTTTAATTAGCAATGGTTTGAAAGATTACAAAAAATGACAGGAAAGTGATGTTGAGTCTTGATTTCAACCATGATTGCATTGAATGGTGAAGCAGGCTCATCGGGCCAAATTGTTTATTCCTGCTCCTGATTCATATCGTCTTGTTGCATCCATAATTTAGCTGTCAGTGAAATTACGTATAATCCTATGCAGCTACAGACTGTATAGATCTCTTGATTTTTTGAAGCAGGGTGCATCAATTGTCTTCAAACTGTGCGTCCACTGCAGCATACATGAAGCAATTAAATAAAATTCACATTGGCTCAATTACATATTTATTTACTCTCGACAGCAATCATCACTCACCCCAGCTGGACTGCGTGAATATTGTACATTGCTCTTGGTCATTGCTGGCGTAAAAGTGAAAACTCAATATGTTTGTTCAGTGACTGTAACTAATGGCAATCTTCATGGACACTAAATCTGTCACTGGAGGATTTGCCTCTTTTTGCCGATTGGATACGAAACTGGCTATCTGATCGAAGACAGAGAGTGGTGGTGGATGGAAACTTTTCGGACTGGAGGCCGGTTGCTAGCGGAGTGCCACACGGATCAGTACTTGGTACTCTGCTATTTGTGATTTTTATTAATGACTTAGAGGAGGGGACTGAAGGGTGGATCAGTAAATTTGCTGATGACAGCAAGGTTGGTGGAGTAGTGAATGAGGTGGAGGGTTGTTGTAGGCTGCAAAGAGACATAGATAGGATGCAAAGCTGGGCTGAATAATGGCAGATGGAGTTTAACCCTGATGAATGTGAGATGATTCATTTTGATAGGAAAATTTTAAATGTGGATTACAGGGTCAGAGGTAGGGTTCTGAAGACGGTGGAGGAACAGAGAGATCTTGGGGTCCATATCGACAGATCTCTGAAGGTTGCCACTCAAGTGCTTAGAGCTGTGGAGAAGGCCTAAAGTGTGTTAGCTTTTATTAAGAGGGGGTTGGTGATTAAGAGCTGTGGGGCGATGCTGCAACTGTACAGGACCTTGGTGAGACCACATTCGAAATATTGTGTGCAGTTCTGTTCACCTCACTATAAGAAAGATGTGGAAGAGCTGGAAAGAGTGCAAAGCAGATTGACCAGTTTGCTGCCTGGTTTGGAGGGTAGGTCTTATGAGGAAAGGTTGAGGGAGCTCGGGCTGTTCTCACTGAAGCGGAGGAGATTGAGGGGAGACTTAAGAGAGGTATATAAAATGATGAAGGGAATAGATAGAGTGAACGTTCAAAGACTATTTCCTCGGATGGATGGAGCTATGACAAGGGGGCATAACTATAGTTTTCATGGTGGGGGATATAGGAAGGATATCAGAGGTAGGTTCTTTACTCAGAGAGTGGTTGGGGTGTGGAATGGACTGCCTGCAGTGATAGAGGAGTCAGACACTTTAGGAACATTTAAGCGGTTATTGGATAGGCACATGGAGCACACCAGGATGATAGGGAGTGTGATAGCTTGATCTTTCTTTCAGATAAAGCTTGGCACAACATCGTGGGCCGAAGAGTCTGTTCTTTGCTGTACTGTTCTTTGTTCTATGTTCTACGTTCTATCAATGAGGGTATCCTATCACTCTGTTACAAAACTGCGTCAGCGGGAGCAGAACCTCGAGGACCTTGACAAGGGAAAATACCATTTGGAATCTGAGTCCATTGGACGGCAACGTTCTGACAACTGGGCACAATATGAGGACAGCAGATTGGAGTGCAAAGATGGTTTACCAAGATGTTGCCTATGAGAAGAGGTTAGATTAACTTGGATTGTTTTCTCTCGACAGATGGAGGCTGAGGGGAGACCTGACAGAGGTGTACAAAATTATGAGAGGCATAGCTGGGGTGGATAGTCAGAGGATTTTTCCATGGGTGGAAGTGTCAATTAAAGGGGCTCAGGTTCAAGTGGAGAGGGGAAAGATTTTCACGCAGAGAGTTGTGGGTTCCGGAATGTGTTGCCAGAAGAGATGATGGAAGCAGGCACATTAGCTATATTAAGGAGACATCAGGATGTGTGCACGAATGAGGAGAGAATCGAGGGATATAGACAGAGTAAGGGCAGTAGATTATTATTTTTTACTTCACACGGGCATCACGATCGGCAGACTTGGAGGGCCAAAGTGCTTTACCTTTCTTTTTTCTTTGTTCACGCATTGGCAAGATGCAAATGTTGGAATGTCACAGGTTGCAGTCCTCATGCCCCAACTATGTACAACTGTGTTAATAATTTGGATTCAGTGATAGTAGGTAGCATAGCCAAATTAGCAGGGGGCATTAAAACAGATGGGAGAGTAAGTTGCAGGGATGAAATCAGTCATTTTCAAATGGACATTGGATACGTTGCCTGAATGGGGCAAAATATAGCAGATGGGGTTTAACATCGATGAAATTGAAATTATCACAGGGAATATGCAAAGTCTAATTATAATATAAATGGATTGATAATTCAGTGCAGAGGGATCTGGATGTCCTCGCCCATGAATCGCAATAAACCTGTATGCGTCCAAAGCAGGTAATATGGAATGGAAATGTTATCTTGGTATTTAATGTTCAAGGAATATAATATGATGTAGTGACTTGTTCTTGCGAATGTACAAATCATTACTCAGAGAGCAGATAGAATAACGTGTACAACTGTGGTCCACTTACTTGAGGAGGGGTGTTGTTGCATTGGAAACAGTTCACAGGTGATTCACTAGATTGATTCCAAGAGATGAGGGGTTTGCTTTATGAAGAGAGATTGAGGAGGTTAGGCCAATACTCTCTGAAGTTGAGAAGAATCAGCGGAGTTCTAATTGAATTTTCTAACATCTGAAAATGTTTGACAACGTAGAAGCGCAGATGATATTTCCTCTTGGAGGTCAATCTGGAATAAGCGATGATAGACGTGCAGAAAGGGACGACAGATTGAAAACAGATATTAGGAGAAATTGCTTCTGTCAGAGGATCTGGAGTCTGTGGATTTCATTACCGCAGAGTGTTCTGGATGCAGATACTTCGAGTAAATTTATGGAAAGATGGACGGACCTTTAATTAGTACGGCCTGGGTCAGATTTTGTTTCAACGAAACGATGCAGACCCACTGGGCAAAATATCCTCCTTCGGCACTTTGGGGATTCTGTGGTTCTCTGCTTTCAATAATGTCGCTTGTTTTCAGTTTAACATATCGCCCATTGTTGAGGATTGTTCTGTTTTGCCTGATGGTCAGCGAGCAAGTGACAACATGATCTGGAAATGCAAGCAGAATGGACAGGCTGGTGGGAAAGGACATTTGATGCAACAAACTGGAAAGTGATCCATTTTCCCAGAAATCCAAGAGTGAAGCAATTAAAAAAACAGTTCCACATACAAAGCAATGTATCTATTAAAAAATACTCACATAGTACGGAAATGCATGCAGAGCTCTTCATGTCACTGGGACATGAGGATACATATGCATAATTGAAAACGGCAAGCCATCGTGTTCGGATAGATGGATAAGCATTTGTGATCGACAGAGTTTTAAGGAGATATGTAAAATAAAAATGCAGAGAAGTGATTTGGAACAGCTATGCAACTCCAATTGGGCCACAGTTAGAATATCATGTACAACTCTGATCACCACGATTTATGAAGGTTTTACTAAATGATACACAGCTGCGCACTTTTTCCATGTATATACTGGATTAGGACAGGCAACAAATAACACATTTCCCTATTAGCGACTGGAGAAGCGGAGGTGGAAAAATGCCTTGACCAAGAGATGCCGCAAGGATGTGCATAAGACGTCATTGATGCAACAGATGTTCAATCTTGCACCCACTCATAGAAATCATAGAAACCCTACAGTACAGAAAGAGGCCATTCGGCCCATCGAGTCTGCACCGACCACAATCCCACCCAGGCCCTACCCCCATATCTACCCACTAATCCCTCCAACCTACGCATCTCAGGACACTAAGGACAATTTTTAGCATGGCCAATCAACCTTACCCGCACATCTTTGGACTGTGGGAGGAAACCGGAGCACCCGGAGGAAACCCACGCAGACACGAGGAGAATGTGCAAACTCCACACAGACAGTGACCCAAGCCGGGAATCGAACCCAGGTCCCTGGAGCCGTGAAGCAGCAGTGCTAACCACTGTGCTAACGTGCCGCCCCACAGAGAAAGGCCATTCGGCCCATCGAGTCTGCACCGACCACAATCCCACCCAGACCCTACCCCCATATCCCTACATAATTACCCACTAATCCCTCTAACTTACGCATCCCAGGACACTAAGGTCAATTTTAGCATGGCCAATCAACCTAACCCGCACATCTTTGGACTGTGGGGGGAAACCGGAACACCCAGAGGAAACGCACGCAGAGAATATGCGGACTCCACACAGACAGTGACCCTGGGCTGGAATTGAACCTGGGTCGCTACCTCTCGTGAGGCAGCAGTGCTAACCACTGTGCTACCGTGCCGTCCCAAATGGAGAGTGCTAACCACTGTGCTACCGTGCCGTCACTGCATATGAGTTTAACGAGGCAAAATAATGAATGTCCCAAATGGAGAATGAATGGATGTTTCCTGGCAATGAATGCACTGGGGTAATTCGACGGTGCAAATGAATGAGATCGCATATATTGCTCCACAGATGTTGGCATGGACGCGAGTGGCAGATTGCCATAGCGTGAGGGTCGTTTAACCTCTATAACATAGCAGCTATTCTGCTACATCATTACTCATATAATGCTGGGATATTTGTGTTCATCATAATGTCAAATGCTAATGTAATGTCGTTTAAAAGTAAGTAGGTTAGGCGACCAGCATTAATTGTGAAGAAGTAGTTGCAGATTCACACACGTTTACTTGCAGTTCTGGTGCATGAAGGTCCGAGGCAGTGAATTAAAGGCATACTGAGCTACACACGAGCCACATAGACAGGTTACATTCATTCAATAATTGAGACCATCGAGTTGTCTGTCAGATGAGCACCGAATTATTTGTTTCCCAGGCTCATTCACTTTGGAGACTTGCGGCAAGTGTTCAATGGAAAATGGGAATATAATGCAAAGTCTGTGGTAAACAAAGCAATGTATCAATTCAAAATGCTCACACAGTACGGAAATGTGTGCAGAGCTCTTCACATTTCCCAGGTTACATTCGTCTGTGCATCAATATTCACCATCATCTTCAAGTGTAAAATTGTGAGATATCTGCTTTATTTAACCAGTGAAAGACTTGCTGATTACTTCGCCATTCTTCACCCATTTGAAATTGAGGGCTGAGATTCCCCACCCGGTGCAGTATAACAAGAGGAACCTGCCTTCCACCAATACTTTTGTTGAGTGTTGTTTATAACCAATCCTCCTTAAACAGACATAAATGCAAAATATTTTTAAAGAAGGAGCATTCCTTGTCCTAATCATTATAATGAATATATTCCCATGTCTAAATCACATACTTCTATCTTCACATACCGCCCCGTTGTTTAAACCAAACCTAGAAACGCCATGTGTCATCTACTCCCCTTTAGGTTGTCTGTTGTCTTTGCTATGTTAGCAGTAGTCGTTCATTCAGGCCAATTCAGATTTCAAAGCAGTGACAAGAGCTAATGTAATTGAAACGATGAACTGTAGATGCGGACTTTTTATGCCTTTATTGCTGATTAATCTCAGATTATCACTTGAACCCTTGTGAATCAGAACGCTCAAATTGCTCTCATCATCTTCACTGACATCGAAATGGACCGGCATGTCGGATTCCATCAAACAAACAGCATCATTGTTCATCAGTTTTACAGACTGAAATGTATAGATCCGTCTTTAGGATATGAACCATGGTGTTTCTGATCATCACTTGTACAACTTTTATTTTTACTTCCCTGGAGATTTAACTGATTTAACAATATGTGTCCACCTGTTGTGTGAATTCATACAGACTAGAAACTGGAAAGCAAATATCTGACGGTATAAAATAGGAACTTATCGATAACAGGAAGGCAGACTGCAGATTGCACAGTGAGATTTGTAGCACTGGTCCTTATTCAGGAGATTTTTGTGATGAATTGATATATCATCTCATCATTCTTCCTAAAGTCCTTCCTCAGGTGAGAGTACAGTGCTCTTTCAAAGTTCCCACTGAGCTGAACTCTGCCACGATACTTATAATCCTGCCGAACTGTCGGGTTGATTCATAGATAGCAAAAGCTGCTGACTTACCAGAGTCCCACTTCAGCCATTTGCACTGCAAGCCGCTGATATAATTTTTAAAGTTTATGCTGCATTCGATCTCTGCATGTGCACGAGTGTCGCAGTCACATTTTTCTGGCAACATCACTGAGAATTGAACGCTGCAGAAATAAATCTGACAGAAAAAAAACATATTAACAAAAATATTACACCCCCTTCAAATTCTGAATGGAAATGAATTTCATCATTTTACTATCTGTTAAGATATTGTCAACTGGCACATATTCCCTTAAAATCACAATTATGGAAAACGATTATGATATTCCAGAGCAAGTAAATACTAATTAAATATTAAGTTTTCCTATTCAAATATTCATTGAAATATCTATTTCATCGATGCCTGTGGAATACTCATATACCTCACTAATCCTCGTCGGTAAAGCGAACATCTTTCAAACAAAATTGGCTGTTTGCCCAACAAAGAACCCGTGCAATGCACATTAAAATGACTGTTAATTAAAACAACCATTGAACAACCATTGCACCTGACTTGAAGTTTTTATATTAAATGCTACTTTATAAATATGTGTTAAAACACTCAGGAAGTATGATTTGATGTGTCCAATATTTAACAATATTTGAAGAGGCAACTATCCCAGCTCAGCATTTTCAAAATGAAGACACAGACAATTCCCATGCTCACTTGATAGGCGAGATAAATTATTGGTTCTGTATATTAGCATACGCAGAAGAAATGTACCTTTTATCCATGGTGCAAAGAAGACAAATTGGCAAATTAACATACTGGAAACAAATGTTGACACCAAGGCTAATGGTCCTACATGAATCATTAGCGCGTGTTAAAATGAGGTGATCCCATTTGTCAGGATGTTCCAGAACAGATGAACTCAGAAAAAATTATCTCAAGCACCTATGTACCAAATTTATCATCATTAATAAACATTTGGAAAGCGAATGCAACACGCACACTTGCAGCCAAATCTACTTAGTATCTCAGTCATATTATTTTTCTGGTAAGCAATGCTGCATTTACGGTTAATTTGTTGCTGTGTGTTTATACGTGGTTGTGAGACTTCAACGAATTGCTGCACGTATACCAATTTGTGACGTCAGAGGTAGGAGCTGTTTTGGCAAACGAGTATTTGGATAACTTATTGCACTTCCTGTATCCTTCATTGACCTCATTAACTGTTGTTTCATGTCACTGTATTTTGCCTGTATCTTTAGTGGTGGTGTTATGGTGGCAATCTCTCTATGTGTTTCAGTCAATGTTTGCAAATGAGTTGAAGGTGCATTCGCCCCTTTTACTAAACCGGGTCCTATCAGTGGTGATCTTCCAACAAGCAACGACCAATCCAACCAAATTTATCTCAAACAACGTGCATTACATTACACTCCTTTCTCTCACTTTATGCTAATATGCATAAACTTACGTTTACCTGATGCATTATTTTGCATAAGTTCTCTTCAAATCCAACACCACATTGGCAGCATTATCTGGGCAATAATGGTTCCGAATCACAGAATCTCAGATTACTGCAGTGCAGAAGAGGCCCTTCGGCCCATCGAGTGTGCACTGCCGCATGAAATGCCATGATGTACCCATGTGATCCCACTTGTCAGCCCTTGGCCCAAAGCGTTGAATCTTATGGCGTGTCAAGTACTCATCCAGGTACTCTTTAAAGGATGTGAGGCATCCCGCCTTCACCACCCTCCCAGACAGTGCATTGCAGACCGTCACCACCCCCTGAGTAAAAACGTTTTTCCTCAAATCCACCTAAATCTCCCACCCCTCACTTTAACTTTGTGTCCCCTCATAACTGACGCTTCAACTAAGAGGAACAGCTGCTCCCTATCCATCATGTCCATGCCCCTCATAATCTTGAACACCTCAATCAGGTCGCCCCTCAGTCGTCTCTGCTCCAAAGAAAACAACCCAAGCCTATCCAAACTCTCTTCCTAACACAAATATTCCATCCCAGGCAACATCTGGGAATCTCCTCTGCACCCCTTCCACTGCTATCACGTGCCTCCTACAATGTGGCGACCAGAAAAGCACACACTACTCCAGATGTGGCCTTGCTAAAGTTTTATAGACTTATTCACCACTCTATTTACCCGCCTTTCCGCCTTCAGAGATCGATGTACAAGCACGCCAAGGCCCCGTTGTTATTCAGAACTTCTGAGTGTCAGACGTTTCACAGTATATTTCCTTGTCAAATTATTCGTTGCAAGTGCACCACCTCTGAATTTTCAGCGTTGAATTCCAACTTCACTTATCCGTCTGTTTGATCATCTCGTTTATATCTTCATGTAACCCAAGATATTCAACCTTCCAGTTCACCACCTGGCAATCTTTGTGTCATCGGCAACCTTACTGATCCTATCCCGCACATAGTCACCTATGTACCTTTTATTAATGACTTTACTCTGATGTGAGGAATAAAAGAATGACCAGGGTGAGTTTGGGCCGGTCAGGGACAGTAGTGGGAACATGTGTATGGAGTCAGTAGAGATATGCGAGGTGATGAATGAATACTTTTCTTCAGTGTTCACCAAGGAGAGGGGCCATGTTTTTGAGGAAGAGAATGTGTTACAGGCTAATAGGCTGGAGGAAATAAAAGTTCGGAGGGAGGATGTCCTGGCAGTTTTGAATAAACTGAATGTCGATAAGTCCTCTGGGCCTGATTAAATACATCCTAGAATTCTTGGGGAGGCAAGGGATTAGATTGCAGAGCCTTTGGCTTTGATCTTTGGGTCCTCGCTGTCCACGTGGATAGTGCCAGAGGACTGGATAATGGCGAACGTTGTTCCTCTATTTAAGAAAGGGAATAGAAATGACCCTGGTAATTATAGACCGGTTAGTCTTACTTCAGTGGTTGGTAAATTGATGGAAAAGGTCCTTAGCGATGGGATTTACGACCATTTAGAAAGATGCGGATTAATCCGGGATAGTCAGCATGGATTAGTGAAGGGCAGGTCGTGCCTCACACATTTGATATAATTTTTTGAGGAGGTAACTAAGTGTGTTGGTGAAGGTAGGGCAGTTGATGTCATATACATGGACTTTAGTAAGGCGTTTGATAAGGTCCCCCATGGTCGGCTTATGATGAAAGTGAGGAGGTGTGGGATATAGGGAAAGTTGTCCGATTGGATAGGTAACTTGCTGTCTGATCGAAGACAGAGGGTGCTGGTGGATGGAAAATTTTCGGACTGGAGGCAGGTTGCTAGCGGAGTGCCACAGGGATCAGTGCTTGGTCCTCTGCTCTTTGTGATTTTTATTAATGACTTGGAGGAGTGGGCTGAAGGGTGGATCAGTAAATTTGCTGAAGACACCATGATTGGTGGAGTAGTGGATGAGGTGGAGGGCTGTTATAGGCTGCAAGGAGACATAGATCGGAGGCAAAGCTGGGCTGAAAAATGGCAAATGGAGTTTAACACTGATAAATGTGAGGCGATTCATTTTGGTAGGACTAATTTACATGGGGATTACAGGGTCAAAGGTAGGGTTCTGAAGGCTGTGGAGGAACAGAGAGATCTTGGGGTCCATATCCACAGATCTCTAAAGGTTGCCACTCAAGTGGATAGAGCTGTGAAGAAGGCCTATAGTGTGTTAGCTTTTATTAACAGGGGGTTGGAGTTTAAGAGCCGTGGGGTTATGCTGCAACTGTACAGGACCTTGGTGAGACCACATTTGGAATATTGTGTGCAGTTCTGGTCACCTCACCATTAGAAGGATGTGAAAGCGCAGGAAAGAGTGCAGATGAGATTTACCAGGATGCTGCCGGGTTTGTAGGGTAGATCTTATGAGGAAAGGTTGAGGGAGCTAGGGCTGTTCTGTCTGGAGCGGAGGAGGCTGAGGGGAGACTTAATAGAGGTTTATAAAATGATGAAGGGGATAGATAGAGTGAACGTTCAAAGACTATTTCCTCGGGTGGATGGAGTTATTACAAGGGGGCATAACTATAGGGTTCGTGGTGGGAGATACAGGAAGGATATCAGAGTTAGGTTCTTTACGCAGAGAGTGGTTGGGGTTTGGAATGGACTGCCTGCAGTGATAGTGGAGTCAGGCACTTTAGGAACATTTAAGCGGTTATTGGATAGGCACATGGAGCACACCAGGATGATAGAGAGTGGGATAGCTTTATCTTGGTTTCAGAAAAAGCTCGGCACAACATCGTAGGCCGAAGGGCCTGTTCTGTGCTGTGCTGTTCTATGTTCTATGTTCTATGTTCTATGTTCATTCATGTAAATAACGAACAATAGGAATCACAGCACGGATCCCTTTGGTGTGCGTCTGGTCTCTGACCTTCATTCACTAAAGCAGCCCTCTGTCACCAAACCCTGTCTCCTACCACTAAGCCAATTTTGAATCCACCTTTCCAGATCACCGTGTATCCCACGTGCATTAGCAGTAGTACTAGTTCTCCAGTGTGGGACTTTGCCAATGAATTCCATGTAAATGACATCAAGTGTGCTACGCTCATCCACAAATGCTCAAAGAATTAAATCAAATGTGTTAGGGGCATGCCCTCTCTCTGACAAAACCATGCTGACTATCCCTGATCATACCTTGCCCTTCCAAATTGAGATTGATTTTCTCCTTCAGAATCGTTTCCAGTCGTTTCCCAACCACAGACGTAAGACTCACTGGTCTGTGGTATCCTGGCTCGTCTCGACAATCTTTCTTAAATAGTGGGGCCACTATTCTTCTGTCACCTCCCCAGGCCAGATAGGAATTATAGGTTTGGGTCAGAGCCAATGCAATTTCCTCCCTTGCCTCCCGCACAAAAGTGGCACACAATTCACCCGGACATCGAGATTTCTCCACTTCTGAGCCGGTCAATACCTCCAATGCCTTGCCACTTCCAATGATAATTTGCTCCAGAGCCTCACAGTCTCTCTCTACGAGTTCCATACCTACCTCTGCATTCTCATGGGTGAAGGCAGATACGAAATATTCATTTAAGCCCCTACGAATGTCTTCTGCCTGCACTCGCATAGTTCACCATTGGTCGCTAATGGGCCCGACTCTTCCCCTGGTTATCCTCTTCAGAATGATATCATTGTAGAATGTCTCAGGATGTTTCCTACTTTTACCAGCCAAAGCTTTCTAATATCCCCTCTTTGCTCTCCTAATTGATTGATAAAGCTCCATCCTGCACTTTATGTACACCACTAATGCCTCCGCAGACTTACTCCCGTTGCAGATGTTAAAATTCTCCATTTTCCTTCTCATTGTATCCTGAATTTCTCTGGCCATCCGTAGTTCCCTGGGTTTGCTTCAGCTTCCCATTACCCGAGAGGGAACATGTTGGGCCTTTACTCTATACGTTACTCTAAAGATTCACGTCTATTTGATCACTTCTCTGTTATGCAATGTCAATGTGACTTCAAGTACAGTAAGAAGTCTCATGACACCAGGTTAAAGTCCAACAGTTTTATTTGGGATCACGATATTTTGGAGCGCTGCTACTTCATCAGGTGAGAGGGTAGTTTGATTCACAAACATGGCAAGATAATGGCTGGAACGCGAGTCTTTGAAGCAAATAAAGACTTTGCAGGTGGAGACAATGCGAGTGGAGAGAGGGATAATCACAGGTTAAAGAGGTGTGAATTGACTCAAGCCATGGCAGTGATTAGGATTTTGCAAGCTCACACCAAATGGTGGGGTTACACGTAGTGTGACATTAACCTAAGATCCCGGTCGAGGCCATCCTCATGCATATGGGAGTTGGCTACCAGTTTCTGCTCGGCGATTCTGTATTGTTTCTTGTCTTGAAGGCCGCCTTGGAGAACGCTTACCTGAAGATGGGAGGCTGAATGCCCTTGAATGCTGAAGGCTGGCAAAATCCTCCTAACTGTCCTGGCTTCAGATATTTCGCACCTCTTTATCCTGCGGTTATCTCTTTCTCCACTCACATTGTCCATACCTGGAAAGACGTAGTTATATGTAAAGACTCGCATTCCAAACATTATCTTCCAATTGAGTCACTGCCAACGTATGCTGTGTTTGTGAGCCCAACTCTCCACTCACCTGATGAAGGAGTAGCGCTCCGAACGCTCATGATACCAAATAAACCTGTTGGACTTTGACCTGTTGTTGTGAGACATATTGCTGTGCCCACCCCAATACAATACCGGCAACTCCAAATCAAAACTTCACGTTTCTAGCATGGTCTTATTTCTTGCCTAGCCAGTGTACTGACGGATTCACAAACCTCTTTCAAAGGAAATTGGCTGGGATATTGAGTAGGATAAAATCAGAGCGTTGTGGGGAAGTGACGTGCACAGGGTGGACTGATTGGATTATATGCAACAAGTTACCTCTTTTATTTCCAAGTTCCACCCCCGTCCCAAGAATATTTGTTACTTTATTACTCAATCCAATAATGCAGTTTTTTCCTGAATGTATTTTTACATAATGGTGGAATTTACCGCCAGTCAGTCACTCCTGGAAAGTAAATATAAATATTTTTCATAAGTTGTACTCAAAACTATTTGCATTAGCTTTCAAATAGCGCCGAAGGTTAGTTTGTTATTAAACTCTTGAATGTTTATCATTAGATTAATAAACAGCAATAGCTATGTGGAAAAATAATTAAGATACAGTATTTTGTAGCGTGCTTCACAGTCTCATGTTGTCCATATGCAAATACCAATTTATTGAACACATTATGTCCAACCATAGGTGATCAAAAACTTCGGAGCCTAGATCCGAAGTTGGCCATTCAGCCCATCGATTTGCTTCACAATTGAGTGAGATCAAGATTGATCCGATCTGATAATCCTCAAATCGCTTTCCTGTCTGATCCCAATAATCCCCTGATTCCCTATTGAATAAAATATCTATCTCAGCCTTGTGCATCCTCAACGATCTAGCATCGAAAGCCCTTTACAGTAACAATGTGCAGAGATTAATAAACATTTGTGATGGGAACATTCTACTTTAATGCTTTAAATAGATGATCCATTGCTCTGACAATTTGCCTTCTGGTCCTCGAATGTCGCACAAGTAAAATCAACGTTCCGCAGCCTACATCCTCCTCATCAATCCAGTCTATCTTTTCTGAACTGCCTCAAATGCCAAAACATTTCCTTACTAAAGAGGATCAGAACTGTTCACATTATTTCCATGTTTGTCTAACTGGTGCCTTGCATAGTTTTAGCAAGACTTCTCGATTTTTAAAAGTACAACGTTTCATTTAACTTCAGCTGAGCAAGAGACAGACAGACTGAAAGACAGACAGACAGACTGACAGATCGGTTGAAATAGAGAGATGGAGGTAATTTGAGAGGGACAGAGAGTTTGGCGAAGTGTAGAGTGAGAGAGGGAGAGTGTACAGCAAGCAGCAGGGGAGATATGCTCAGTATTTCAATTTAATCAAAAATATTGAATTCTAATATTTCAGCAAAGGAAGTGACGTCAGTGGATGTCAGTTAAAAATCAAAATGACCTTCCATGCATTACACGTTAAATGTTGTTGCTGATGAGCTTGAAGTTATTCAGTAATAAAGTTTATATTTATCACTGAGAAAAAAATACAACTGAACCACATTTGCAGCGACAGCTGAATGAACAAAACGAATGAGAGGATTGGGAAATATTGTCACAAGGTTAAGGTAGAAATGAGACTTTGGTGAACTCATATTCATTACATTTCTTCAATGGGCAGTGTTGACAGGGATCTTGCCTTCTATGCATTGGCCTGCAATACAACTGTGCTGACACAGGAAACAAGAATTGATTCTTACAATGTGAAGTAACTGTTGAATGTTTTGATTTGAATGTTTGTAATCTTGAGCATTGTAGACAGTGTGTCGTTTATTTACAAGTTGTGGAGAAGCTGAGACGGTGTTGATGATGTTCAACATTTTGCTGCTTCTGAAAATTTGTAATGGGAAGTGGACACATGCGTGGCTTCCAACATGATAGCATTGTTTCAGAAAAGGTTGGAGGGAGAGAGATAGAAGCAATTTGCGGCGATGGGAAGATGCAGAGTTGGTAATGCCGTCTGCCAGTGAGGGGGGTTTCAGTGGGGGAAAGTTTCTACACTTACTTCTGAGGTTCCCGGGATATAGATCACACTGTCGCAGCATCTCTATGTCTCTCTGTCTGTTCAAACATTGTGCAAGTTTAAGGAGCACTCCACACTGCCCACAGCCCCTCGTCGAATCTTGCTGTTCAGTCATTGATTTTGTTTTAATTGCTGTCTCTGTTTACTCAAGAAATATGATAAAACTTTTTAGGAACTGCGGGGAAGTCTTCCGACTTGAGAATTGTGTGTGGCATTGGTGTATGTGTGTGGGTTGGTGGGGGGGGGGAGTGGGGTGGTGGTAATCGGAAATGTAGTGGTTGCGTTTATTTGTATGTATGTGTACATGTGCACGGGAGAAAGAGAGTGTGTACAGTAGTGCATGTCACTGATGTTGTGACTATGTGTTAGGGTGTCCAACAATGTCTTGTGAGTTAGAGAGTCCACGACTTTGTAGGTCTGGAAATTAATGCCATCGGACCATTGTGCCAATTAGGAGAACAAAGAGGAATCCCAGGGGTGTGTACTTTATATTATTATGCGTGCTATGGTGAGGAATGGATGCAATGGAGGGTTGTGTTGCTCTTGAGTGATAGCTTGAGATTGTCAGTGAATGTGTGGAACATTGTACCGCATTATCCCTTGTGCCAAATATGTGTACGTGGACAAAGCAGGTTGGCTGGGGTTGGTGTGAGGTGGAGATTGATAGCCATGTGCCAACAGAGCTAGGTGTCCAGAATCTTGACGAAAATAGAAGATTTATTGCAAACAGCTCTGGATAAAATGAGGCAAGAAAACAATTAGCTAGGACATCACTCTGTCACCCAAGTAGGTGACAGTGTCGAGGATTTGGAAACTATGTATTCTTCGACAAAAATATAGCAAGCACTGCAGACAGATCAGAAAAAAAAAGCATCAACAGTTGAACTTTGATGCAGTCGCACTGCATGTAATCTCTGACATTCAAAAATACCGTTGTTGTGCTGTTGTATGATCACATCACAGATCATTCAAAATCAATCCAGGAGTTCCAGTATAAATGAGATAAATAATTAGGAGACAAGTAGCAAATTGCACATACCTTGAGAAAAGATGGAGTGTTCAAATATTGTGGTAACTTATGAGGACTGAAGGGTATCTTGCTTTGTGTTGATATTTGACAGTGCTGGTTTAACCGAGTGATGGAAATTTAGAAGATATACCAGTTAGTAATCCCAGTTCATTGTCAGCGAAGAAGGGACTCTACTCCATTCGCCTGGGCAATTCCAAGTTTATCAGCTCCCAAAGTCAGATCTGTGCCCTCACATTGACTTCCGTCTCTCCACATGAAAACTTCGGCTGTTGCTCGCCAGGATCTGACCCCACCTTCCAAGGTTAAGTAACTGCTTCAGGGAGGGAGAGAGGCAGAGACAAAATGGACTGAGTGGAGGTTGTGTAATTGAGGCAAACAAAAACAGAGTTTGGAACATTAAACGATCTGAGTTTTATTATGAATTGAAATCACAGTCGTCATGAGCAGCAATGTCCACAGCATTTCCAGTCCAATTCTTTGTCAGGGTAAGTCCTGATTTGGATCTGAGCGGATGTGAACATGTCCACTGTGAAGTAGTCAAACCAGGGGGACAACTTTGTCTCTTCCTTTAGCTCCTGTTCATCGAGCTCTGATCTGTGTGGTGTTTAAACTTTCATCCCATCATCCCAATGTCAGCTCTTGCTGCTGGTGCACTGTGTTATCTTTTCCTTTGGCTCTCATGCTCTGTTTATTATAGTCCACAAAAGTCATCTTTTTCCTTGGACCAATGATTTTTTGCTTATCTGTTTCCTGCTTCTAAATTACTTCCTCACTCAAAATGTCAAATATTGCTTTTGCTTCATTGTTACAGGTGCTGCATGACAACTGCTGCCAATGTATGATTGAAAGGGTGCAGAGGAGATTTACTGGGATTGTGCCTGGATTGAGTGGCATGCCTTATGAGGATAGGCTAAGGGAGCTTGGTCTTTTCTCTTTGGAGAGACGTAGGATGAGAGGAGACCTAATAGAGGTATATAAGATGTTGAGAGGCATAGATCGGGTGGACTCTCAGAGGCTTTTTTCCCAAGGTGGAAATGGCTGCTACGAGAGGACACTGGTTTAAGTTGCTGGGGGGTAGCTACAGGGGAAATGTTCGGGGGAAGTTTTTCACACAGAGAGTGATGGGCGATTGGAATCGGCTGCCGTCAGTGGTGGTGGAGGCTAACTCAATCAGGACTTTTAAGAGACTCCTGGATGAGTACATGGGACTTAATAGGATGGAGGGTTGTAGGTAGGCCGAGAGGTAGGGATATGTTCAGCACAACCTGCACTGCAGGCGCTCTATACGGGTTAGGAATTCCACTTCAATGAGTGACCACACTAAGTATAATATTGTGGTGACAGATAATCTCAATTATCTTTGTTTGCTGGCGCCATGTGTCCCAATATGCCAATATCATAGAAACCAGAACCAAGAGTTACCCATTCGGCCCTTCGTGCCTGCTCCGCCGTTCACTTCAATCATGGCTGATCATCAAATTCAATATCCTGATCCTGCCTTCCCCCCATATCCATTTAGCACAAGAGCTAATTTCTTCATGAGTCAGGTGCGCCCACTTCCCCTTGAACTCATAGAACCCTACATTTCAGAAGGAGGCCATTCGGCCAATCGACTCTGCACCGACCACAATCCCACCCAGGTCACATCCCCATAACACCATGATTATACTTTCGCTGCTCCCTCTGACACTAAGGGGCAATATAGCATAGTCAGTGTACCTAACCCGCCCGAATTTGGACTGTGGGAGGAAACGGGAGCACACAGAGGAAACCCACGCAGACACGGGGAAAATGTACAAACTCTACGCAGACAGTGACCCGAGCCAGAAATTGCACCCGGATACATGGAGCTGTGAGGCAACAGTGCTTACCGCACTGCCACCATGCCGCCCCCTACTATACCACCGGGTCACCCCTGTATCCTGCTGATTTTCTGAAACTTGCACACATTTATTCTGTCAGATTCCTAACAGCCAGAAGAATTGACTCAGTATGACTAACCATTCAATCAAGGAAGCACCGGTCGCGGGGTGGCCCTTTGTCAGAGTCGGAGCAGACACATTGTGCTGAATGTCCTCCGTCTGCACTATATGTATTATATAACTCTATGATTCTAAGATTAAGCGCCTCTGTGAGTTGTACAGACTTTAGTTACCAGTGGAGACAACGTAACAATTCTGTGAAATATTTCAGGACATTTGACTCAACAATTTTGTTCACCCCACAATGATCACCAATGGATGTCAGTGCCAGACAAAAGCACACACTATTTCTCAGTTATAATTGTAGAGCCCCAATGGTCATAGAAAGTTACCGGGCACGCCAATAATGGCAAAGGTAATATAGACTATCTTCGCAACACTGAATAATGTTTCAACATTTTTCCGCTGTAATGATCTGTCCATTACCGCTCCACGTACCTGCCCCGAATTAACCGGTGAGGCGATACATTAGCACCACCTTCAATTTATACCTTGAGGGATCTGTGCGGGGACAGAAACGTTCCAAGTATGTTCACCTTATTTTTATCTTAATATTAAGCAACAGATAACGGCAGCAGAGTTAAATCCCTGTGGTGAAAGATTACTCATCTCGTGCTGATATTTACTTTGAAAATTCGAAATACTGAGCAGTTATGTTCACATTGATGGACAAAATATGATTTGGCTTTTCACTTTCCATCAACAGTGATGCCCTCCTTCAATGTCATACTGCTCAAGGGCAATTAGCATTGGATAGCGAATGCTGGCCGACAGAGTGAAGCCCATATCCCGTAAAACAATAGAACAAAAACCTTGTGTTCATGACTTTCACGTGATTGTGCTTGTTAAAATGTCATATTCCAAATGTTATTGTGTATTCAAGATCTAATACATCACGATTGCCATGAAGGGCGCAAAATGTATCCCCAAATTCGCAGCAGCGGATTATTTATCGAACTACGATCGTGCAATGCAACCGGCCCACCCCCATCTCCTAAAACCACACCCCTCCCCCCACACCCCAACCCGCCATTGTCTCTCTGAGCAATTTCCAGCACAGGGAGTAGTTCCACCTGAGGCCTCAACTCTCATAGAACAGGACAGCACAGAACAGGCCCTTCGGCCCACGATGTTGTGCCGAGCTTTATCTGGAACCAAGATCAAGCTATACCACTCCCTGTCATCCTGGAGTGCTCCATGTGCCTATCCAATAACCGCTTAAATGTTCCTAAAGTGTCTGACTCCACTATCACTGCAGGCAGTCCATTCCACACCCCAACCACTCCCTGCGTAAAGAACCTACCTCTGATATCCTTCCTATATCTCCCACCACGAACCCTATAGTTATGCACCCTTGTAATTGCTCCATCCACCCGAGGAAATAGTCTTTGAACATTCACTCTATCTATCCCCTTCATCATTTTATCAACCTCTATTAAGTTTGCCCTTACCCTCCTCCGCTCCAGAAAGAACAGCCCTAGCTCCCTCAAACTTTCCTCATAAGACCCACCCTCCAAACCAAGCAGCATCCAGGTAAATTTGCTCTACACTCTTTCCAGCGCTTCCACATTCTTCTTATAGTGAGGTGACCAGAACTGCACACAATATTCCAAATGTGGTCTCACCAAGGTCCTGTACAGTTGCAGCATAACCCCACGGCTCTTAAACACCAAACCCCTGTTAATAAAAGCTAACACACTATAGGCCTTCTTCACAGCTCTATCCACTTGAGTGGCAACCTTTAGAGATCTGTGGATATGGACCACAAGATCTCTCTGTTCCTCCACAGTCTTCAGAACCCTACCTTTGACCCTGTAATCCACATTTAAATTAGTCCTACCAAAATGAATCGCCTCACATTTATCAAGGTTACACTCCATTTGCCATTTTTTAGCCCAGCTTTGCATCCTATCTATGTCTCTTTGCAGCCTACAACAGCCCTCCACCTCATCAACTACTCCACCAATCTTGGTGTCATCAGCAAATTTACTGATCCACCATTCAGCCCCCTCCTCTAAGTCATTAATAAAAATCACAAAGAGCAGAGGACCAGGCAGTGATCCCTATGGCTCTCCGCTAGCAACCTGCCTCCAATCCGTACATTTTCCATCCACCACCACCCTCTGTCTTCGATCAGACAGCCAGTTACCTATCCAATCGTCCAACTTTCCCTCTATCCCACACCTCCTCACTTTCATCATAAGCCGACCATGGGGGACCTTATCAAACGCCTTACTAAAATCCATGTATATGACATCAACTGCCCTCCCTTCATCAACACACTTCGTTACCTCCTCAAAAAATTCTATCAAATTTGTGAGGCACGACTTGCCCTTCACGAATCCGTGCTGACTTTCCCGGATTAATGCGCATCTTTCTAAATGGTCGTAAATCCCATCCCCAAGGACATTTTCCATCAATTTACCAGCCACCGCAGTAAGACTAAGCGGTCTACAATTAACAGGGTCATTTCTCTTCCCTTTCTTAAACAGAGGAACAACATTCGCCATTTTCCTCTCCTCTGGCACTATCCCCGTGGACAGCGAGGACCCAAAGATCAAAGCCAAAGGCTCTGCAATCTCATCCCTTGCCTCCCAAAGAATCTGAGGATACATTTCATCAGACCTTCAGTTTATTCAAAACTGCCAGGACATCCTCCCTCCGAACATCTATTTCCTCCAGCCTATTAGCCTGTAACACCTTCTCTTCCTCAAAAACATGGCCCTCTCCTTGGTGAACACTCAGGAAAAGTATTCATTCATCACCTCGCATATCTCTACTGACTCCATACACAAGTTCCCACTACTGTCCTTGACCGTCCCTAACCTCACCCTGGTCATTCTTTTATTCCACACATAAGAATATAAAGCCTTGGGGTTTTCCTTGATCCGACCCGCCAAGGACTTCTCATGTCCCCTCCTAGCTCTCCTCAGTCCCTTTTTCAGATTATTCCTTGCTAACTTGTAACCCTCAATCGAGCCATCTGAACCTAGTTTCCTCATCCCAACATAAGCTTCCCTCTTCCTTTTCACAAGACATTCCACCTCTTTCGTGAGCCATGGTTCCCTCAATCGGCCATTTCCTCCCTGCCTGACAGGGACATACCTATCAAGGACACCCAGTATTTGTTCCTTGAAAAAGTTCCACTTTTCATTTGTTCCTTTCCCTGGCAGTCTCTATTCCCAACTTATGCCCCCTAATTCTTGCCTAATCGCATCATAATTACCTCTCCCCCAATTGTAAACCTTGCCCTGCCGTACGGCCCTATCCCTCTCCATTGCAATAACAAAAGGCACCGAATTGTGGTCACTATCTCCAAAGTGCTCTCCCACAACCAAATCTAACACTTGGCCCGGTTCATTTCCCAGTACAAAATCCAATGTGGCCTCACCTCTTGCCGGCCTATCCACATATTGTGTCAGGAAATCCTCCTGCACACACTGCACAAAAACTGCCCCATCCGAACTATTTGACCAACAAAGGTTCCAATCAATATTTGGAAAGATAAAGTCCCCCATAACAACTACCTGCGATCCCCACACATATCCATAATCTGCTTAGCAATTTCTTCCTCCACATCCCTGTTACGATTTGGGTGCCTATAGTAAACTTCTAGCAACGTGACCTCCTTTCCTATTTCTAACCTCAGCCCATATTACCTCAGTGTGCAGCTTCCCCTCGAAGTGCCTTTCCGCAGCCGTTAAACTATCCTTGATGAACAATGCCACTCCTCCACCTCTTTTACCAGCTTCCTTACACTTAGTGAAACATCTATACCCCAGAACGTCCAACAACTATTCCTGTCCTTGTTCTACCCACGTCTCCGTAATGGCCACAACATCGTAGTCCCAAGTACCAATCCACGCCCCAAGTTCATCTTCCGGATGGTCCTTCCATTGAAGTAGACACCCTTCAACCCACCTTCCTGTCTACCGGTACCCACACTTGACCCTGATACCTTCCCCAATACCTCACAACCCTAAATGACTTCTGGAGTGAAGTCGGGAATGGGTTAATGAACTTTGTCACACTTAAGCATTAAGACCCGAACTCTGTGATTTTGTTGAGAACACTGCAGAGTTCATGTTTTCGTCAGAGTTCGGTGTTTTTCATGTCTTTACCAGATAAGAGGAACAGCTATTTTTTTGCTGTCTCCACTGTTATTCAGAAATGCGATTAGCCCAGCTGGAAATAAGCTAATCAGTTTCCATTTCCATGCACCTTTGTTTAACACGATGGAGTTGACATGTATGCATTCTGTCTTTGAATCACCATAGATTCATATACATATTCATCACACGTTATTCATCTTATCCTGATATCAAGTATTATACAAACCTGTATGTATATTATTAGTTAACTTGTTTGTGCAAAACCTGTGATGTTGTTTCAAGGATATAAATGACGAACAATCGTGGCCTTGGAGATCGAACAAACTACGCAGAGCAAGATACTGCGAAAACAACAAGAATCTCACCATGAACAATGACAGCCATCTCAGAAAGTTGCAATGTAATGAGGGCGGGAACAGGGACATATATAAACTCTATCCTTACTTGTGTTCGATGAGAAGGCCTGGGTCCACTGTTAGGACCGTCACTTCTCCCACAATTGTGAAAATAAACACTGCATTTTGAACCACGAATAGTGTCAAAGGTTTTTTTTACCTACAACAAGACTACAACTCCTTTTCCCACTCCCCTGACAAATTACTTTAACCCCCCCTGAAGAGCCATATCAAATTTCCCTCCGAGGATATTGGTGCCCCTCTGGTTCAGGTGCAACCCGTCCTGTTTGTAGAGGTCGCACCTTCCCCAGAATGTGTTCCAATTATCCACGTATCTGAAACCCTCCCTCCTACACCATCCCTGCAACCACATGTTTAACTGCACTCTCTCCTTGTTCCTCAACTCGCTATCACGAGGCACCGGCAACGTACCAGAGATGACCACGTGTTTTGTCTTGGCTCTCAGCTTCCAGCCCAGCTCCAGAAATTCCTGTTTTAAATCCCCGTCCCTTCTCTTACCTATGTCGTTGGTACCAATGTGTACCACGGCTTGTGACTGTTTCCCCTCCCCTTTCAGAATCCGGAAAACACGGTCTGAGATGTCACGGACCTTAGCATCCGGTAGGCAACATACCATCCATGAGACTCCTTTGCTGCCACAGAAGCTCCTATCTATCCCTCTAACTAACGAGTCCCCTATAAAAATTGCCCTCCCGCTCTGCCCCTTACCCTCCCGAGCCACAGTGACGGACACAGTGCTGGAGACCCTCTCACTGCGGCTCACCACTGTTATGTCATCTCCCTCAACCGTCGCCAAAGAGGAATACTTGTTGCTAAGGGGAACGACCACAGGGGATCCCTGCACGGACTGCTTCTTCCCAGCCCCTCTCACCGTCACCCATCTGTTTTCGTTCCTCGGAGTAACTGTATTCCTAAAGCTTCTGTCTATGGCCACCTCTGCATCCCTAATGATGCTAAGTTCATCCAACTCCAGCTTCAGGTCCCTAACGCGGTGTTGGAGGAGCTAGAGATGGGTGCACTTCCCACAGATGTAATCAGCAGGGACACTGTCGTCGTCCCTCGGTCAAACATAGTGCAAGAGGAACATAGCACTGCCTGGACACCCATCCCCTCTAGATACCTTCCCAGTACCAGGTAGAAACAGCAAAAATGAATTAAACCCACCCCTGCTAGCCCTTTCCCCCGAGGCCCTGTGAGCCAAAGCCTTATAGCTCACACTCTGCTTCCCAGGCACTCCACTGCCCGCTTCCGACGTTTGATAATCACTGAAATTAACTTTGTGCCTTTTAAAAAATACACTGATTTGTTTTCTTGATCCGATATGTATAACATCACGCCTTAATCCTTATGTTTTCTTCCATTCTTAATGCCAGTGCAATTTATTTATTTTTTGTATTCCTTATTCATTCGTAGGGTGCGGACATTGCTCGCTCGGTAGGATTTCTTCTCCATCCCTTACTGGCGTTGGAGGGCAGCTCAGAGTCAACCACATTGCTCTTTCTCTTGCTCTTCATAGGACGGGGTATAGAGTATAAAAGCTGGAGTCTGATGAGGCAGCTGTATAGAACGCTGGTTAGGTCACATTTGGAGTACTGCGTCCAGTTCTCGTCGCCGAACTACCAGAAGGACGTGGAGGCGTTAGAGAGAGTGCAGAGAAGGTTTACCAGGATGTTGCCTGGTATGCAGGGTCTTAGCTGTGAAGAGAAATTGGGTGAACTGGGGTTGTTCTCCCTGGAAAGACGGAGAATGAGGGGAGATCTAATAGAGGTGTACAAGAGTATGATGAAGGGGACAGATAGGGTGAAAGGTGGGAAGCTGTTGAGAGGGGCGAAGTATAACTCAGATATTCGAGGGATTTTTTTTACACTGAGGGTGGTGGGGGCCTGGAATGCGCTGCCAAGTAGGGTGGTGGAGGCAGACACGCTGACACCCTTTAAGACTTACCTGGATAGTCACATGAGCAGCATGGGAAGGGAGGGATACAAACGATTGGTCGAGTTGGACGAAGGAGCGGCACAGGCTTGGAGGGCCGAAGGGCCTGTTTCCTGTGTTGTACTGTTCTTTGTTTGTTCTTTGTGTCTCAAGATTAGCAGGGAGGCCAGGCCAGGTAAGGAGAGCAGAGTGCCTCAGTGACTATCGTTCAGTGGCTCTCACATCCATCATTATCAAGAGCCTCAAAGGGCTCGTCATGGCACGAATCAATTCCAGCATCCCGGCCTGCCTGTATCCACTACAGTTTGCCGACAGCTGCAACAGATCCACAGCAGACACCACCTCCCTGGACCTGCATTCAATTATTGCACACCTACATGACAAAGACACCTGTGTCAGACTCCTGTTTATTGACTACAGCTCAGCCGACAACAGCGTTATTCCGCTGAAACTCATCTCCTAATTCCGTGGCTTGGCCTCGGCTCCTCCCACTTCAACTGGATTCTGAGCATACAAGCCCACAGTAAAGATAGGCTAAACCACCTTCTCCACGGTCATCCTCAATGCCAATGTTCGACAAGGCTGCGTTCTCAGGCCCTTCTATACTCCTTGTCCACCGATGGCTATGTGGCCAAATTCCCCTTCAACTCAATTTACAAGTTTTCTCACGGCACCACCGTAGTGGGTCGGAACTGAAACAATGACGAGTCAGAATACAAGAATGACATAGAGAATCTGGTGAACTGGTACGGTGACTGACAATAATCTCCCCCTCAAGGTCAACAAAACGAACCAGATAGTCATCGAATTCAGGAACCGTAGTGTAGAAAATGCCCCCGTCTACTTCAACGGGGACGATGTAGAAAGGGTCGAGAGCTTCAAATTTTTAGGTGTACAGATCATAAACAACCAGTCCTGGTCCCCCCATACCTACACCATAGTTAAGCAAGCCCAACAACGCCTCTCCGTTCTCAGAAGACAAAGGAAATAGAACATAGAACATAGAACAGTGCAGCACAAAACAGGCCATTCCGCCCACGATGTTGTGCCGAGCTTTGTCTGAAACCCACACTAAGCTATTTCCTCCAGATCAACCCGAAGTGCTCCATGTGCCCATCCAAAAGCTTCTTAAATGTTCCCAACATTTCTGACTCCACTATCCCTGCAGGCAGTCCATTCCACACCCCAACCACTCTCCGAGTAAAAAACCTACCTAGGACATCCTTCCCATATCTCCCACTATGAACCCTATAGTTATGCCCCCTAGTTACCGCTCCATTCACCCGAGGAAATAGTCTTTGAACGTTCACTCTATCTGTCCCCGTCATCATCTTATAAACCTGTATCAAGTCTCCTCTCAACCTCCTCCACTCCAAAGAGAAAAATCCAAGTTCTCTCAACCTTTCCTCATAAGACCTACCGTCCAAACCAGGCCGCATGCAAGTAAATCTCCTTTGCACTCTTTCCAGTGTCTCCTCATCCTTCTTATCGTGAGGTGACCAGAACTGCACGCAATGTTCCAAATGTGGTCTCACCAAGGTCCTATACAGTTGCAGCATAACCTCACGGCTCTTAAACTAAAACCTCCTGTTAATGAACGCCAACACACTATATGCCTTCTTCACGGCTCTATCCACTTTCGTGGCAACCTTCAGAGATCTGTGGATATGAACCCCAGATCTCTCTGTTCCTCCACATTCTTCAAAACACTGCCTTTGACCCTGTAATCCGCATTCAAATTTGTCCGAACAAAATGAATCACCTCGCATTTATCAGGGTTAAGCTCCATTTGCCATTTTTCAGCCCAGTCTGCATCCCATCTATATCTCTTTGCAGCCTACAACAGCCCTCCACTTCATCCACGACTCCGCCAATTTTGGTGTCATCAGCAAATTTACTGATCCACCCTTCAGCCCCCTCCTCCAAGTCATTTATAAAAATTACAAATAGCAGAGGACCAAGCACTGATCCCTGTGGCACTCCGCTGGTAACCGATTTCCAGTCTGAAAATTTTCCATCCACCACCACCCTCTGTCTTCTGTTAGATAGCCAGTTACCTATCCAATCGGCCAAACTTCCCTCTAGCCCACACATCCTTACTTTCTTCATGAGCCGACCATGTGGGTCTTTATCAAACGCCTTACTAAAATTCATATATGTGCCATCAACTGCACTACCTGCCTGGAGCAGTCGTGTCCTCGCCAAAATTAAGGGCATTTAAATGCTCATTGGATAAACATATGGATGATCTTGGAATAGTGTAGGTTAGATGGGCTTTAGATTGGTTTCACTGGTCGGCTCAACATCGAGGGCCGAAGGGCCTGTACTGCGCTGTAATGTTCTATGTTCTATGTTCATTGTCACAGCAGCAGGTTCGGTGGGGAGCGGCCCATTGCTACCTCGGGAGTACCTTGCACATGTATAACTGCCTGACACCGTGACAGAAGACAATCATGCAAGGGTAAAAAAGTTAACCAAAGTTAACGACCAATCTGCTGTCTATTCTCCTAAGAAGCTGAATGGCATAGTCTTGTATGTTGAGAAATGGCTTCAAATTGCCTATCACAGGTCAACATTGTGATTAGCTTAAAGGTGTGTCTTCTCTCTCTGATTATCTATCAATCCATCCATCTATCTATCTATCTATCTATCTATCTATCTATCTATCTATCTATCTATCTATCTATCTATCTATCTATCTATCTATCTATCTATCTATCTATCTATCTATCTATCTATCTATCTGTCTGTCTGTCTGTCTGTCTGTCTGTCTGTCTGTCTGTCTGTCTGTCTGTCTGTCTGTCTATCTATCTATCTATCTATCTATCTATCTATCTGTCTGTCTATCTATCTATCTCTCTATCTGTCTGTCTGTCTGTCTGTCTGTCTGTCTACCTATCTATCTATCTATCTATCTATCTATCTATCTATCTATCTATCTATCTATCTATCTATCTATCTATCTATCCATCTGTCTATCGAGCTCTCCAGTTATCTATCCAGCTATATAGCTATCGAATTAGCTCTCGCTCCAGCACAGTATTTATTTTCTGTCACTGTGTCTCCATGTTTCATCTTTCTCTATTTCGCCATCTGTCACGCTTTCTATCGATACATCTCTCATTTGCCCACTTCATGTACATGTGTACTTATATCATCCCCTCTCTCCCAATCATACACAGCACACACGCACACACGCACGCTCGCGCGCACACACACACACATTGTCCATCTATCTGCGCAACCCGATCTGTCCATCCATTAACAATTATCTTGTTATATTCGCTTCAGTTGTCTAATAGTTTTCAGCTTGTTTTTCCTGTCCTTGCGTATGTTGGTGACAGTGACAAGACTGTTATTGAATGACCAATTATAGCTGCTATCAGTCGTTGATTCCAAGACCAATGAACAACTTCTTAGAATAACAGCCCCCATATTTTTGTCCGAATATAGTTGCAGAACAAACATTTTTTTATATCTTCATTAGCAGAAGGTAATAGGAGTCTCTACCATTCTCATTTGCATCCAACTCCCAATCCCAGTCTAACTAGAAACTGATATCTAATACTCGAATGGTAAATTATTTAACCTCAGACAGGTAATCATCCACAATGTCATCCCAACCATTTTTGAACACGTTCACTCTACTCATATTTTCCAATAATTTACCATATGCTGTTAAGTATCTGTACTTGCCCGGTTTCCTGAATGTGCAATGCACCGATCTGTTGTAAGTACCACCAGATTGTTGTTCGAGAGGGAGATTTAAAACGCCAGCAACAGTGAAGAAAAGCAAATATCGTCCAAAGTCTGAGGATTGTGTGTGGCTTGCAGGACAAATTGAAATTGGTGTTGTTGCACTAATCTGCACATTTTGCCCTCTTTGTTATCTGTATGCTTGTGTGTGTGTGTGCGTGTGCGTGTGCGTGTGTGTGTGTGTGTGTGTTTGTGTGTGTGTGTTTGTGTGTGTGTTTTTGTGTGTGTGTGAAGGAATATGCACCACGAGTTCCCGCTAGAATGTGACTCTTCTGTAATACACGAAGCGCTGCTCATCTGCACAAAAAATAAATCAGAAAGGTCGTAGGCACAGAGAAGTCCTTTCCTTAACGACAGGGAGGGACATTGATGCAGTTTACATTATTTCAACCATTGACCCAAGATAAGAACATTCTGTCTGCATTTGTTCCCCTTCACTCTGGGACCATTGCAACTGACAGGTGATGTAGAAATCCGCTTCATTTAAATAGTTTGGTCAGAGCTATAAATCAAATTTCTGTTCCTTTTTCTTTTTGTTTCATAGCACCTTTGGAATTTAATCTTGCCAGGTTTGCAACTTACGCCTGTCTTTCCCTTTTCGATTGACTGAAGCAGCAGCATCCCATCCTCTTCAGAATAGCATGCACAACGTTATTGTTACACATTATTTCCGATTTTTCCCCATGTTTGGAGAATCTTACAACCTCTACAAACGTAGCAATCCAAGAGCCTTGATCTGGACAATTAATTCGAGTAATGTATGCAGCTCTAAAGAGTCCCCAAACCTCCTATGTTCCTTCATGTGTCATCGAAGAATTGCAGAAGACCAACAATGCACAAAGAGGGCATTCAGCCCATTGAACCTGCACAGGCGACAATCCCATACAGGCCGAATCCGTATTACTCCATATAATTAACCTGCTGACCCCCCCTGAAACTGGTGGGCAAATTACCATGTTCAATGAACAAAACCCGCTCATTTTTGGCCGATGGGCGGAAACTGGAGCACCCAGACGAAACTGACGCAGATGTGGCGTAAACATGCTGACTCCACATAGACAGTGACCCAAGCCGGGAATCGAACCCTGGACCCTCGCGCTCTAAGGCAGCAGTGCTACCCACGATGCCACCGTACCGCCCAAATAATTACAATATTCTCCATCAGTTCCTGCATTCTACCCTCGCTATTTCACCTCCTTGTGCCGTTTATTTCTCACGACTTCTAAATTTGACCTCAGGCATCCTACTGTCAACATCAAAAACTTTCCAGCATTTATAAATATAATGTCACGCTGCATTTCATATTATCCTAATCTTCACCAGACATCACAGTCTGTAGATAAGTTAAATGAAGACATGAGGTAGCCACTGAAATTCAGATAAATCAGCATTAATTGAGATCGTACAAATAAATGCATGAGTGCTCAAGGACCCAATTAAAATGTTTCTAAACGTTCAACATACTAATGAATAACCAGTGTTGATTCAGAATGGAAAATAAAAGCTCTTGGAAACACTATAACCTTTCTTCACAAATCGCAGAAAAGATATGTTGGTCACTCGGCCAACGTTTATTCTGCACTCATAACTGCCAGTGAGATTCTGGGCACTGCATGTTGTGTGATTACAAATGCCATGTTTGGAACCCGTCCCCACAGAGTCTGCCTTTCCAAATTACTCACTCACTGGTATCAAAAGCCGACAGATATCACCACGCCACTTTTGTTGCTGTTCCATTTCGAAATGGCGTACTTTATGCTGTATGAATAGATGCTGAACAAGACATGTCAAAAACAAGCATACATATGCAAAATTGAGCAGATTTACAATGAAGAGAAACGTGCTTTACTGGAGATGTTAATTGCAGATGGGATAAAACGGCAGGAAAAAGCGTCAAGCTGAGTTGAATCATGAAGAAGTGGTCATCGGCACTCCGAATGTCACAATTCTGAACTGGACCTGTTCACATTTAATGCACTAAAATTTACCTGAATGTCAAAGCTTGAGGGATTTAAATCTAAAATGCAACCGTTGTTTGATCACAGGGACATAAAATTATCAGACTTGACTACTATTTCGATTTTCATGTAGAATCATAGAACCCCTACGGTGCAGAAGGAGGTAATTCAGCCCTGACAACAATAACACCCAGGATCCTTGGACATTTGTCTCTCTCAGCACGGTCAGTTCGGAATAGCTCTCCTTTGGCCTGGCCCCACTTGTCATTTCAGTTAAGATATTAAGTTAAGATCCTTCTGCTGTCTCTGAGTATTTCACTTCACAGCCCTGTCAGATGTCAGAACAAAATCTGCAATTCCACGAAAACAAAGACACCAGGCGTGTCGCAACTGCACGAAGCTGTTTGTGATCATAAGGTTAATTCAGCAAACAAGTCATATCACGTAATTATCTCTCTGGAGCCTGACATCAGGTATAAATTGACCATTTTCAGTGAAATGCAGAAAGTGCTTTGCACTGCTCATTGAAATGCACGCAATACCGAAAGGTCTGGTGTTTTCTATTTACTACCCCGTCCTTGCAGCTATTGGCGTTCCAGGTGAAATATTTTAGTAACTTACGCTAATTATTGGTTCAATGCGTCAATTTTCCTGTTTTACCTTTCCTCCAAGTGATATGCATCCTATCTGCTGTTTAGTGGCATCTATTCTTCTCTGTAGTGCTGTTAATTCCTTTATTTATATTGTATTTTTCCCCTTTTACGATACCATCCTTTCCATTTAACAGTATTGATTTGCACTTTTTACATGAATATTTCTTCAGATTGCTGGTAAAATTCCGCCGTACTAATCATATCATTGCATTAATCTCCCACTGTCATTTCAGACGTTCATCATCATTGTTCCTTCATTTGCCTAACATGCTTTCAACTTTAACCCCACATGATCTTCCTTTGGCAGGTACAAATCAATGGCAGTAATTACTTGATGCCACACATTTGCCACCGTTATTTCACAATGTAAGCGCAATTGTTTTCTTCTAACTGGAACAAGTGTGATAGGTGATTTCAAATAGTATTATCACGGTCCATATGCAATCTAATTGGTGTTATTACCAATGCCATGTCGATGAATTAACAATTATGTTGTAAATTTGGTTTTGCTGTGTCATTACGATTGCCCATGTTGGCGAATTTGGCCAGTTATCAATGAGTCAATGGAGTTATATTGTGTTCTTGACTGTGTTGCTTGGAGTCAAAGTTTACATTATTTTCATGTTCCACATGTAGATTTCTGTGTGATTGATTTTCACTGCAATGGAATAATTCACATAAGTCATTAATTTCCGGGTCCATAGGACTCTTAAATCGGCCTCGCAGGTGGAGGATGCGGTCAAGAAGGCGTACGGCGTACTGGCCTTCATTAATCGAGGGATTGAGTTTAGGAGTCGGGAGATAATGCTGCAGCTTTATAGGACCCTGGTTAGACCCCACTTGGAGTACTGCGCGCAGTTCTGGTCACCTCATTACAGGAAAGATGTTGAAGCCATTGAAAGGGTGCAGAGGAGATTTACAAGGATGTTGCCTGGATTGGGGGGCATGCCTTATGAGGATAGGTTGAGGGAGCTTGGTCTCTTCTCCCTGGAGAGACGAAGGATGAGAGGTGACCTGATAGAGGTTTACAAGATGTTGAGAGGTCTGGATAGGGTAGACTCTCAGAGGCTATTTCCAAGGGCTGAAATGGTTGCTACGAGAGGACACAGGTTTAAGGTGCTGGGGGGTAGGTACAGAGGAGATGTCAGGGGTAAGTTTTTCACTCAGAGGGTGGTGGGTGAGTGGAATCGGCTGACGTCGGTGGTGGTGGAGGCAAACTCGTTGGGGTCTTTTAAGAGACTTCTGGATGAGTACATGGGATTTAATGGGATTGAGGGCTATAGATAGGCCTAGAGGTGGGGATGTGATCGGCGCAACTTGTGGGCCGAAGGGCCTGTTTGTGCTGTGGCTTTCTATGTTCTATGTTCTATGTTATCGAGAACTTTGTGCCATTGAAAAAAATGAACTGAATTTTGTGATCCAATTTATTGAAAGAATATCATGAGGCACTGGAATGTTGGCAGATCTTTAAAGTTGAGATTTAATGGAGGATTGTTATTCGTCACAAATCGCGGCTCAATCTCTATATTCAGTGTTCCAGCTGCCTTGCTTCTTCCACGTTCTTCGGCATTCGAAAAGTTGGTTCTGATTTCTCTGCACAGATGGTACCAGACCTGGTGAGACTTGCCAGCATTTCATATTACAACACCCATAGCGGTCTGGCTTCATTGTGATATGCATCCAGCATACTCTTCTGTCCTGCTACCTTTCTTTGTATTTGTTTTCATTCTTAGGCCGTTGACCTATACATGAAAAAATTGGGGTTTGCTATTTTGGCAACGTCAGGTCTGGATTCAAACCTTTTCATTTCACACATAATTTATGATTTTCGATTAATGGAACCATCCTATTCTCTGTCTCACTTTTTTACCTCATGCCCTCTCTGTCTCTCTTTACAGCCAACATCATAGTGATTGTGATCCTTTCTCGAAGAAGATGTGGTCTCTCTGGATGTATCACTTTCTACTTGGTGTCAATGGCGGTGACAGACTTCCTGGTCATGATCACAGCTGTAATATTGAATCGGATTGCTCTGATTTATTTCCCAACTAGTTTCCTGTCTATCACACCAGTTTGCAGTTTTCGTGCCGCCCTCAGTTTTGTAGCTGTTGACAGTTCTGCCTGGTTAACGGTCGCTTTTACCTTTGATCGATTTGTGGCCATTTCTTGCCAGAAACTGAAGAATAAATATTGCACTGAGAAAGTGGCAGCATATATTATAGGAATCGTGGGCATTGTGGCCTGCATTAAAAATATCTTCATATATTTACAATTTGAACCTATATATATAATTAATAATACGCCATGGTTCTGTAACATCAAAGCAATAATTTATACGTCACGTGCATGGGCTGCATATGACTGGGTACGTTTACTGTTAACCCCTATACTCCCATTCATTCTGATTTTATTGCTCAATGCTCTGACTGTCAGACACATTCTGGCTGCCAATAGAGCCCGCAGGAGACTCCGGGCCCCGAGCAATGGGGAGAATCAGAGTGACCCAGAGATGGAGAAGCGGAAAAAGTCCATTGTTTTACTCTTTGCCATCTCAGGGAGTTTCATCCTTTCCTATTTGTTATTCTTTGCAAACATCCTCTATGTCCGAATTGCGAACGTTCCATATTTCTCAGGCTCGGATTTTAGTAATTCCACATTTGTTCTTCAACAAAGCGGATACATGCTTCAGTTATTGAGTTCCTGCATTAACCCGTTCATTTATGCAGGCACCCAAAGCAAAATCAGAGCCGAGCTAAGGAATGGGTTGAAATATCCAGTGACCCAATTTCTTAGAATAATTAAGTTTTGAAAATGGTTTATTTCAGCCAGAACTGTGCTTACTACTGCAGCATCGGATCTTCATATTCAGAAAAGCTTCCTGTCAACATGTGAGATGTCAGTGTTCTATAACGCACTGTTCGCCATACAATTTCGAAATCTATTATGTTGCTTTGCCATGAGTTAATTATTTGAATCTGCACGCATCAATAAATCTATGCTTTTTAAGTGAAAAATATTAGTGATCGCAGGCATTGTATTTTGAAGCACAAGAAATGCATTTGAAAGAAAAAATAAAAATTCCTAAGTTTAATTATTTAATTCCAACTCATTGAAATATGATTTGCAGAAAGCGTCACTTATTTCTGACTGGTGATGGTATATGGAGGGTTCATTGCCTTCATTAATATTTATTAATATTAAGTCTTCAGGGCACGACCTAAAAAATTAAATACGAAACAAGTCTTGGCAGTACTCCGAACTGTGAGGAACATATCGGCAAATCGGTGGATTGAGCGGACAATGGGCCATTACATTTAATGGGGAGAAGTGTAAATTGACACATTTCTGTCAGAAGAAGGAAATGAGGTAACATGAAATAAATGGTCTCATCCTAAAGAAGAAACTCTTGTGTTAATTCATAAATCATTGGAAGTGGAGGCCTCAACGTGAAGTTTCTGATGGCTTCAGAAAACTGTGCAGATGATATTTAGACCAATTGAATCCCTCCTGTGCAGAGGGAAGCCTTTCAGTCCAACGACTCTGCACAGCGCCTCCGAATTCGGAAAACGCGGTAGACAATGTGGAATCCATTCTCTTGGAATGTGTATTCTGAAGATTTACTGCTCTGCCCTGTTCATACTTAAATCTTTCAGCAACTCTACTGATGGAATTAACACGGACCCCTGTGAAGAAATGCATTTCATAATTTATTCATAATGTTGATTGAAAGTATATTTATTTTGTTGGGAAATCTACGACCAGCTGCCAAGTCCCGAATCTGAAATATGTATTTTCATCACACAACAATTGAGTGCTGATTTCACACACAATGTTATTTTTAGGTCAAGTGCGCTTGACACATCGGACGCAATCTCTTGGCAAAACAGTGATTTGAAAAAAAAAACTGGCTTTCACAAATCAATGTCAAGATTATTTGAGAATTCTAATTTTGCTTTAACTCACTTTTCCAGCCAGGTAAAAATTAAAATGTCCAATTTAAACAGCAAAATCTATCAACACATTAGATTGTGTGGCGTGGGGGGATGGTTATTGTCATCTTATGTTAATAGTTACTTCATGCTTACGGAATTGTTTTGTGAATAAATGGTGTGGAAAATAGTAGGGAGGACAGTCGTGTTCGGAATACTTTTACATTTCTCCAATTTAATTACATTTTGTGCAAACTTCACTCAGGATATTATTAGAACTGTCTTTCTGATATTTCAGCTGTTACCCACAGATGTCAGAGACAAAGTCTCTGTTTTCCCTCCATCCATCATTCATTAATGTATATTCCCATTTGTCACACAGGCTCTCAAACAAAGCACTGTGAGGAACATTGTTTGTCGGCGAACACAGGACAGACTGAATGCTCAATGTTGATAAATCTAGTGATTCTGTCAGGCGACCAGAGAAAGGGTGTTGGGGCCGGAGGTTGGGGGGGGGGCAGTGTAGTTGGAGGGTGAAGACAGCGAGACCAGCGGTGTGAAGCGAGTGTAACAGAGATATAGGGGGGAAGGAAGGAGAAAGTGACAGAGGAATAGGGGTGAAACTTTAGCAAGTGTTAGACAAGGTACAGCATGGGAAGTTGTTGTAAAACGTCAAGTATCACCGATCCAGGGTGAGGAAGGTTATTGCATACAGAATTGGCTTGACAACTGAAGACGAAGAACGGCAGAAAACAAAGCAATAGCTGAAGAGAGTTCTAGAACAAAGAGATCTAATGGGTAGCATGATTGGTGACGTTGTGTGCAGTGAAAAATGTGATCTAGGATTGTATCGCAATCTTGATCAGTTGGCCAGTGGGTTGATGAATAGCAGATGGAGTGTAATTCATGTGCTGATCGAACGTTTGGGAGAGTTATAGAACGCGCAATCTGGGGGTATGGTTTCATAGCCCCTTGAAATAGGAGCCACAGGTGGACAGGGTAGTGAAGAAGACATTCAGCACATTCAATTTCATTGGTGAGTACATTAAACACAGGAGTTGTGACGTCTTGTTGACGTCATGAAATACATTGGTGAGACCACACTTGGAATACTGTGCACAGTTCTGGTCACCCTATTATAGAAAGGATATTATTAAACAAGAAAGAGTGCAGAAAAGATTTACAAGGATGCTACCGGGACTTGATGGTTTGAAGTATAAGGAGAGAGGAGATAGACTGGGACTTCTTTTCCCTGGAGCGGAGGAGGCTGAGTGGAGAGCTTATCAAGGTCTATAAAATAATTAAGGGCATAGATCTGGTAGTCAACATATTTTCCGAAGGGAGGGGAATCCAAAACAAGAGGGCATAGGTTTGAGCAGAGAGAGGAGAAATACAAAAGTGTCCAGAGAGACATTTGTTTTCAGACAGAGTGTGGTGAACGTATTTAACGTGCTGCGAGATGTAGTTGTAGAGGTGGGTACAATTTTGCGTTTTTAAAAACCTTTACACAGTTTCACGGGTAAGATGGATATTGAGGGATATGGGCCAAATGCGGGCAATTGAGACTTGTTACAAATACTGGCGCATTGACACGCTGGGCTGACGGGCCTTTTTCCATGAAGTAAACATAAGAACATAAGACATAGGAGCAGGAGGAGGCCATCCAGCCCCTCGAGCCTGCCCCGCCATTCAATAAGATCATGGCTGATCCGAAGTGAATCAGTTCCACTTACCCACCTGCTCCCCATAATCCTTAGTTCCCCGACTGATCAGAAATCCATCTATCCGTGACTTAAACATATTCAACGAGTTAGCCTCCACCACTTCAGTGGGCAGAGAATTCCAGAGATTCACCACCCTCTGAGAGAAGAAGTTCCTCCTCAATACTGTCCTAAACTCCGCCCCCCCCCCCGCCTTTACTTTGAGGCTGTGCCCTCTAGTTCTGGTTTCCTTTCTAAGTGAAAAGAATCTTTCCACTTCTACCCTATCCAGCCCCTTCATTATCTTATATGCCTCTATAAGATCACCCCTCAGCCTTCTAAACTCCAACGAGTACAAACCGAATTTGCTCAATCTCTCCTCATAATCTACACCCCTCATCTCCGGTATCAACCTGGTGAACCTTCTCTGCACTCCCTCCAAGGCCCATATATCCTTTCGCAAGTCAGGGGGCCAAAACTGCACACAGTCTTCCAGCTGTGGCCTCACCAATGCCTTATACAGACGCAGCAAGACTTTTCTGCTTTTATATTATATCCCCCTCGCAATAAATGCCAACCTCTATGAATGTATGATTCTCTATTAGTAAGTGGATGTCCAGTTTTGTTTTTTCAAACTGGAGGCCTGAGGGAAGCGGTGTGCCTCAGGGATCGACGCTGTGTTCAGTGTTATTTGTCATTTGTATTAATGATTTGAATGAAAATTCAGGAGGCATGGCGAGTCAGTTTGCAGATTACATCTCGATTGGTTGCATCGCGGCCGGTGAAATTTTTATTATCTCGCAGTTCAATGCCTTCTTGATCAATCGGGCAGTGGGCTGATGAATGTCAAATGGAGTTTTAGATAGATAAATGTGAGGTGATGCATTTTTGTAGGTCAAACCAGGGCAGTACGTTTCAGTTAATGATTGGGCATTGGGGAGAGTTATAGGAAAAAGCGATCTCGGCGTATGGGTTCATAGCTCCTTGAAATTGGAGTCACAAATGGACAGGGTGGTGAAGAGTTCATTTGGCATGCTTCGTTTCATGAGGGGGAAAATTGAATACAGGAGTTGAAACGTCTTGTTGAAGTTGTACAAGACATTTCAAGGCCAAACTTGGAATACTGTGCACAGTTCTGGACTTCCTATGATAGAAATGAAATTATTAAACGAGAAAGCGTGCAGGTAAGCTTTATTATTCTGCCACCGGGACGAAATGGTTTGAGTTACAAGGAGTGGCTGGATAGACTCAGATTTTTTTTTTCCCCCTGGAGCTTATGAGGCTTTGGAATCATCATTTAGAAATCTATTAATTCATGAGGGGCATAGATCAGGTTGATAGTCGACATCATTTCCCGAAGCCAGGGAAGCTCCTAACTAGAGTGCAGAGTTTTAAATTTAGAGGGGGAGATGCAAAAAGGTGCAGAGGGACATTTTTATTTCACACAGAGGATGCTGAGTGTCTGCAAAGAGATGCCTGAGGAAGTAGTGGCAGATGCCGTTCCAATTTTGTCTTTTAAAGAACATTCAGACAGTTATAATGGTTAGATGGTTACATATGGATAGGGGCCAAACACGGCCAATTGGGAACAGCTTCGTGGTAAAACCTCGGTGGAATGTACAAATTGAGCCCAAGGGCCTGTTTCCAAGCTGTAATCCTCTTTCACTTGATGACTTTTGGAGACAGCAATACCGGCGGCGGGAGGTGAGAGTGAAAGTGCGAGTGCTTGATAGACAGAGACACCAGCGGTTGGAGGAGAGAGGGAGAGGGGGAGAGATTGTCCCCATTTGTCCAATGTGGAGGATTGTGAAATTATGCATGCAGGAATTCAGTCACAAAGCAACTAATAACTCGACCCCATAAACTTCCGAGAACGCTGAATCAGTCCCCAAATTTATCCCACTCGGCTGCTGGCTCCCCATAGTCCTTTATCAATTGCAAACTCATACCACGGGCCCCTCTCTCTCCATATGTCCCTGTATCAATCGGCAAGCTAACCTCACAACGCCACCCACTCTCCCTCTTGCTGTAACAATCCCCAAACTAATCCTTGCTCCCTACCCATATTCTGTTTCATTCCCCCAACTGATCAAAGAACAAAGAGCAAAGAACATCGAAAATTGCCGCACAGGAACAGGCCCTTCGGCCCTCCAAGCCTGTACCGACCATGCAACCCGACTTAACGAAACCCCCCTACCCTTCCGGGTACCACATGCCTCTATTCCCATTTTATTCATGCATTTGTCAAGACGCCCCTTAAAAGTCATTATCGTATCTGCTTCCACTACCTCCCCCGTCAACGAGTTCCAGGCACCCACCACCCTCTGTGTAAAAAAGCTGACGCGTACATCTCATTTAAACCTTGCCTTTCGCACGTTAAACCTGTGCTGCCGAGGAATTGACTCTTCCATCCAGGGAAAAAGCTTCTGACTATCCATTCTTTCCATGCCTCTTTTAATCTTGTAGACGTCTATCAGGACATCCCAGAAACTCTGTCGTTCCAGTAAGAACAAACCAAGTTTCTCCTCCTCTCCTCATAGCTGATATCTCCCATACCAGGCAACATCTTGGTAAATATTTTCTGTACCCTCTCCAAAGCCTCCACATCCTTCTGGCAATGTGGCGACGAGAATTGAATGCTATATTGGAAGTACGGCCTATTTAAAGTTCTCTCAATTGAAACATGACTTGCCAATTTTTAAACTCAATGCCCTGACAGATAAAGGAAAACATGTTGCATGCCTTATTGACTACCTTCTCCACTTGCATTGCCACTTTTAGTGGCCTGTGTACCTGTGCACCCAGATCCCTTTGTCTATCAATATTGTTAAGGGTTCTGCCAAATATTGTATATTTCCTATCTGTATTAAATCTTCCAAAATGCAATACCTCACGTTTGTCCGGAATATACTCCATCCATCACCTCTCCGCCCAAGCTTCCAACCGGTCTACAACATGTTCTAACCTCTGATGGTCCTCATCTGCACCAGCACACCCACCAATCTTTGTGTCAACCGCAAACTTACTGATCAATCCAGTTACAAATATTTATATAAATTACAAACAGCAAAGGTCCCAGCACTCTTCCCTGAGGAACACCACTTGTCATAACCCTTCATTCAGAAACGCACCCTTCCACTGCTGCCCTCTGTCTTCTTTGACCAAAATGTGGAAATGCCGGCGTTTGACTGGGGTAAACACAGTAAGAAGTTTAAGAACACCAGGTTAAAGTCCAACAGGTTTACTTGATAGCAAAAGCCACAACTTCTTTGACCAAGCCAGTTTTGTATCCACCTGGCCAGCTCATCTCTGATACCATGCGACTTCAATCCTACAACTGCGATCTCTCCCCACAGTCAGGTATCAATCGTCAAACTAATCCTGCTGCCCTCTATCTCCACACAGCCTTGTATCAATATCGAACGAATATTATTGCACCACTCTCTCTACAAAGCCCAGTACAAATGCTAAAACGATCCCTCCTGCAACACTCTTTCCACATAGTGTGGTATCAATACCCAAAATAATTCACTCACTCCCAATGCCCTGCATCAATCCCCAAACAATTTCATCTTCCCAGGTCTCTTGCCATAGTCCTGAATCAGTACCGAAATTAAACATAATTCCACTCTGTCTCCCCAAGGCCATTTGTCTATCCTCAAACCATTTCAGTACGCCCTCTCCACACAAAAATCCGTATAAATCCCCAAATTAATCCAACTCCCCGCTCGCCCGAAAAGCCCCGCATTAATCCATAAAATAATCCCACAGAGCCATTTCCCCCCAACCCCCATGAATCAGTATTAATCCCAAAATAGTCCCAGTGTCCCAGACACTCGCCGTCGCCCTGAATAAATGGCAAACAAGTCCCAATGGCCTACTTTCCCCAATAGCCCTGCACCAACGCCCGAACTAATCTCACTGCTCGTCTCTCTCACCAGAGCCCTGTATCAATCCCAAAATTATTCAATTTCCCCTGATAATGATGAAACGCGTCGCACCGCTGTTGTGCAGACTGGGAGACGGCTCCAAACTTTCCATTCCTGTTTCACAATCGAAAAATTGTTGGTACTAGCTTCTCGTTCTGGGATGGACAACTGACAAAGAATCATACAACACAGAAATAAAACCATTCGGCCCACCAAGTCAGTGCTGGCACAGATACCTCCCTTATCTCATGTATCTTGTCTCTATATGGTTCATATCCCTCTATTCCCTGCCAATCCATGTATCTAACCAGATGCCTCTTGAACGTTGCTGTGGAATCTACTTCCACCACATCCTCTTACAGCACATCGAGGAAGTCACCACCCTCTGTATGACAAAAAAAAACTTGTTCCTTAGATCTCTTTTAAACGCATCCCCTTTCACTTTGAACCTATGCCTCCGAGTAATTGAACCTTCGACCCTGGGAAACAAAATACACTGACTTATAAAAGACACTCGATCCAACTTGTCATAATTTGTGAACATCTATGATTTCTATGATTATGTTCTCCCGCCAATCCTCCGATGCTCCAATGAAAACAATCCAAGTTTGTTCAATCTTTCTTCAGAGCCCATATCCTTGATATCAAGCATCGTCCTCGAAATCACGTAACATCCTGGTAAATCTCTTGTGCACCCTATCAAATGCATCAGCATTCTTCCGGTAGCGCGGCGACCAGGATTGGACACAATACTCCTAATATGGCCTAACCAAAGCCTTGTCCAGCTGCAAAATAATTTTCCAAATCCTAAACTGAACATCCCGACTGATTAAGGCCAGCATGCCACATGCCTTCTTCACCACCTTGTCCCACATAAGTTATCACGTGTGGACATTATTTCTGCAGTCGACCATCCAAATCACATCACCTCACATTTGTTCGGATTAAATTTATACTGCCAGCTTTTGGCACAGGTCTCCAGCTGATTTCTATCTTGTTGTAGCGTCTGATAATCTTCCTCACTGTATGCTACTTCCCCATTTTTTCGATCATCTGCAAATTTCCTACTCAGACCGCCTATACTTTCCTCCAAATCATTTATATATATTACAAACATCGGAATCCGCAGCACCGATCCTTGTGGAACAATGCGTGTCATAGACAGGAAAGTACCCTTCCACCGCTCCCCTCTGCTTTCTTTGACCAAATCAGTTTTGTATCCATCCTACCAGCTCGCCTCAGATCCCATATGCCTTCACTTTCTGTATCAGCCAGCCTTGAAGAACTTATTGAAGGCTTTACTAACGACCATGTACAGAAAATCTACTGTCCTGCTCTGGTCAATATATTTGTCACTTCCTCAAATAACTCAATCAAGTATGTGAGAACAGCCTCTCCGTCACAAAACCATGCTGCCTATCGCTAATAAGCTTTTTCTCTTCCAGATGTAAGAGCATCATGTTCAATAATTTCCCCACAACAGATGCAAGGCTCACAGACCTGTAATTTCCAGGATTGTCTTTTCTGCCCTTCTTAAACAGAGGAATAATGTCAGATGCTCTCCCATCCTCTGCTAACTTGCCCATGGCTAAAGAGGGTGCAAAGATTTTGGCCAAGGACTCAGCAATTTCTCCCCTCACCTCTCTGAGCAATCTGGGATAGACCCTATCTGGCCATGGAGACTTGTACATCTTAACGTTTTTCAATGCCTCCAATTATTCCCCCATTTTTTTCTCAACATATAACATAGAACATTACAGCGCAGTACAGGCCCTTCGGCCCTCGATGTTGAGCCGACCAGTGAAACCAATCTAAAGGCCTTCTAATCTACACTATTCCAATATCATCCATTTGTTTCTCCAATAACCATTTGAATGCTTTTAATTTTGACGAGTCCACTACTGCAGCAGGCAGGGCATTCCACGCCCTCACTCATCTCCGAGTAAAGAACCTACCTCTAACATCTGTCCTTTCTCTCTCGCCCTTCAATTTAAAGCTATGTCCCCTCGTGTTAGCCATCACCATCCGAGGAAAAAGGCTCTCACTATCCACCCGATCGAATCATCTGATCATCTTGTATGTTTCTATTCAGTCACCTCTTCACCTTCTTCCCTCTAACGAAAACAAACTCAAGTCCCTCAGCCTTTCCTCATACGATCTTCCCACCTTACGAGGCAACATCCTGGTAAATCTCCTCTACATCCTTTCCAACGCTTTCACATCTTTCCTATAATGCGGCGATCAGAACTGTACGAAATACTCCAAGTGCGGCCGCACCAGAGTTGTGCACAGTTGCAGCATGACTTCAAGACTCCGCAAGTCACTCCCTCTACCAATAAAAGCTAACACAGCATATGCCTTCTTAACATCCCTATAAACCTGGGTGCCAACTTTCAGGGAACTATGCACGTGGACACCCTGACCCCTCTGTTCATCCACACGACCAAGTAACTTACCATGATCCCAGCACTCTGTATTCATGTTACTCCTTCCAAAGTGAATTATCTCACAGTTTTCCGCATTAATCTCCATTTGCCACCTCTCAGCCCAGCTCTGCAGCTTATCTATGTCTCTCTGTAACCTGCCACTTCCCTCCGCACTTTCTACAACTCCACCGACTTTAGTGTCATCCGCAAATTTACTAATCCATCCTTCTACGCCCTCATCCAGGTCATTTATAAAAATGACAAACAGCAGTGTCCCCAAAACAGATCCTTGCGGTACACCACTGGGAACTGAACGCCAGGATGAATATTTCCCATCAACCAGCACCCTCTGTTTTCTTACCGCGAGCCAATACCTGATCCAAGCCACTAAATCACCTCAATCCCATGTGTCCGTATTTCCTGCAGTCGCTTACCATGGGGAAACTTATCAAACGCTTTGCTGAAATCCATAAAAACAACATCAACCGGTTTACCCTCATCCACCTCTTTGGTGACCTTCTCAATGAACTCAATACAGTTTGTGAAGCACGGCCTACCCTACACAAAACCGTGCTGACTATCCCGAATCAAATGATTCCTTTCGAGATTCCTATAAATCCTATCACTTCTAATACTTTCCAACAGTTTGCCCACAACAGAAGTAAGGCTCACCGGTCTATAATAACCAGGGTTGACCCTCCTCCCCTTCTTGAACAAGGGGACAACATTTGCTATCCTTCAGTCTTCTGGCCCTGTTCCTGTAAACAATGATGACACAAAGATCAAAGCCAAATGCTCTGCAATCTCTTATCTCGCCTCCCACAGAATCCGAGGATAAATCTCATCCGGTTCAGCGGACTTATCTATCTTACCCTTTCCAGAATTGGTAACACCTCCTCCTTTTGAACGTCCAGTCCAACAGCCTGAATCTCAGTCCTCCCCTCGACAACACTGCCCCTCTCCTGTGTGAATACCGACGAAAAATATTCATTTAGTGCCCCTCCTATCTCTTGAGACTCCACGCACTACTTCCTACTACTGTCCTTGACTGGCCCTAATCTTACCCTAGTCATTCTTTTACTCCTGACATACCTATAGAAAGCGTCAGGGTTTTGTTTCATCCGACCTGCCAAAGACTTATCGTGTCCCCTCCTGGCTCTTCTTAACTCTTTCCTTTGGTCCTTCATGGCTGACTTGTAACTCTCAAACGCCGTAACTGAGCCTTCACGTCTCAACTTAACATAAGTCTCCTTATTCCTCTTGACAAGATATTCAACCTCTTTAGTAAACCACGGTTCCCTCACACAACCGCTTCCTCCCTGCCTGACAGGTACATATTTTTCGAGGACGCATTGGAGCTGTTCCTTGAACAAGCTCCACATTACAATTGTGACCATGTCCTGCAGTTTCCTTCCCCAACCTATGCCAACTAAATCTCGCCTAATCGCATCATAATTTCCTTTCCCCCAGCTGTAACTCTTGCCCTTCTGTGTATACATATCCCTTTCCATTGCTGAGGTGAACATAATCGAATTGTGGTCACTATCACCAACGTGCTCACCTACCTCCAAATGTAACACCTGGCCTGGTTCATTACCCAGTCCCAAATCCACTGTGGCCTCGCCTCTTGTTGGTCTATCGACATATTGTGTCAGGAAGCCTTCCTGCACACATTGGACAAAAACTGGCCCCTCTAAAGTACTCGAACTATAGCTTTTCCAGTCAATATTTGTAAAGTTAAAGTCCCCCAGAACAGCGACCCTGTTATTTTCGCTCCTATCCAGAATCATCTTTACAATCCTTTCCTCTCTATCTCTGGAACTTTTCGGAGGTCTATAGAACATTCCCAAAAGTGTGACATCTCCTTTCCTGTTTCTAACCTCAGCCCAAACTATCTCAGTACACGAGTCCTCATCAAACGTTCTTTCTGCCACCGTAATACTGTCCTTGACTAACAATGCCACACCTCCCCCTCTTTTACCATCTTCCCTGCACTTACTGAAACATCTAAACCCTGAAACCTGCAACAACCATTCCTGTCCCTGCTCTATCCATGTCTCTGAGATGGCCACAACATCGAAATCCCAGGGACCAACCCATGCTGCAAGCTCACCCACCTTATTCCGGATGCTCCTGGTGTTGAAGTATACACACTTCAAACCACCTTACTGCCTGCCAGCACACTCCTGTGACCCTGAAACCTCATCCATGACCACACTACTCTCAACCTCCTGTACACCGGAGCTACAATTCAGGTACCCATCCCCCTGCTGAATTAGTTTAAACCCTCCCGAAGAGCATTCGCAAATTCCACCCCCCCCGCCCCCCGCCCCCACGATATTGGTACCTCTTTGCTTCAGGTGCAGACCATCCTGTTTGTAGAGGTCCCACCTACCCCAGAAAGAGCCCAAATTGTCCAGGTATCTGAAACCCTCCCTCCTGCACCATTCCTGTAACCACGGGTTCAACTGCTCTCTCTCCCTATTCCTCTCCTCACTATCACGTGGCACGGGTAACACCAGAGATAACAACTTTGTTTGTTCTAGCCCGAAGCTTCCACCCTAACTCCCTGAATTTCTGCGTTTCATCCCCATCCCTTTTCCTACCTGTGTCTTGAGTAGCTATGAGAACCACAGCTTGGGGCTGATCCCCCTCCCCCTTAAGGATTTCGAAAAGACGATCCGAGCCATCATGGACTCTGGCTCCTGGGAGGCAACACACCAACCACGAGTCTCTCTCGCTCCCGCAGAATCTCCTATCCGTCCCTTTAACTATGGAGTCCTCAATGACTAATCCTCTACTCCTCATCACCCGTCCCTTCTGAGCAACAAGGACAGACTCTGAGCCAGTGACCTGTACACCATGGCTTACCCCTGCTATGTCGCCCCCCCCAACAGCATCCAAAAGTGCACTATCCCCAATTTAATGTAAAAAGCAGGAGAACATTGACCACGACACCACACAACCCTGCCACAGCAACCTCTGCAAGACGTGCCGGATCTTCGACACGGATGCCATCATCTCACGTGGGAACACCATCTGCCAGGTCAACGGTACATACTCTGGCGACTCGGCCAACTCGGCTGCAGGAAAGGATGTCCAGAGGCATGGTACATTGGGGAGATCATGCAGACGCTACGACAACGAATGAATGAACACGGCTCGACAATCACCAGGCAGGAGTGTTCCCTTCCAGTCGGGGAACACTTCAACAGTCACGGGCATTCATCCTTTGATCTTTCGGTAAGCGTTCTTCAAGGCGGCCTTCACGACACACGACAACGCAGAATCGCTGAGCAGAAACTGATTGCCACGTTCCGCACACATGTGGACGGCCTCAACCGGGATCTTGGGTTCATGTCACAAAATCTGTCATCCCCACGACTTGCCTTAGCTTGCAAAATCTCACGCCCTGTCCTGGCTGGAGACAATACTCATCTCTTTAACCTGTGCTTGGCCCTCTCCCCACTCACATTGTCTGTACCTTTAAGACTTGATGAACTGTAAAGACTCGCATTCCAACAATTATCTTATGAATTGAATTTGTGTCTTTTTATGCCCTGCTTGCGAACACAAGTCCTCACTCGCCTGATGAAGGAGTTTGAGACTCCGAAAGCTTGTGCTACCAAATAAACCTGTTGGACGTTAACCTCGTGTTGTGAGACTTCTTACTGTGCTCACCCCACTCCAAAGCCGGCATCTCCACATCTTAAATTCTGAGGTCACCCCTTCACGTGTTGTACAGCCTGTCGACACTCCATACATCCCGATTTTACATAACTGCTTGCACTCATCCATTAGCACTCGGGATTAGAAGGAAAGACTTGTTTCTCTGCCGGCCTGCACTGTACTACACTCTCTGGACTTATCTGCTGATACTCTTGATCAGTTGTAAGTTTCAGGCTGTCATCACTGCACATATATATTTTGCGCCTGCACACCTTTTTGCACTTCACCTGACAAACGAGAAGCACTCCAAAAGCTTGAGTTTTGCAATATTTTTGTTGGACTATAGCGTGGTTTTGTGTGACGTCTCATCTTGTCACCCCAGTCCAATGCCAACAAAAATAACCACGGTAATCTTAATAGGTTTCCTCACACGCTGATTGAAATTGGCGATTTATTAACTGCTTATGGTGTCATTTTTCTCCCAGTAACTGAATAGTTCACAAAGTCTCAATTCATCAGATGATTGCAGTGCATCTCGACTGCCACCGTGTCTAACATGGTGAGCAAAATGCTTACACCATTTGGTAAACTTTAAGCAAATATATTGGACAGAGAGCCAAAACCGACATCGATACATTCAGCAACATGTGAATCAAATGAAGCACGTGCTCATGACAGCATTGCCAAACGACTCCAGATCTTACTGCTTTGCTGAACAAATGGTTTGCACAATTAAGACACCACATATGAAGTGCAAAGAAGCAGAACAAGATCTCCGTGTATTCATCTTATTGCTGAGGGCGACATTTTTCGTCATGCATTACTCGTCACCAGAACCAATCATGTTTTAGAAGGCAGGTTTTCAAGCCATCACCCATTAAAAAAAATCAAAATATAGAAGGAGTTACTCGAAAGAAGAAGAGAGAATTAGGATGGTGCATGACGAGCATATGGATTTCGTGCTGTCTGGACTGCACATGGTGCTTGGCTGTGGGTCATGCATCCAAACCAGGGAACGCACTTCTTCATGTAACTATTAAAAACGTGTAGCAAGCCCAGACTCTGATAGTTGTAACATAGATTGGGCAAGATTAATGGCAAGCAGAAACGATGAGGAATTGCCCAGCACTTTTGCATCCAGCACTCAAATTGCATCTGGAGTACATTCAAGATTAATTCAGAGTGTGAAATTATGAATGATCACCATGAATAAATTCAGCATTTTCATAATGCCAGGCTGATAATCGACCTGCAAGTCATGAAGTTCAAATGAAGGACTGCCGATCTCAGGAAGGAGAACAGGGAAAATGCATCCACCCTTCATACAGATGTTCAAAATCATAAATGATGGAGCGTGATCTATATTCCCTTTAATTAGGCTTCTAAAATAGCTGACTGAGTATGTTCCTCTCAGTGCGTGTGATGTTACCTCTGGCTAAAGGAAGGATGTCGTTATACCACTGTCAGAGATATGAGAATTCTGTTAATTTCATAGAAATCATAGAAACCCTGCAGTACAGAAATAGGCCATTCGGCCCATCGAGTCTGCAGCGACTAGAACCCCACCCAGCCCCTACCCCCATATCCCTACATATATAACCCGCTAATCCCTATATTCTACGCATCCCAGGACACTAAGGGGCAATTTTAGCATGGCCAATCAACCTAACCCGCACATCTTTGGACTGTGGGATGAAACCGGAGCACCCGGATGAAACCCACGCAGACACGAGGAGAATGTGCAAACTCCACACAGACAGTGACCCATGCCGGGAATCGAACCCAGGTCCTTGGAGTTGTGAAGCAGCAGTGCTAACCAACGTGCTACCGTGCCGCCAATTTGTCATTGGTGAGGCCATATCTCGATTACTGAATGCAGTTGTGGTCTCGTTTTCTGAGGGAGATGCTCTTGCTCTGTAGGGAGTGCAGCGAAATTACACCAGGCTGATTCCGGGGATAACGGGACTAATGGTATGAAGAGAGATTGACTGTCTTAGGATTGTCTTCGCTGGAGTTCAGACGAATTGGGCGGGGGGGGGGGGAGGTGGCGTTCTCACAGATACTTATAAACTTCGAACAAGACGAGACAGTATTGATGCAGGGAGGTTATTCCCTAGTTTGGGGGAAGTAGGGTTCACAGCTTGAGGATTCAGGGTAGACAATTTAGGAAGTAGGTGATGAGACATTTCGTCACCCGAAGAGTGGTGAGCCGGTGGAATTCATTACCACAGGAAGTAGTTGTTGCCAAAAGATTGAATGCATTCAAGAGGCGGCTGGATAAAGCACTTGGGTCGAATGGGATCAACGGTTATGGGGAAAAAGCAGGATTAAGCTATTGAGTTGGATGATCAGCCATGATCGCAATGAATTGTGCAGCAGGCTCGAAGGGCCAAATGGCCTCCTCCTTCCTTTATCTTCTCTGTTTGTATGTTTCCGATAACCAGGACGCAAAATTAATTGAGACCAGCAGGGTGCGTTCTGATAGTGTTCATGCTGGTAGTTGTTCGGTGCTAAATCCCCAGAGAAGTTTCCTGGAGCTGAAACCCACAAATATTCTCACAAGGAATTATGTTTGAAATTCGGATGTTCAATATTTTTAATCATACTGAAATGAAACTATTCCCAATATTCTGGGCAGGACCTCCCCCCCCCCCCCCCCCTCCCCCTACCCCCGCCCACCAGCTTTAACATTGGAAGTATAACTGTTGTCAGCATAATTTCTGAAAAAGTACGTCGATTTAATCATTCATTCTTCAATCAATTCCATTGAATTTTAAGTCAAATATTAATTGATTTTCCAGACTCCATCATTCTTGAGAGATTTCTAGAAGGGACTAGCAATAATTCTAAGGTTCTTCCACTTGTACTTTTCAACCGCCTCCCTCACCAGAGTAAGTAATTGAACTCTTCAGATCCTGTTGACTTTAATTATCCTAAACATCATTGATTATGACTATTGAGATCTTTGTTGAGTGTATCAGGTGTGTTATATGCAAAGTATCATTTTAATCTCCGCTAGCGGTGGATCCGTTTGGAATGCTTTTAGAATTCTTTTGACTATTCATTAGAACATAGAACATAGATCATAGAACAGTACAGCACAGAACAGGCCTTCGGCCCACGATGTTGTGCCGAGCTTTATCTGAAACCAAGATCAAGCTATCCCACTCCCTATCATCCTGGTGTGCTCCATGTGCCTATCCAATAACCGCTTAAATGTTCCTAAAGTGTCAGACTCCACTATCACTGCAGGCAGTCCATTCCACACCCCAACCACTCTCAGCGTAAAGAACCTACCTCTGATATCCTTCCTATATCTCCCACCACGAACCCTATAGTTATGCCCCCTTGTATAGCTCCATCCACCCGAGGAAATAGTCTTTGAACGTTCACTCTATCTATCCCCTTCATCATTTTATAAACCTCTATTAAGTCTCCCCTCAGCCTCCTCCGCTCCAGAGAGAACAGCCCCGAGCTCCCTCAACGTTTCCTCATAGGACCTACCCTCCAAACCAGGCAGCATCCTGGTAAATCTCCTCTGCACTCTTTCCAGCGCTTCCACATCTTTCTTATAGTGAGGTGACCAGAACTGCACACAATATTCCAAATGTGGTCTCACCAAGGTCCTGTACAGTTGCAGCATAACCCCACGGCTCTTAAACTCCAACCCCATGTTTCTGTCCCGTCTTCTTATTGGTGATGTTTTTACTGCAGCAAGTGCATCCCTGGGTAAAGAGTCAGCTGCTGCACCCGGCCCGAAAACAGAAAATATGACCAATCAGTGAAATTTGTAGCCAATTCAATGGGTTTCATACCAGTTTATTCGTTCTCCAAAATCCACAAATCAGGTTTTCAGTTTACAGCCAAGAGGAGATGAATACTAATCATTTAAATTTAATGAAAGTTAATAAAATAACCCAATCATACCATACTTTCATAGAACTGGGCTGTTTGACTGGTGGTCAGGATCAACCAATCGAAGTAAACGGTACTTTTGCGTCACCTGTCAAAACCAGTATTCTGAGTTTTCAAGGGAGCTGATCCGAATTAGTGAGTCAGATCCTTCCTTCAAACGTGTGGAAACCAGTTTTATGGTTCCCCAGAAGGATGACAATAATTCGTTCTGAACGGGCCTCAATTGAAAAACATCGTTTGGGCAAGGGTGGTCAACTGCTCTTCCTCGTGTGTGCACGCTCACACACAAACACACACACACTGACGCACACAAAGACACACACACAGACACACACCACGCATGCACATACAGAACACTTGTACTCGTGCACATGTGACGGACACATTAAAGTTTACAATGGCTGCAGATACATGGGGAAATAACCACTGAAATGTTTCAAAAGTTCATAAGATCTCGGAGCAGAATTAGGCCATCCAGCCCATTTAGTCCACTCCGCCATTCGATCATGTCTGATATGACCCTCGTCCCCATGGTTGCATAACATTGCAACCAATTGCCAATTAAAACTCTGTCGAACTCCTCCTTAACGTTACTTAGTTTCCCAGCATCCGCCTCACTTTTTGGAGCGATTTCCACAGATTCACAACTCTTTGGGAGAAGTAGTTTCTCCTCAACCCTGTTTTAAATTTCCTATCCCTTATCCAAAGGCTATGACCTCTCGTCCGACATTGCCCCACCAGTGGAAGCATCCACTCCACGTCTACTTTATCCATACCTTTTATCATCTTGAACAATTCCATTTGATCTCCCCTTATGCTTCTCAATTCCATAGAGTATAGGCCTAAACTCTCCAATCTCTCTTTGTAAGAAAAACCTGTCATCTCGGGAATGAATCTCGTGAACCTCCTCCGAACTACCTCAAAGGCCATTTCATCTTTCCTCAAATACAGGGACCCCAACTGTGCACAATACTGCCGATGTGGCCTCATCAATGCCTTGTACTATGGCCATAATACTTCCTTACATTTCGATTCTATTCCTTTAGCTATAAATGCCAACATTCCATTTACTTTCTTTATTTTCTGCTGTACCTGCACACTGGTTTTCTGCGACTCATGAACGAGGACAAGCAGATCCCTCTGCACCAGAGCACCCCGAAGTCTCTTCCCATCTTTGCGTCCCAAATGTATCACCTCACACTTACCCACGATAAGCTCCATCTGTCACATTTTGGCCCAATCTCCAAACTTATCTATATCCATTTGTACGGGGCTTGTTTCCTCAGTGCAACTCACTGTTTTTGTGTCATCTGCAAATTTGGCAAGAGAGCCTTATATCCCTGTATCCAAGTCATGAATGCTGATTGTAAATAGCTGGGGCCCAAGGGCCAAACTCTATGGCACCCCACTAGTTGCTTCTTGCCATCCAGAAAAAGAACATTTCTCCCGACTGCCCATCAGCCAGTCACATATCCAAGCTAATAATTACCCCTAATCCCATATGAACGAACCTTTTGTGTGGCACCTTTTCAGACGCCTTCCAGAAATCTAGATGTAATACATCGACAGGATCTCCATTATCCAATTTGCATGTTGCATCCTCAAAGAACTCTCGCAAATTAGGCAAACATGATTTGCCTTTCATTAAACCACGCTGAGTCTGATGGATAGTGTTTTGACTTTCGAAATGTCCTGATATTTCATCCTTGATCATTGATTCTGAGACTTTGCCAACAACAGATGATAAACTATCTGGTCTGTAATTTGCAACATTTTGCCTCCCTCCATTTTTAAATCAGGGCATTACAGTACCATTTTCCCAATCCATTGGAGCCTTTCCTGTGTCCAGGGAATTTTGGAATATTATAAACAATGTATCCACTATCTCCGCCGCCACTTATTTTGATACACGATTGTGGAGGCCATCAGGCCCGGGCGTCTTATCTGCCCTCATTCCCAATAGTTTGCAGAGTACCTATTTCCTTTCGATGTTGACTATTCTAAGTTCTACCCTTTCTATCACGTCTGACTTGCCTGTTCCTGTAGGAATGGCACTGGTGTCCTCCACTGTAAAAATTGAGACAAAGAATTGTTTTAGCATCTCTGCCATTTAAGTGTTGGGGCTTAGAGCTCCGAAAGCTTGTGTGGCTTTTGCTACCAAATAAACCTGTTGGACTTTAACCTGGTGTTGTTAAACTTCTTACTGTATTTAAGTGTTCCCCAGTATTCGCTCTCCGGCTTTATCTTCCAAGGGACAAACGTTCACTACAGAAACATTTGCTTCTTAATATTTTGCGACTGATCTATTTTGTAATTTTCCTTCGATCTTTTTATTACTATTTTTTAGTCTTCATTTGTTTATGTTTAAACATTTCCCAATCTTTCAGCCTGCCACTGGACTGTGCAAATATGGTATACGTTAGTTTTTGTCTTCACATTGTCCTTGACTTCCTTTGTTCGCCATGGATTTTGTTTTACTCTCCTGACCATCATTCTTCCTCACTGGGATATATTTTAGTTGTGAGGGCTTGAGTATATCCTTAAGGAACTGCCATTGTTCATTCACCGACTAACCTTTAAGCCTTCCTGTCCACCGTACTCGGGCCAAATCTGTCCTCATGCCAATGTAATATCCTTTGTTTAATTCCAGAACGCTCGTATGGAACTCCACGTCGCACAAGGTCCTACTTGAAACTATATCAGTTCACTCAGTATCAGCGAGTAAACATCCAGGCAGTCTCCTTCTGAGAACACTTTGTGTTTACTTACACAGCAGACACTGCAGTGACACACGAAGGAAGCTCATCGCCACCTGAATCACAGGCTAGGCTTGTATCCACTGTAGTTGAGAAGATTCAGGACGCGGCTTGATACAAATATGTTGGATCCTGGAAATTCTTGAATAGCTGGATGTGGAGAGAATGTTTCATCTTCATGGAGGATCTGGGGTTACAGTTAGATTTCACTTCAAACAGAAATACAAACAGGATACAATTCAAACAGAGTGAGGCGATTTGTTTTCTCCCTTACAAGGTCCTGAATCCTTGGAACTCTCAATCCAACAAGTAGACTGAGTTTGATAGTTTCTGTGTTAACAAAGGGGTCAATTTCTATTCGAGGTGGGCCCCGTGTAAATTTGAGAAACTCTGGTGCGGCCGCATTTGGAGTATTGTGTACAGTTCTGGTCGCCGTATTATAGGAAAGATGTGGAAGTGTTGGAAAGGGTGCAGAGGAGATTTACCAGGATGTTGCCTGGTATGGTGGGAAAATTGAATGAGGAAAGGCTGAGGGGCTTGAGGTTGTTTTCGTTACAGAGAAGAAGGTTAAGAGGTGACTTAATAGAGGCATACAAGATGATCAGAGGATTAGATAGGGTGGATAGTGAGTGCCTTTTTCCTCGGATGGTGATGGCTAGCACGAGGGGACATACCTTTAAATTGAGCGGAGAGAGATATAGGACAGATGTTAGAGATAGGTTCTTCACTCCGAGAGTAGTAAGGGCATGGAATGCCCTGCCTGCAGCAGTAGTGGACTCGTCAACATTAAGAACATTCAAATGGTTATTGGATAAACAAATGGATGATACTGGAATAGTGCAGATTAGAGGGGCTTTAGATTGGTTCCTCTGCTCGGCGCAACATCGAGGGCCGAAGGGTCTGCACTGCACTGTAATGTTCTATGTTCTATGAGATCAGTGTGATCTTCTTAATTGGAGGAACAGGCTACGTAATATGAATGGCCTCGTCGTGCTCCTGATTCCTCTGCTCGTGTGAATTTTCCCTGGGACAATTATTGTGGTGTAATTTATGCTGCCAGCATGCGTGATACACGCACACCCTAAATTAATAAAACACACATACAAACGCAGAGACATACACATAAGTACACGCATGGATATCCATGCAAACTTGTGGGCACGGACATATGAACAGGCATTACAGTTCTGCAAAAAATATAAATAGATTAAGTGAGTGTGCACGTATCTTGCAAATGGAACAGAATGTGGGAAAATGTGAAATTGCCCGTTGTAGTCGGATGCACTAATAAAAAGCACATAACCTAAATACTCTACGATACGGCACTCTATGACGTCCTATATTAGAGAGCAAACTCCTTGAATTGTACTTTGGTTCAGTGTTTAAGATATGACTCTTTAAAACATAGCTTGTCCTTTCATTGTTAGATTCAAGTTTGCTTCCAGTCAGAGTGATAATGGACATTAAGCGAGCAACTACCGAACAAGACAGAATGTTGATCCGCTCTATTACTGGCAGGAGATATTTCTTCCAATTACCACACAGAAAATAAAATCAAGCAGGTGTTGCTGGCTATAAATTTATCAGTGAACATTGATTGATTTTGCAGCCTCCTTAATCCGGTTGAAAGTTACTGTTCGATATTTGCGAGGAATAGTTCTGGATTTTCAACTTAAAGAAAGGAGCTAGTAGGATAAATACGTGGGGCTATGGGGATAGGGACTGGGACCGATTGTAGTCAATGCAGGCTCGATAGGCCAAAAAGCCTCCTTCTGCACTGTCGGGATTCTATGATAAGGCGGGGGGTTATGAAAACATGAGGACTGAGCTGGCTAAAGTGTGTGGGCAAATTGGGCAAGGAATCGCTCAATTGTGATGCAATGCAAAGCTTTTTTTTATTCTTTCAAAGGACCTGGGCATCGCTGGTTGGTAGGCATTGATCGCCTTAGTTGGTGAAAGACAGTTCAGAGTCAAACACGCTGCTGTGGTTCTGGCGTCTCAGGAAGGCTGGACCAAGGAAGGACAGCATATTTCCTTCCCAAAAGGGCATGAGTGAGTCAGATGGGTATTAAACATTTAAGTGGATCGCTTCAAATACAGTGAAAATACATGCCACCTACTAAGAAGCCTTCCAAGGGACGGAACAACAGTTCATTGTCAACTGGAACGGTTAAGTGTAGTATCAAACTTCAGAAAAAGGAATACAACTGTGCAAAGACAGATGCCGGGGTTGGTGGTGGCGTTGGTGATGGTGGGAGGTGGGCGTGGCGGGTCTGAGGGTGGGGAGGGGGTAGCTGGATGACGGGGGGTGGGGGCGGGAGGTATGAGGTGGTGGATGGAATATTGTGCAGAATATGAATAACATAACGGATGATTAAAAGATTAAAATGAGACACAAATTAGAGAAGAATGTGAAGCGAGCTATAAACAATAAAAACAGTAAGATTAAAAAGATAATAAATCGTCTCAAAAATAGTTAACACATTGATTGCTCGTCTTATAGAAAGTGAGTCTTGTGGATTGGTAATGGCAATCAAGCATCTAACAGATGAATTGAACAAGTATTTTTCATCACGCTTCATGATCGAAGAATCAAGGTATGTGCTCGGTCATAGAAACCCAGAAAAAACGAAAAGAAAGGATGAAATAATGAAAATTACACTCCACAGAATATTGGAACTGAGTAAATTGTTGGAGTTCAGGTTGAGAAGTGCTCGAGACCTGATGGATTTCATTCTCACGTCTTAAAATAAATTGAAAGTGATGCATTTATTTTAATTCTTCCAAATCCCCACAGATTCTGGAGGAGCCCTATGTCATGGAAGATAGCATATGTTACTCCTATATTAAAAAATGTAGGGAGACCAAAACCAGGAAACTACGAGTTAACTTGCCATCTGTGATATAGAAAATGGGAGAAGATATTCCTAAATAAGTTAAAGGATGTTGCTTTGATAAGTTGAACGAAATCAGACTGGACCAACATGGTTTGTTGCAAGGGAAATCATATTCACTCACTTATTGTAGTTAATTGAGGAAATAACGCGCTCTGGATGAAGGGGGATCGGCTGATGTACTGTACTTCGATTTCCAGCAGATATTTGCTAAAGTACTATGATACCGTTTATTGCAGAAATTAAAAACTAAAGTTCTAACGGGAAGATATTGCACGGATAGAACATTGGCCGGCGAACAGAAAGCAGAAACGAGGGATAACTTGATCTTTTTCAGTTTGGAAATGTGCAAGTTTTGGTGTGCCACAGGGATCAGTGCTGTGATTTCATATGTGAATAATGTGGATCAAGGCAAGAAGGATGTTTGTTACATTTTACGATGATGCAGAGATGTGTTGGAAATTATGAACAGATTATATGGAAGCCAAAAATATAGGCAGTTAAAGCACGGATCTGGCAATTGGAACATAATGTGGTGGAAATGTAAAATGTGAAATTGTTAATTGTGGAAGGATGAGTTAAAATGAAGCACGTTACCTAAACGGTCGGACATTGCAGACCACTGAAGTGCAGAGAGTATCTGACTGCACTGGGGCATGAATGAATCAAATGCTAATATGCTTTTACAGCAAGTAATTAGTGAAGCAAATATAATGTTATCATGTATTGTGAGGGGAATTGTTTACAAAAGTTTGCAGGTTATGCTTCAGCTCGATAGGTTCCCGACAGACCACCATTGAAGTTTCGTGCCCATTTTTTATTGGCGATTGAAAATGCATTGAAAACCGTTCAAGGGTTCACTGGCCTAATGCCCACTTTATCTTATGAGTAAATGTTGGACTGGTTGGGCTCGAATCCACAAAAGTTGAGAAGGGTAAGAGCCTACTGCAGTGAAACGAATAATATCCTTAAGGTTCTTGAGTGAGTATGTGTCGAAAGGATGATTCTTTCCTTCTGGCAATCTAGGTATAAGGATCATCATTTAACATTAATGTGACGTTCTTTTAAAATGGAAATGAGGATTTCTTTTATTATATCACATCGTTGTGAGTATTTTGAACTCGCTTCCTGAAAATGGTTTGAAAGTCGAATCTTTGAAAATGTTAAAAGTAGCAATAGATAATGTAATTTAAAGCCAGTTGATAAGTTAGCTTTGTTAAGTGGGATGCAGAATTGAGGTTATTATCAGTTCAATCATGATTCTATTCATGATGGATCTGAGTCGAGAGGCTGGACAGCCTGATCCTGCTTGTTGTTGGTATGTTGGTATTCAAACAGTTTGGACGACGCTGACACTGGATTCCTCCTCGAGTGTCTCGAAGCAGAGATCGGAATTTAAGAACTGAATTAGAGAGCATTGAATTCAATCTCTCTGTGGGTCACTGGTGTTCGAAATTGTCATTCACGCAGATCAGTGCGGGATGCGTCAATGCATATATTTATGACTGATTTAGGGAGATTTTTTGATTCATAATGTCACTAAGGGGAGGTTCACAACAAAGTGGAGGAAAGGTCACAACAAGATTAGGCATGATCTCCTCGAGTGGCGGAGCAGGATCGAGGGACCGAGTGGCCTGTTCCTGCCCTATTTCATGTGACGAAACAGTCTTCCACCATTGGAAAAAAATATACTTTTGAAATATTAATTTAACTCAGAATAAATCAGAAAAGAATTTTTGAAACATTAAAACGTCTATACCATGGGGATGACTTGGGTGTGTGTATGTGTGGGGGGCGGTGGGGTAGTTTTGAATGACTCTTTTAGACAGTGAGACTGTCAATAATGAGCTTTCCAGAATGATTCATTTTTAGTTTTGCTTTGTGGGATCATTTCACTCGGTTTTCTGAAATAAGAAACTGCAACCCGTGTTTCAAAGTGATACAAGGTCATGAAAGCATTCAGTAAAATACCACTGCTGAGCATCAATATTCACCCAATCAACTACTACACGGAATCAAATCCCAATGAGGAAGAAGCACAGGAACCGGATCATCACGACGGTTCGAGCAAATGGTTAAAATACATGATACTGACAGAGAGAACAATTAGAAACTGCCACTGAGTCAAAGGATTATTGATAGAATTTCCTTAAGGGAAACATGAGCCAATTATCAACTCACAGCAGAAAGAATCCGTCCCGTGCAGTCTTTGAAAGTGTCGCAGGCATCCATATCAGTGAATGTTCAGGAGAGTGCTGAGGAATGGACGCTGGGAGGCAACAGTGTGTTACATTAATATGAACGTGAAGATCCCGGAAGAATTTATTACTGTCTGAATGGGGCCTTAAGTAAACAAATGATGTTGCACTTTACTGAGGGCATGGACTGGTTTGCAAAAATGCTTTACTTGACAAACGAAGAAGTGATTCACGAGAGCTTGCAGCAGAGAGCGGATCTCAGCAGCTTTGGCTGTGACTGCGGGTGTTAGCTGTGAACATCAAAATATTCCAACCACAGCCCATTCGGGGCTGTGCAAAACGCATAGAAGGGCGGAAATTGTTGACCAAGTTTGTGACCAATTTATAACGTTATGCTTGAGATGGAAAATTATGTTTGAAGCTTTCATTGGCTCTCTTGTTTTTGCAGTTGAGGTGCTTCACGTACGCAACTGTCCGCAGCGAGAAAGCAGTGAGACGAATGAAAGAGGGTTTTACTGCCTTGGATGCATTCAACGAAGCAGAGTACAGACGACTGGTGCATAATTAAACTTGTTAATAGTCTACAAGTCGATGTAATACCGGGTAAGAATGCAAACTGCCATGCCCGGAACTTGAATTAAAGTGAACCCACCATTATTCACAATCGCACAATCCTTTCATCAGCGGCCCACTGGAATTGCTCAAAACACGGCAACAGCACAGAAAATCTATCACATTCTGGAAGAAGGCAGCAATAGCATAAGGCATATGGGTGCACCAGATCCTCCAATTGCACACCTAGCCGTACAGCAACGTGATTCGCCCCTTCATCGCTGTTTCCTTGTTGACGCTCGGTCAAAATCCTGGAACTGTCACTCTAAAAGCATTGTTGGATTATCCACACGTGTGGACAATAGTGGTCAAGAATGCAGCTCCTGATCGCCTTCTTCAGGGGAAATTAGGAATGGACAAGCGATAGTCACATCCGATAAACGAATCGATATTAATTAGTTGTCTTTTGCTTTTATAAAACGATAAAAAGTCACCGGGCACATGCTTTTTCAACCCCCTACTGCCCGGTTGATTTCCTGTGCTGTCCTTTGTCATTACAACATCAAGGAGGTTTTCTCTTCCCATCATGTGTTTAATCTCCTCTGAGAAATATTTTAATTGAATCCTGACCGTCTGATTTGTGAAGACTTGTCTATTTCAATAGAAATTTCGACCACCAGAAACCTTTATTGCCGTTCAAACTAACAGATGACAGGCAAGGGATAATTTCCCCAATGTATTCCGCGTTTACAATCGAGGCTTAATTGTGGTTTCTTTTTGAAAATCATGTCCACTGTTATTCCCAAATGGAAAAACATTTTAATAGGTTACTTACGGGGAATGCAAGACGATTCTGCCTCTGTTATTTAAAATGCAGAAACTCACTCTCCAACAGTCTGTGGGCGCACGATCACCTTTCAGAATCTAAAAAAAAACAGCTCAAACAGAGGCCGCGGGTTCTGGGCTGTCTAAAAAGCTGATTAAATGATTGGTTTATAGGCTGTGTCAATACTTTCAAATGTTAGACAACATTTGTTGAACGTGTTCATGATATTGACGAGAAACATACAAATTAAGCTAATCAGTTTATATATATTTTTTGTTTATTGGAAGCAGATTTGAATCCTTAGAGGAACTGTGATTGTGCAAAGAATTGAAACACTGACAAAGTGCATTCACAATAATTCAAGATTGATAGCAGGGCTGAGATACACACAAAAAAAACAGGGGTGAACAGATTGGGTCTCGATTAACTAAATAAGAGAATGCTGAGGGACGACCTGATAACTGTATTAAAATGGATTAACACAGTAAGAAGTTTAACAACACCAGGTTAAAGTCCAACAGGTTTATTTGGGAGCAAAAGCCACACAAGCTTTCGAAGCTCTAAGCCCCTTCTTCAGGTGAGTGGGAATTCTGTTCACAAACAGAACTTATAAAGACACAGACTCAATTTACATGAATAATGGTTGGAATGCGAATACTTACAACTAATCCAGTCTTTAAGAAACAAAACAATGGGAGTGGAGAGAGCATCAAGACAGGCTAAAAAGATGTGTATTGTCTCCAGACAAGACAGACAAGTCTTGTAAATTGAGTCTGTGTCTTTATACGTTCTGTTTGTGAACGTATAAAGTGTCTCGACAATATTCAGCATACATCAGTTCAGCTTTTATTCAGTCGCGTACTCTGAAATCCACCCATTCAACTTTAGTTCGACATTCTGCTCCTGGCACACTGTGACGTACAGAGGTTGACCACACTGTGCAAAATTAATGTTGCAATCACCCGGACACGGCACGCAGAAAAGTGTCATACTTTCCACAGCACAGCCCATCATTGTTTCCATTGCACCTGAAAGGGCAGCAAGTCAATTGAACTGAGCTCAGGTCAGGCTGCGGCAACTCCAACTGCAGTAACAACTCAGTGAGAGCAACAACAGGGGACACTCACCCGCCTGACTATGGCCAAGCCATGGGTAACACTGATAATGATTTTCCAAGGGGTTTACGGTAAGACCTGGGTGACAATTTTCATTGAAAACATTTTAAATGGTAATCAGCCACGTTGAGATTTTGCCGAGCTAAAACCCTGACCCAGTCATCACGTGAAGTCGTTTGACCTGATCATCAAAAACGAAATTGAAGAATAAGCCTAACCAACAATGATCATGGACAATAATGAGATTGTTATTATATTGAAGACGTAGATTATTTTTCTTAAAGCAGCTACGTGATCATCCCCAGCATGCGTGTTTAGATAACAATAATTTCTCTATTTGCAGAATTATGTTCCTCTCTGTCTCAGAGTCCCTTCGCTATGACAGCTGAAGTCGGCCAGAATTTAGAATTATTCTGCCACTTCATTTACGAAGTGGAATTGGTGTCGAGCTTCGCTTGGTTCAACCAGCGTGTGGGTGAAGGGCCTATGCCAATAGATACTACTTCCTGCACTGGGGATGATTGTAAGTTTATTTCTAAAAAAGGGAATCAGGAAAATGTATTGATTCTGGAAATGCGTAATATCCAAGTGAATGATTCGGGAACCTACTACTGTGCTCATGTAGCTAGCTATGCACAGCCCCAGAAGGCAGTGACACTACTGGTTGGAGGTAAGAGAGCTCGGAAAATTAATTCGGATTATACACAGTATTATCATTGTGTGTAAATTATATCATTAACTATGTCCAAATCATTGTCCAGATAGTTCCACCAACAAGTCGGCTGTGCTGGTATTTGTCCCTCCGGGTGAACTGGATTTGAATGATGCCGTGCTCTTAGTGTGTTTGGTCAGTGAAATCTCTTCCAACCGGATTGCTATTTTCTGGAATATTTCGGGCCTTGTCACTCATGGATGGAGCGATCCCGGGACAATGGCGGGTGACGGGACATACAGCATCAGAAGTCACATCATAGTGTCGAGTGAAACATGGAGAAGTGGTGGTGTCTGTACTTGTATTGCTCAACTGGGGACTCCAGGGATATATTGGACAAAAAGTGTGTCGTCCCCCAAAACAGCAGCGACTGACACAGGTGAGTTCCAGGGATCGGTTCTGAGAGCTTTGTTGTTTGTAGTGCATATAAATGATTTGGAGGAGCACGTAGCTGGTCTGAATAGAAAGTTCGCAGACGACAAAAACATGGTGGAGTTGCAGATAGTGTAGAGGATTATCAGAGGATAGAGCAAGTCATTGACTGGTTGTAGAATTGGGCGGGGAAATGGCAGATGGAGTTTAATCTGGACAAATGTGAGGTTATGCATTTTGGAAGGTCCGATGAATGTCGGTATTATAGAGTATATGGTAGAACCCTTAGGATTATTGCCAGGCAGAGATATCTGAGCGCACATGTCCAGCGATCACTGAAAGTGGCAAACCAGGTGGATAAGGAGGTTAGGAAGGCATACATCATGCTTGACTTCATCGGTCGGGGCATTGAGTATAAGAATGGGCAGGTCATGCGGCAGCTGTACAGAAGGTTAGTGAGGCCCCATCTGGAACATCGTGTAGATAACTGGTCGCCATTCTACCAGAAGGATGTCGATGCTTTGGGGAGGGAGCAGAAGAAGTTTACCAGGATCGTGCCTGGCCTGGAAGGTATTAGCTGTGAGGAGAGGTTGGATCAACTCGGTTAGTTCTCACTACAAAGACAGAGGTTGAGGGGCGAACTGATAGTGGTTTGGAGGATCATGAACGGCATGGACTGTGTGGATAGTCAGATGCTCTATCCCATGGTCGAAAAGTCAAGTCCGAGGGGACATAGGTTTGAGGTTCATGGGGAAAAGGTTAGCGGAGAAGTGCGAGGCAAGTATTTTGCACAGAGGGTGCTAAGTGTCTGGAACGTGCTGCCTGGGATGCAGTGGGAGCAGATACGAAAGCGCTATTTAAGGGGCATCATGATGAATAAAGGAATGGGATGCAGATGGAAGCAGACAGACTCCGTAAGTGCATACGGGTTTAGTTTAAGCTGACATCATGATTGGCATAGGCTTGCAGGGCCGACGGGCCTGCTCCTGTGCTGTACTCCTCTCTGTTCTTTGTCGTGTTTCACAATGATTGTTGAAATTCAAGTTATTATCAGTTGGAGTAATGCAGTAGAATGTAAGCACCTGAAGTCCTTCAATTAAGCACAGGAGCGAGGCAACTAATATTTCTCCAGCGCCCTGTCATTTATTCCCTTCACTCAGAATATATTTATGTTATTGGAAGCTGCTTTTGAATCAGCCTGCACACCTTCTTTCAGACAGTGGATTTTGTAACTGATTCTATACTGGATGCGCTTTACACGCAGGCAATAATGAAGAATAGAAGCTGTTTGTAACAACAGGCTTGTTTTCTAACACCGTCATTCATTTTTATTTTTAATTTCCAGAATCTAATTTCACACGCTTAAAATTCTGCGTAAAATATGTTTGAAGTTCCGTTTTACTTTCTGGTATGTGCATTATTTTGGAACATTCCAATCAGGTTCTAAACCTTCAAAAAAAATCGATTTTGAGAGTTCCCAAGTTTACTATTCCGAAAATCAATATTGATGGAACTGGCTCTTTTTGTGCACAAATCATTGAATGGAGCAGGATGGTTACTAAAGAATACAGTTTACCAAGCATTAGAAAAAGGAGCAGTGAGTTCAACAAGAAGCAAGTAATGATCAACGCTTACAGTACTCTGTGTTGTCTCAAATCAGGGCACAACATGTTATGAAAAATATGAGGTCCTTGGAAACAGTGCAGAAAAGTGTCATGAGGATGGCGCCAGGAATGAGGAAATTACGTTGTGTGCGTTAGGTCGCGTACTGCACAGTTCGCTTTGGAGAATGGAATGTTGTGAGAGTTTCGGAAGTGGGGCTTCCAGATGATGAGTGGTGTGGACATGGTAGACAGAGAGAGACTATTCTTCATGATCGAAAGTTATGGAACCAGAGGGCAGAAATCTTTTGGAATTGCAGAGAAATAAACAGCAATATGGTGAAGAAGCCTTCTGTAGTGATAATGTTCTTCATTTCGAATGCACTGCTTGAGGGTGAGGCAGTACAACGACAGCTTTCAAAAGAGAATTAGCGAGTGATCTGAAAAGGAAGGAATTGCTCGGTGACGAGAAAAGGCAGGAGAGTGGGACTAAGTGGGATGTTCTTACAGAGAAAACAACAACACAATGGGCTGAATGGCCTGCTTTTATGCAGGAATCATTCCATGTTTCATTTTGTTGTTCGAGATGGGAAGGTAAAATGCAAGTGTTGCTGAAAGATAAATGGATCCTCGATGCATCCTGAGTAATCGAGTCCAGAAACAAGGGGAGTTATTTTATGCTAACCAGTCACGGACAAGTTTGCAAGGTGGTCGATAGTTCAGTGCACCGCTTTTTGGGGAAGGATGTGAAAGATGGAGAGAAGGTGCAGAGAGGAATTAACGCTATTGGGCAACTTCAGCAAATGTGGGGAGACTGGAGAAAATGGGATTGTAGTCCTTAAAACAGAGAAGATTATGTGCTTCATATAATCGCGAGATTGATTAAGCAGGAGAAAGAAACGATGCCTATTGGCAGGAGGTCAGTAACAAAAGAGACACAGATTGAAGAAAATTGGCAGAAAAAAACAGGGAAGATGAGGAGATTGATTGCTTCACAGTGAGTTTTCCGATCTGGAGCATTTCTGAAAGGGCGATCAGAGCATTGTTGATGGTAACTTTCACAAGGGGACTTGCATAAATCCTCAAAGGGGAAAAGTGCACGAGACCATCCGGTAAATGCCACAAAATGATGGAGCCTCGTTAGACGGATTGTTCAAAATGCCGAGACCAAAAAAGTCAGTTTGTTTCATTCTGTGACTGTCTTTTCAAATAAGACATTCACACAATGTTTTCATCATTCAAACTGATGCAATCTGAACGAGAAACCATCCTGACAGAGCTGTCTGATATTTGATCTGAAGGAGCAAACAGTATGTCATTTATTCCAATCGTTGCTATCGCATTTCATTATCATTTGAAATTTATTTCCGGTTTCACACCCGAGTTTCAGACAACAAAATTTAAATTGGAAAAGTTCATCAATTGTGATTCCAAGAAAATTGTTACCCGACTGTTGTGAGGTTCAATAAGTTAATTTCAAATTAAGTATTCGAATGTTAGAATTTGGTGTTTATAAAATTATTTAAAAAGAAAGTAAAACGCGAAGGGGAAAGCATTGCATTAATCGGTTAAAAAGGTGGCGATTTTGTGTGTGTTTAGAAAGTTAAAAAAAAACATGCAGGATCATATGGGGTCCCTGAATGGAACATTTTTTTATCGAAGGACCAGGCACGAACGTTGCCAGGGCAACAAAGAGGCTTTTGATATTTTTTTAAAAATTCTGCCAAACACTCTAAATCATGCACTTGAAAACCAGCAACGCATTAGATTTAAATGTGATTGTTTTGGCAACGTGGCACTAATCCTATTGTAGGAGATGCCGCCATGTCATTGCAGGTATAAAAGAAGAGTCAGTGGGACAAAAAGTGGAGAAAGCAACTCCCATTTGCCCCAGACGTGTCTCAAGGGGAATTCTCATCTCGATAGAAAAGGCACCAAAGTCGACAAAGATTTCAGACAGAAGAATCAATAGAGAAAGCGGAGAATATTCTGGAAGACGCCAAACCTGGTTGTAATCGAGAGAGTGATTAAATTCTATTTTTTGTTAATAAGTGGGAGTTGTACTCATATAAAGAGAATTCCATTAGATTTGAGTTTTATTCGGTTCATTAATAGTTTAGTTAACCTGTTCATTGTTTGTTAGATTTTTTAAAAATCGTTGCTTGTTGACTTTCGAGAGTGTTAGGTATTTTGATTTATCCACTAAAAGTTGCTCAAGAGTCAATCACAAAACTTCACGCACACTTACAACGATAATGAGGCGAGCTAATCCTCTTTGAGTCGTTTGGTATTAGTTCTCTGAGGGGGGAGGGTGGGGGGATCCACCTCCGTTTTATAACGTTGACCCATGACAGTTTCTCAGTGTTTTCTCTCTGCAGGATGGTGCAGTCTGAAACATCCCATTGCCATAACAGTCCTGGTGATTCTGATTCTCCTCTTGGTCCTTCTGTCCATCTGGGTTTGCAAAAGCGACAGAACAGGTGAGAGTTAATGTTTAGAATGACATTGGCGTTTTTGTTTGTCCAATGTGATTCTCATCATGTTGTTTAATATTGCTAACTGCAGTTTATTCTTGCAGGAGGACGCAGCAAGGAAATCCATAATGAAAAGTGAGTAACATAACCATTTGCACAGTGCGTCAAGAGCACCCTCTCGGTATTTAGCACTGTGAAATCCCATTCAGCTTCAACACTGATTCTCATGTTATGGTTTTGCATGCTGCCTGCTATTTATGGACCTACACTAAAACCGTTCGGAAATACTTTTCTAAACAAATTCTGACATCTGGGTCAGGACGAGCACAACATCTTAATACATTTTGTCCTTATCCAGTGTTACGTTGGCAGAAACAACATCACGACGGGCGCGGAAAGAGCGGCAAACAGGTGAGTTGCTTTGAAATGTTGGCATAGATTAAACATCAAATATGGGAAACTCAAAAATTGAAAAAGGCATTTCCTGCCGTAAAAAATACGTTCTTCATTCAATCTGTTCGCTATTGGTCCCATTATGCCAACAATGCACCAGTGGGTCAGTGAAGACATACATGGTGACAAATTGGTCTCCTTTAAGTATTGCTTGACAAGTGGTGTATTGAGTTCACGAGCCTTCTTTGGATGTTTTTCCCATTGAAATGTGGGGACAATTGATACAATGTGCCATTGGCACATTAAATGATAGTTGGTTCCCTATGTCCAAAATCATAGAATCCCCACAGTGCCGAAGGAGGCCATTCGGCCCATCGGGTCTGCACCGACAGCAATCCCACCCAGGCCCTCTCGCCGTCACACAGAATATTTATGCCACTAATCCCCCTAACCTACGCACCCTGGGACACTGAAGGGCAATTTAGCATGGCCAATCAACTTATCCTGCAAATCATTGAAATGTGGGAGGAACCAAGAGCATCTGGAGGAAACCAACGCAGACACGAGGATAATGTGCAAATTCAGGCAGTCAGCCAAGCCGGGAATCGAACCAGGTCCCTGGAGCAGTGAGGAACCAGTGCTAACCTATGTGTCACTGTGCCACCCTAATTAAATATTAAATAGTCAGATTAGGAAAATATTCAAATTTAAATCTGAAACTTCAATTCACAGGTTATCATGGTCAAACACAGACACTGGGAAGGCAAGACGGTACATCACGGGTAAGTGTAATGCATATGTTGTAATGTTGACTGGAATATTGCTGATTTTATAGGAATAAAGTGAAGGACATCCCATGCTGTATATATCATACGGTAAACAGAACGCAAGTCTGCCCAAAACTTTTAAATTTGTTTCAAATCACAATCCTTCTTCTGAACTGGAACCTTTATCTCTCCCTTTGCCTCCCTTTCATCAGATCATACATTAATGTTCTGCTTAGACTATCTCCGTCAGACATTACAGAGGATTCCCAGCAATTCCAAAAATGCATGGCCTACCTTTTACTATTTTTTCACTTTACTTCTCTCTTGAGTGTGTCTCGTCTCCATTCCCTCAACTCCCAGATTCCTCCCATCCACACGTTCACGCTTCCCTGTAAACCCACAACCACTACCATTGGAATGAAGATAAGACCAAACATATTGTAGCTTTATAAACAATTGAAACATGTTTTGGTTAATTCGACAAAAGAGAATTAGCGAGAACGAACGGGAGAGACCGAGCCTGAGAAAAGAGCAAGAGAGAGAGAGAGAGGGAAATAGAAGCGATAATACTTGTGTGCATGCGGCTGCGTGCAAATATTCTTTGCATCCGTATTTTGATTTTGATTTGATTTGATTGATTTGAAACTGCCACATCTATCAGTATACAGTGAAACTTACTGTTTCTTGCGCACCATATGGACAAAACATGCCGTTCACAGATATGGAAAGGAAAGAGTGCAGAAAGTGGTGTTACAGATTTAACTGGGGTGGAGCGAAATATGAACTTAATGTGAGGTAGGCCATTCAAAAGTCTGATGTCAGCAGGGAAAACTTTGTTCTTGAGTCGGACTCAAGTGAGTGTGTGAGACTCTATGTGCGTATGTTTGTGTGTGATTGTGTGTGTGTGTGAGAGAGAAAGAGAGAGAAAGAGAGATAGTGAGAAGGGCGGGTAGAGATCATGCTTTGTGTGTGTGAGACCTGTATACTCCATTACCTTTTAAACAGAGGCCTACATTCTATTTGCCATTGCCTGATGAACTTGCATGCTGGATTTCTGTGATTTATGCATGAAGCTCGAAGCCTCACAGTGCTGAAGGTTTCTGTTGTCTTTATCCACTTAAATAATATTCAGATCCTGTATTCTTCCCAACACAGTGCATAAATTTACATTGCCCTCCGTTAAATATAATCTGTTTGTGTGTGCAGGCATAAGTGGTGGTGTCTATGCATCTGTATGAATGAGTGAGACTGTGTGTGAGGGGAAATCTGTGCTTGAGTATATGTGTGTTCGCATCTATATGGGTGTGTTCTGTGTGAGACTGCGTGTATGCGTTTGTGTGTGCATCTGTATTTAGGTGCATATCTGAATCTATTTTGATATGCGAGTGCACTCGTGTGTGTGTGTGTGTGTGTGTGTGTGTGTGTGTGTGTGTGTGAGTGTGTGTGTGTGTGTGTGTGTGTGATATTGAGTCTTGATTACTGGGCAGCTCCCGGCTCTCTCCCTGTCGCCAACCCTCTCATGCATCTGCGCTGCAAGATCAAATGTGTGAGTCACAACTACAGCGACTTGGTAAGAATTTCAGGTCTGAATGCCACGACAAGTCTTAGTGTTAGCATAAGGTGTGAGGCGAGGGTGTGGTGTGGGGATAAAAAAAGAGCGTCGAGATAAGACGAATTTTCAGGACCGCTATGTGGAACTAATGGATTGTCACATGAATCATTGCTCGGGCTACATTTATTTGCAATATACATTCATGAGCATGACTAGAAAAGTGAATTGACTCAAATCAAGTTGGTGGATCACCCCAAAATGAATGCATTGCAAAAGTTAATGATGACGGAAATACTATACAGAGGGATATACAGAGGTTAAATGACTGGTAGAAAAGCGATAAATGATATTTAACGTAGGGCAATGCAAAGGTGATTGAAAGTGCGATGGAAAGAATACAAGAGATGAGTATTATCTCAGTGGATAAAGAAAACAGAAAGCTGCAGCACTGAGAGAATTCGGAGCTCACGAACGAATCACAAAACTCTAGCATGCACGTTCATCAGGTAATCGCAAGTAGAATGTTGGCCTCTGTTTCAAAGGGAATGGATCATAAAAATGTGCAAAATTTCTTAAATTGTGCAATACTCTAGTTAGACCAGAGCTGGAGTAATGAACACTTCTGATCCCCATAACGAAGAAACAAATACGCTGACACTGGATGCAGCGCATAGAAGATTCGCTTGATTGATCGCAGGTATGGAGGTATTTCCGTCTGAGGAGAGGTTGATCCGTTGGGTCGGTACACAATGGCATTCAGGAGAGTGAGAAGATCTCATCGGAAGAAGTCGCCCAAGTAATGCAGAGATAAAGGAGATGAAGGAGATTTCTTCTCTCACAGGGTTGTGAAACTGTGAAATGATTTAGTGCACAGAGGAGTAAAGTTTGGATGGAAACATATATTGAGAGCTGAGGGAGACAGATTGTTCGTCAGAAAGGGGATTATGAGTAGGGTGATAAGGTTGTAAAACAGATTTGAGGATTATCACATCAAATTTCAACCAATGAAATCGACACTCTGCAGCCCTTCTGCATCCAGTCCCAATTTGTGATGGATAATTAAGCAACTCGCTGGTGGAGGAGGCTCCAGAAATACCGAAGTATTCAATGAAGGGGAAGGGAGGAACCCAACCCTGGAAAAGGTAAGGCGGCACGGTAGCACAATGCTTAGCACTGCTGCTTCACAGCTCCAGGGACCTGGGTTCGCTTGGGTCTCTGTCTGTGTGGAGTTTGCATATTCTCCTCGTGTCTGTGTGGGCTTCCTCCGGGTGCTCCGGTTTCCTCCCACAGTCCAATGATATGCGGTTTAGGTTGATTGGCCATGCTAAAGTTGCCCCTTAGTGGACTGGCATGCGTAGGTTAGAGGGATTAGCGGGTAAAGATGTCGGGATATGGGATAGGGCCTGGGTTGTATTGTGGTCGGCGCAGACTCGATGGGCGAAATGGTCTCTTTCTGCACTGTAGGGTTTCTATGATTCTATGATTCGCAACCCTCATCCAAAAATGTCGAGTGGATAATCATTTTGGCCTCCTCTCGGGACCCCCTTCTTTGCAGATGTCAGTCTTCAGCCAATTCAATTTACTGTCCTTGATTACAATAAGCAGCATTGGATACTGCAAGGGCTATCGGCATGACGATGGTGCGGCTATAACACTGAGCCACTCTGCTTTTGAGGTTGTTGCAACCCTAGCCAAGCTATTCCATTAAAGCTGCCACACTGGCATTGACACTTAAGATTGAAGATTGTCCCGTTATGCCCTGTCCATAGGAAAAAGGACACATACAACCCAGCCAATTACTGCGCCATCAGTTTACACTCGATCAAAAGTAAAGTGTTTGAACGGGTCAACAACAGTGCTACTAAGCGGCATTTAATCAACAATAACCTACTCATGGACACTCAGTTTGGGTTACTGTAACGCCCCCCAACTCTTCACTTCATGAGAACCTTGGTTTAAACATAGACAAAGGAGCTCACCAACAGTGCTATGGTGACAAGAGAATGATTTGCCTTGATATGAAGGCATCATGCATCCGAATATAACACCAAGGAGCCCGAGCAAAAATCGATGTAGCACGATGGCACAGTGTTAGCACTGCTGCCTCACAGCGCTAGGTTCCTGGGTCCAATTCCGGCTTAGGGAGACTGCCTGTGGAGTTTCTGCTTTCTCGCTGTGTCTGCGTGGCTTTTCACAGGGTACTCCTGTTTCCTCCCACACTCTAAACATGTGCGATTTGGTGGATTGGCTGTGTTAATTTGCTGCTTAGTGCCAGGGGGACGAGAAGAGCAAATACGTCGTGTTGTTGGAATGAGGCCATGTGGGATTCTGGCCGGTGCAGACTCGATGGGCCGAATGCCCTCCTTCTGATCTGCGGAGATACTATTATTCAAACTGGATTGAATAGGAATTTTGATTCAACACTCTGCTGGTTGGAGTCACACCTGGAGTTCTAAGTTCTGGAGTCTTATCTGCAGGGTGTCACTGCAGAAGTTCCAATGGGTTCGTATCTTAGGCCCAAACATCTCCAGCGATTTCATTGATGACCTTCCTTCCATCAAAATGCCATAAGTAGTGAATTTCACTGATGACTGCACTATGTTCAGCAGTGATCCTGGCTCCTCAACCCTGGAATAATTCCATGTCCATGCACAGTATAACACGGACAATATCTAGGCTTGAACTGACAAGTATCAAGTAGCATTCGCATCAGAATTCGCATCAGAGAAGTGCGAGGCAGTGACCATCTCGAACATGAGTAGAGAGAATCATCTCCCGCTATGAACATCCGGAGGTTAACATTGACTAGCAAGTGAATTGGCTCGCCATATTGGCGACAAGAGCCACTCAAAGCCAGAACATCTGCGGCGAGTAACTCACCTCCTCACTCCACGAAGCCTGTCCACCACCAAAGAGGCAAAATTCGGACTTATGATGGAATACGCACCACTTGCCTGGATGAGTGCAGCTCCAACAACACTCAAGAAGCTCGAAATCATCCAGTCCACTCTAAAAGTCGAAGCAATGTGAAAATTTACCAGAATCATTGAACAGAATCAACAAGTTTCGTTCAGCACAACCTTCCAAACTGAGGGCCACTGCCATTGCGAAGGAAAAGGACAGCAGATTGCTTAGAACAGTGCCAAGCTGATCTTGTTCTCCAAGTCATTCGCTATACTAACTTGGTAATATACCGCCGTTCCTTTCCTGATGCTGTATGAAAATCCTGGAATTCTCTCCTGAAAGCACGGCCAGTGTATTGACACCTCAGGAATGCAACAGTTGAAAAAATCAGTTCCCCATCAGCTGCTCAAGTGAAGCTATGAGTGATAAACGGTGATTGAGGCTGAGAAGTCCACATACCATAAACAATTTTTAAAAAGTCATGATCTTCCGGAATGGCGGGCAGACTCAAAGAGTAAAATGATCTACTTCTGCTGGTATCTCTCGATTTTATGGGCTTATGCTTAAATGAGGGTATTGAAACAGATTGAACATTAACATTCAAAACACAGCTGGTTAATTAATAGAAGGAAATTAATTGCTGACTGATTTGAGGAATGATAAGACTGCATCGTTAAATGTTTTTTTTTTAAATTTGGAATGCAGATCAGGATGGTATCACCTGTTTTCTAATTATTGTCAACGTTAACGTTTAATATGTTTCCCAGTCACAGGATGGACCTCTCTACGCCTCGCTGGATTTGGTTGCATTGGAACATAGATCAAAAAAGGCAAGCCGAAGATGAGAATCGAATAGTTTCTCCGGGGTGAATTGTCGAGGAGACAGCATGTGTAAAACAATACTTTGCTTTGTGGAAATAAAAATGGAGCAATGGAGTCTCCCATAAAACAGCTGAACTATCCCCACGTATTCGCCAAAGTTTGGTCTTATTATTCATCGTGAATGATTCAGCTTCGGGTATCCCAGTACCGTTTGGGATAGTCTGTTGAAGCTTTCAAAAGCATTTAACAATGTCAAGGGACTTCGCAGAGTTTTCCTGAAAACTTTCTGCTGATTGTGTAGCTCCAGTTACTGACATGTTTTATTATTTAGTGTCACATGTCAAATTACCAAGGAAAGCGCAGCACAGGAACAGGCCATTCTGCCGACCAAGCCTGCACGGGCATACAATGCATTTCGAAACTGCAGACCTGTTGCCTCTGCGAGGTCTTATCCCTCCATTCCTTCCACATTCATGCGTTTGTAAAGATGCCTCGTAAACGTTGATATTGTATCTGCTGCTGCATCGCCTCTGGCAGCGCATTCGAGACACTGACCACCCTCGTTGTTGAAAACAACTCTGCCACTTCTCGTTTCAAAAAATCACCTTTTTACCTTAAATCTATGTTCCCTGGTACTTCGCATTTCTACCCTCGTGAAAAGAATCCTCCACGATCTACTCTATCCATGCCTCTCATAATTTTGTAGAGTCACATAAACATATCACAACATATGAAATATAAGTAGGAGTCGGTAATTCGGCCCTTCGAGCCTCCTCAATTTTGATCATGGCCGATCATCAAAAGTAATATCCGAATTGTTTAACCATCTATCAGGTTGCCCCTCAGCCTCCGAAGTTCAAGCGAAAGGAATCAGGTTTGTCCAAACTTTCCTCATGACTAATGCCCTCCAAACCAGGCAACATCCTAGTGACCCTTTTCTGTACCCTGCCTAAAGTCTCCATATCGTTCTGTTAGTGTGGCGACCAGAACTGTGCAGAATTTTTCAAATGGGGCCGAACTAAGCTTTATGAAGCTGTAAAATGACTTGCCATTTTTCTACGCTATGCCCCGACCAATAAAGTAAGAAGTCTGACAAGACCAGGTTAAAGTCCAACAATAAAGGCAGCATGCCATAGGTCTTTTTGACCACATAGAATCATAGAAACCCTACAGTACAGAAAGAGGCCATTTGGCACATCGAGTCTGCACCGACCACAATCCCATCCAGGCCTTACCCCCATATACCTCTAACCTACGCATCTCAGAATTGTAAGGGGAAATTTTAGCATGGCCAATCAACCTAACCCGCACATCTTTGGACTGTGGGACGAAACCGGAGCACTGGGAGGAAACCCACGCAGACACAAGGAGAATGTGCAAACTCCACACAGACAGTGACCCAAGCCGGGAATCGAACTCAGCTCCCTGGAGCTGTGAAGCTGCAGTGCTTAATGATTCACTTATTATGCCATCTGCAGGGAACTGTGGATTGTCCACAATAATCTCTGTGCCTATTAATGCTTCCGTGTTCGTCCATTTATTGCACATTTGCCTCCTGAATGGGACCTTCTAAATTACATCCACTTGCATTTGCCCGGAATAAATTCCATCTGCCCTTTGACGACCCAAGTGTCCAGCCTATCTATATCCTGCTCCATCCTATGGCAATCCTCCTCAACACCTTCAGCTCCTCCAATCTTTGTGTTTTCTGCGAACTTACTAATAAGACCACCTACCTGCTCGGCCACATCATTAGTGTATCGTACAAACAACAGGAGTCCATGCACTGATCCCCACAGAAGACTACTTGCCACATATCCCCAGTCAGGAAAACACACTTCCACCGCTACTCTCTGACTATTATAGCCAAGCAAGTTCTGTATCCATCTTAGCAGCTCACTGTGGATCCCATGTGAATTGACCTTCAATTTCAGCCTTTCATGAGGGAACTTGTCAAATGCCTTGCTAAAGTTTATGTGGACAATATTCACCGCCCTATGCTCATCAGTCATCGTTGTCACTTCATCTCAAAACACAATCAAGCTTGTGAGACACAACATCCCCTGCGCAAAGACACGCTGCCGCTCACTAATAAATCCATATGTTTCCAATTGTGAGTAATTATTGCCTCAGATAATCTTCTCCTATCTTTTCCCGACCACTGACGTAAGGTTCACTGGCCAATTATTTCCTGGATTATTCCTGTCCTACATCTGAAAGAAAAGGAAGACGTTGGTTGTTCTCCAGTCCTCTGGGAACTTTTCTGTGACTGAGGAGGATCCGCAGATTTCGTACAAGGCCCCGGCAATTTCCATCCTCGCCTCTCTTTTTATTCTGGGATAGATTCCATGAAAACCTGGAGACTTGTCCATTTGACAAATTTTTCAAAACACCCAACATCTTCAGCATTTTTTTGCGAAATGCCCTCGAATATCAACATGCCCCTCTCTGGACACACCATGCACAATGTCTTCGTCTGTCAAGACTGGTCCACGGATTCATATCGTTCCTTGTCTTTCAGTAAACATACGTTTTCCCCAGCTACTCTCTTGTTCATAGAAACATAGAACATAGAAAAACTACAGCACAAACAGGCCCTACGGCCCACAAATTGTGCCGAACACATCCCCACCTTCTAGAGTAACCTATAACCCTCCATGCTATTAAGCTCCATGTACTCATCCAGGAGTCTCTTAAAATACCCTATTGAGGTCGCCTCCATCACCACTGACGGCAGTCGATTCCACTCGCCCACCACCGTCTGTGTGAAAGAATTACCCCTAACATCTCCCCTGTATCTACCCCCCAGCACCTTAAACCAGTGTCCTCTCGTCGCAGACATTTCCACCATGGGAAAAAGCCTCTGAGAGTCCACCCGATCTATGCCTCTCAACATCTTATACACCTCTATTAGGTCTCCTCTCATCCTTCGTCACTCCAAGGAGAAAAGACCGAGCTCCTTCAGCCTATCCTCATAAGGCATGCCACTCAATCCAGGCAACATCCTTGTAAATCTCCTCCGCACACTTTCAATCTTTTCCACATCCTTCCTATAGTGAGGCGACCAGAACTGAGCACAGTACTCCAAGTGGGGTCTGACGTGAGTCTTATATAGCTGCATCATTATCCCTGGACACCTAAACTCAATCCCTCGATTGATAAAGGCCAGCACAACATAAGCCTTCTTAACCACCTCCTCCACCTGCGGGGCCGATTTCAGAGTCCTATGGACCCGGACCCCAATGTCCTTCTGATCCCCTACAGTACTAAGAGTCTTTCCCTTTATATTGTACTCCTTCATCCCATTTGAACTACCAAAATGGACCACGACGCATTTATCTGAGTTGAAGTCCATCTGCCACTTGTCCGCCCAGTCTTGCATCCGATCTACGTCCCTCTGTAACTTCTGACATCCCTCCAGACTATCCACAACCCCATCAACCTTCGTGTCATTGGCAAACTTACCAACCCATCCCTCCGCTTCCTCGTCCAGGTCATTTATGAAAATGACAAACAGCAAGGGTCCCAGAACAGATCCCTGGTGCACACCACTGGTGACCGACCTCCATTTAGAAAAAGACCCATCTATACCCACTCTCTGCCTCCTTTGCGCAAGCCAGTTCTGGATCCACCGGGCAGCAGCCCCTTGGATCCCATGCCCTCTCACTTTTTCCAGAAGCCTTGCATGGGGGAACTTCTCGAACGCCTTGCTAAAATCCATATAAACCACGTCAACCGCCTTCCCTTCGTCAATGTATTTAGTTACATTTTCGAAGAACTCCACCAAGCTCGTAAGGCACCATTTGCCTTTGACAAATCCATGCTGAGTATTCTTGAGCATACTAAACCTCTCTAAATGCTCATATGTCCTGTCCCTCAGGATCTTCTCCATCAGAGTACCAACCACTGTGGTTAGACTCACCGGTCGGTCATTACTTGGGCTATCCCTATTCCCCTTCTTGAAAATAGGAACCACATCCGAAATCCTCCAATCCTCCGGCACCTCTCCCATCTCCATCAACGACACAATGGTCATCGCCAGAGGCTCTGCAATCTCTTCCTTCTCCTCCCACAGTAACCTGGGGGACATCTCATCCGGACCCGGTGACTTATCTATCTTGATGCCATTCAAAGATTCCAGCACAACCTCTTTCTTAAAGTCCACATACTCAATCCTTTCAGTCCACCGCACGCCCACAGTACATGCACCCAGGTCTTTCTCCTCTGTGAAAACCGAGGCAAAATACTCATTGAGCACCTCTGCCATTTCTACTGGTTCCGTACAGACTTTCCCGCCTTCACCTTTTGGAGGCCCTATTCCTTCACGTTCCTTCTTTTACTCTTCACATATTTATAGAACGCCTTCGGGTTCTCCTTAATCCTACCTGCCAGGGCCTTCTCGTGACCCCTTCTGACTCTCCTAATTTCCTTCTATAGTCCCTTCCAACAAGCCGTATACTCTTCTAAATCCCTATCTTCGCCAAACTCTCTGAGACTTTTGTACGCTTTCCTTTTCTTCTCGACTAGGTTCCGCACAGCTTTCAGGCACCACGGTCCCTTTAAACGACCAACACCTCCCTGTCTGCTCGGAACGTTGTTCTGTCGAACTCTGGACAGACATTCCTTGAAAAACTGCCACCTCTCTTCAGTACATTTCCCCGAGAATGCCTCCTTCCAATTTACTCCTCTAATTTGCTGTCTGATGTCTTCATATTTCCCCTTACTCCATATAAACACAAAGTGACAAGGGATTTTCCTTCACTCTCCATGCCGATGATGTTTCATAGCTTACTTTTGCCCCCTAAATCCTTGCTTAAAATGTTTCATGCCTTCTTTGTATTCTTACATTCGTTATGTAAGTATCGATTTGTTGTGCTTTTGTTATAACGATGGTCCGGCTTGATATATAATTGACATATAACTAAATGATTACATTTCATCTTTTTGAACTTGCGATTTCTGTTGAGCTCACAGCGTCAGTCCTGGATACAGATGTTGCTAATTGGGTATTTCACTGTCTGTGATATTCATTGTTTAATTATTTTCTGAGTTAACACACAGCAGGAAACTGTCCCGGGCAGTGATTCTGGAAATTTCTGATGATGCCATCTTAATTTCATGGATTGTAGTTAGTTTGCAACGCAAGTTTTAGTGCCATAGGAGCGTGCACAGCATTGGAAAGAGTAAGTGAATATGGGCACAATGAAAGGCGGAGTCACAATGCACAAATAAATAATAACAATAAGGTAATTGAACAAAGGATCGGGCTGTTCCTCAGTATCGCACTGGGGTTACATTCCAGAGGACAGGAAATGAATTGGTGCCAACTCTCCTCACCATGCACTGGAACCATCCAGGCAATTGCAATGGGCAGCGGAATTAAGAGGTAGCTTCCTGGCGTGATGTGTAGTTTTACTCCAATCACATGTGTACCTCATTGATTTGGAGGAAATGGGTCAGGAATGAACATTTTCCTCGGTGACGAATTAGGGCCTGAGGTCCTCGGTGTAACAGTAATATATGCCAGAATCACTTCCCTGGAAACATGGAAAAATCAGATTGAGGAGAGTCGATGTGTACATAACTTTTCCCGACTGTTGCAGGGCGCTATTTTAAAGGCAACCTTCCGCAAAATTCGCATTTTCGCTGTTTGCCAGGCCGGGGACCAACCTCAAAGTTTTTGAGGGTATAATCGGTGTAAATCGCACTGCAACCGGACCCTGGATCACAGAAAATAAATTGCTTCATTCGCAGCTGACCGCTGCATTTTTCCCAGCGCTGAGACCTCTTCACTCCTCATTCACAATTATCTCATTGCAGGGGGTTAGGGGAGGGCGGCATTGATACAGTCAGTCAGGTAGAAATAATATTTCCGCATAATGATTCTGTAATTTAAGATTCAAATTGAAGGATTGCATTTTTGCCACCTGAACTAAATCCAATCGTATACCAATTTTCTCCTGCTCATGCCATTCTATGATTCTGGAAATTTCCGATGATGCCATCTTAATTCAATGGATTGTAGTTAGTTTTCAACGTAAGTTCCAGAGCCATAAGAGAGTGTATAGCATTGGGAAGAAGAAGTGAGTTTGGGCACAATGAAAGTGGGGGGGGGGTCGCCGGGGAAGATTGGGGGGGCGGGGGGGGGGGGCGGTTCGGGGGTCGCAATGCATAAAGAAATAATGAAAAGGAAACTGAATAAATGAACCGGCTGTTCCTCGATATCGAACTGGAGTAACATTCGAGAGGACAGGATATGAATTGGTGCCAAAGCTCCTCACCAGGCACTGCAACTATCCAGGCAATGACAAAGGGCGGCGGAGTTAAGAGGTAGATTATTGGCTGGATGTGTCGTTTTTCTCCAATCACCTTTGGACCTTGTTGAATTGGAGGCAATGGGTCAAGTAATCGCCATTTTCTCCGGTGATGAATCAAGGTCCTGAGGTCCTCGGTTTAACAGTAATAGATGCCAGAATCACTGGCCTGGAAACATGCAACAATCAGAGTGTGGAGTGTCGGTTTGTCGATAGCTTCTCCTGACGGTTGCAGGGCGCTATTTTAAAAGCAATCTTCGGAAAATTTGCATGTTTGCTCCATTTTTCAGACCCGGGGCCAAACTCAAAGTTTGTATCCCCCAAGGGAATTATCGGTGGAAATCGCATTGCAATCGGACCATGGATCGCAGAAAATAAGTCGCTTAATTCGCAGTTCATCGCTACATTTTTTTCCCCAGCATTGAGAACTCTTCACTCCTCATTCATAATGTTCTAATTGCAGGGGCGTCGGAAAGGTGGCACTGACACAGTCAACCAGGTCGAAATAATATTCCCATGTAATGATTCTACAATTTCAGTTTCAGGATTGCATTTTCGTCACCTGAACTGAATCCGATCACATATCAATTTTCTTCTGCTCTATTTATTACATTAAATGCACAATGAGATTGAGAGGGAAATTTAAATTACAGGTTGACAAGAACAAACTTATCTATGGCGAATTATATCAGTGCTAAAACCTTCAACTTTGAATGACAGTTATTAAACTACAGATGCAGTTTATTGTGGGAAAGTTCCAGTATTCCACAGATTTTTGTTTCTGATTTCTCCGAAACGTGAAGTTATCATTGCACTGATAAGGATTCAATGATACACATCACCCTGCGTCACTAGGATTGAACCCTGTTCCTCTCTGAAATGTTGTAGATTTTTTTAAAGTAATTTTCCACAAAACATATAATCCAGAATAGTCTGACATCCATTTATCTTTGCCAGCACTGATTCGAAGGCCGACTAATCCAGATTTTTTTACCCCTTCATTCAAGTGACCTGGTCCAGATCGGAGAGCGTTTGATATATTATAGCCATGCTGACTCATTTCAAAACTCACAGGGCCAAGGTAGGTTGGCAACATGTCAATATGTTTAAGTTGTGCAATGATTTTGGTCGGATTTTTGAGAACAACTCCCTTTTCAATTACTTCGTGTTCGATATCAGGCTTCACCTTATCTGGGGAGTTCTGATGCTGAAAATTAAAATCCCGTGTAGTTTAAGTTTCTCACTTCTGTGATGAAATTGTGAACTTGGTGCATGCGTGTGTGTGTGTAAGTGTATGCGTATGTGTGTGTGCGTGCGTGTGCAGGTGTTGATGTGTGCGCCCGGACATCTGCACACACAGTCTGGATGTTCATGTTTCAGGAAACTTTCAAAGTTCAGTTTAATTCTCCAGCAGAAATGTTGCTCAGATGCTGGAAGAGCAGAATAACTACTCAATTCAATTTATGGTTCTGTGAAGTAGAATAAATTGACACTTGTTCACGTCAGTTCCCCGGGAGTTTCAGACCAGTTTGACTGACAGGGCCATCTGATTTTGAGTTTCATTTGAAGTCCTGGATTCATGTGCAGTGGGAAAACAGGCTTTTGGAAAAGAAAAGTCAGGTTTGGCAGTTCTGGTTGAAGTTAGAATAAATGTGTCGGCTTCAGAAAGTTCCTTGTTTCTTTGAAAACTCCAAGTCTGTCAATATTCAGCATTGCAAATATATTGGTGAGTGCTAACTAGATATCCAGTGGGAATTAAGTGTAAAATGAATGTTCCTTCTTTCGAACTGATGTAGATTAGAGTTTATTTTCAGGTATAAATATTGTTCATCTATTAAGAGTTTAATTGCCTCATCGTTTTATATTCGTACTTAAACTGTTTTATGGCTCCATCTTGTTCTGATAAAAGACCACATTTGCCAGTGGAAATGCACCTCACATTTGTATCCAAACAGAAAAACTGTTAGCGGCTCGCATGTTTGTATAACTTACATCGGGCTTTGTGATCCTGCACCCGAGCATCTCCCATATTAAGGCTCACTCAGTGCTTTGATAATCAAGTCGAAAGCATTTCCCTTTCCAATTGGGAATGAGAAGATGTCATTTATTTGTTCAGATATTGGCTCGTTGGAGGTATTAAAACCCAGTGAAAACAAAACCACCTGTGATCATTTCGCATTGAAGGCTCGGCACCAACGCCTTGAAAAACCAAGGAAATAAAACTTCCTTTAAAATGACTGATGTGTTCATCAAGCAGAAGCCAGGATGGATGTCTCAATATTAAACTTCTTGAGAACTTCACTTTTTGTGGTCTACATATTTAGCATAATAATAAAGGCAAGGCAACAAACAAAAATGGCATTCTTTCTGTTGAAATCCATTGATGTTGGAAGTCGAAATGTCGAAATTCAGATTGAGTGATTGTTTTTGTGGGAGTGGAGTTGAGAATTTTTTCAAGAACCATGTGGGATAGATGAAGTGGAAATATAGCTCAGCCTCTATATGCTTGTAACTGAGAACAGACGTGATGGACTGAATATCCTCTTCCTCGCTATTTGTCACTGTATGCCGCCAATGTTAACCAATGTGAAATTGGTTCTGTGGCAAGACAACAATATGGTATGTCGCAATATCTTTCGACTCGTCAGAGAGCACAATGTTAAGTGTGCATCAAATATCGTTTTTTATTGATTCGTGGGACATGAGCGTGGCTGGCTGGCCAGCATTTATTGCTCGTTCCGAGCTGCCCTTGAGAAGGTGGTGGTGAGCTGCCTTCTTGAATCGCGATGTGGAGATGCTGGCGTTGGACTGGGGTAAATACAGCAAGACGTTTAACAACACCAGGTTAAAGTCCAACAGGTTTATTTGGTAGCATAAGCCACACAAGCTTTCGGAGCTCCAAGCCCCTTCTTCAGGTGAGCCCTTAGCTGAAGAAGGGGCTTGGAGCTCCGAAAGCTTGTGTGGCTTTTGCTACCAAATAAACCTGTCGGACTTTAAACTGGTGTTGTTAAACTCCTTCTTGAATCGCTGCAGTCCATGTTCTGTAGCTTGACCCACAATGCCATTAGGGATGGAATTCCAGGATTTCGACACAGCGACTATGAAGGAATGGCGATATATTTCCAGGTTAGGACGGTGAGTGGCTTGGAGGAGAATTTGCAGGTTGTGGTGCTCTCATGTATCTGCTGTCCTTCTAGATGGAAGCCGTCGTGGGTTTGGAAGCTGCTCTCCGAGGATCGTTGGTGTGTTGCTGCAGTGCATCATACAGATCGTACACAGTGCTGCTGATGAGCACCGGTGGTGGAGGGATTGAGCGTTTGTAGATGTGGTTCCAATCAAGCAGGCTGCTTAGTCCTGCATGATGTCAAGCTTCTAGAACATAGAACCTATAACATTACAGCGCAGTACAGGCCCTTCGGCCCTCGATGTTGGGCCAAACAGTGAAACCAATCTAAAGCCCATCTAATCTACACTATTCCAATATCATCCATATGTTTATCCAATAACCATTTTAATGCTCTTAATGTTGACGAGTCCACTACTGCTGCAGGCAGGGCATTCCACGCCCTTACTACTCTCTGTGTAAAGAACCTACCTCTAACATCTGTACTATATCTGTCACCCCTCAATTTAAAGCTATGTCCCCTCGTGCTAGCCAACAACATCCGAGGAAAAAGGCTCCCACTATCCACCTTATCTAATCCTCTGATCATCTTGTATGCCTCTATTAAGTCACCTCTTAACCTTCTCTCTAACGAAAACAACCTCAAGACCCTCAGCCTTTCCTCATACGATTTTCCCACCATACCAGGCAACATCCTGGTAAATGTCCTATGCACCCTTTCCAACACTGCCACATCTTTCCTATAATACGGCGACCAGAACTGTACACAATACTTCAAGTGCGGCCGCACGATAGTTTTGTACAGTTGCAGCATGACCTCGTGGCTCCGAAATTCAATCCCTCTACCAATAAAAGCTAACACACCGTACGCCTTCTTAACAACCCTGTCAACCTGGGTGCCAACTTTCAGGGATCTATGCATATGGACACGCAGATCCTTCTGTTCATCCACACTACCAAGTATCTTACCATTAGCCCAGTACTCTGTATTCCTGTTACTCCTTCCAAAGTGAATCACCTCACACTTTTCCGCATTGAACTCCATTTGTCACCTCTCAGCCCAGCTCTGCAGCTTACCTATGTCCCTCTGTAACCTGCCACCTCCCTCCGCACTGTCTACAACTCCACCGACTTTAGTGTCATCCGCAAATTTACTAATCCATCCTTCCACGCCCTCATCCATGTCATTAATATAAATGACAAACGGCAGTGGCCCCAAAACAGATCCTTGCGGTACACCACTAGTAACTGAACTCCAGGATGAATATTTCCCATCAACCACCACCCTTTGTTTTCTTCCAGCTGGCCAATTCCGGATCCAAACCACTAAATCACCCTCAATCCCATGTGTCCGTATTTTCTGCAACAGCTTACCATGGGGAACCTTATCAAACGCTTTGCTGAAATCCATGTGCACCACATCAACCACTTTACCCTCATCCACCTCTTTGGTCACCTTCTCAAAGAACTCAATACGGTTTATGAGGCACGACCTACCCTTCACAAAACCGTGCTGACTATCCCTAATCAAATTATTCCTTTCTAGGTGATTATAAATCCTATAAATTTTGAGTGTTGTTGGATCTGCACCCTTCCCGGCAAATGGAGAGAATTGCATCACACTCCTGACTTGTGCCTTGTAGATGGTGGATTGGCGCTGGGGAGTCAGGAGGTGTGTTACTCGCCTCAGTATTCCTGCACTCTGACCTGCACTTGTAGCCACTATGTTTATTTGGTGCGTCCAGTTGAGTATCTGGTCAATGACAACCCCAAGGATGTTGATCATGGGAGAAATTGTGAGAGAGTGTCTCTTAATGGTGATGGTCATTGCCTGGTATTTGAGTGCTGCGAATGCTACAACCACTTCTCAGTCCGAGCCTGCATATTGTCGAGATATATTTGCATCTGAACATGGACTGCATCAGTATCTGACGAGTTGCGAATCGTGCTGCACATTGTGTAATCATCGGCGAACATCCCCACTTCTGACCTTATGGAAGGTCATTGATGAAGTAGCTGAAGATTGATGGGCCGAGGGCACTACCCTGAGGGACTCCTACAGAGATGTCGTGGACCTGGGATGACTGACCCTCCACAATAACGACCATATTCCTATGTGCCAGGTATGATTCCAACCTGTGGAAAGTTTGCCCCCTGATACCCATTGATTCCAGTTTCGCTAGGATTCCTTGATGCCACAACACTCGAATGCGGGCTTGATATCAAGGGCTGTCACTCTCACCTCACCTCTGGAATTCAGTTCCTTTCTCCATGTTGAAACCAAGGATGTAATGAGGACAGGAGCTGAGAGAACATGGCGAAAGTCAAATTGGGCGTAACTGCGCAGATTATTGCTGACCTGGTGCTGCTTGATAGCACTGCTGAGGACTCCTTCCATCACTTTACTGACGATCAAGAGTAAACTGATTGGGCGGTAATTGGCCGGCTTGGGTTTATCCAGCTTTTTGTGTGCAGGTACAGAGAACGCTTCATCGTCCAGTACTTCCCCGGAGCGGAGGAGTTGCGACATCTACTCCAGAGCCTTCAACATGTCTTCTCATTGCTTCTTGGAAGTACAGCAGAGAGGGAGAGATTCGCGAGAGGAGTGCTGCGGGTAAGCGCTTTTATTTTTTAACTTACTTTTTCGCGGGTTTTTTTTTAAATATCTAAACCCGGAAGTGGTCGCGCAGGGAGGTCTGGGAGAGAGAGATTTTTTTCCCCCAATAAATTGGAACAGAGAGGAATCCCGATCCTCTACACTTGTAGAGTATCCCACCCTCCCTCCTCCTCTGACCTAAAAAAAAAGACCCAGTGAGAGCAGGGCTTTGGAGAAAACAGGAGGAGGAAAGGTAAGTTTAAAATTTTCATTCACTTTTTTTTTTCCCTGTGTGTTTAAAAGGGCAATTATGAGTGTGAGGCCAGTATGTTGTTCCCAATGTAGGATGTGGGAGGTCCTGGAGGCTCCTAGCCTCCCGGACGACCATATCTGTGCTGGGTGTGTTGAGCTGCGGTTCCTAAGGGACCATGTTAGGGAACTGGAATTGCAGCTCGAGGACCTTCGCCGGGTTAGGGATAGTGAGGAGGTCATTGACAGGAGCTATCGGCAGGTGGTCACACCGGGACCACGGGAGGAGGGTAACTGGGTAACAGTGAGGAAGGAGAAAGCTCGGTTGATGGTGAGCACCCCGGTGGATGTGCCCCTTAATAATAAGTACTCCTGTCTGAGTACTACTGGGGAGGACAGCCCACCTGGGGGAAGCAGCGGTGGTAGTGTCTCTGGAGCTGAGCCTGGCCCAGTAGTGCAAAAGGGTGAGGAAAGGAGGGTAGTGCTAATTGGGGACTCTACGGTGAGGGGGTCAGATAGGCGTTTTTGCGGACACAGACGGGACTCTCGGATGGTGGTTTGCCTCCCTGGTGCAGGGGTCCGGGATGTCTCTGGTCGAGTCCCAGAAATCCTGAAGGGGGAGGGAGAGGAGCCGAAGGTCGTGATGCATATAGGTACTGCTGACATAGGTAGGAAGAGGGAAGGGGTCATGAAAAGAGAATATAGGGAGTTAGGTAGACAGCTGAGGAAGAGGAATGCAAAGGTAGTAATCTCGGGATTGCTGCCTGTGCCGCGGGAGAGTGAGAACAGGAATCGGTGGAGAATGAATGCGTGGCTGAGGGACTGGAGCAAGGGACAAGGATTTGGGTACTTGGATCATTGGGACCTCTTTAGGGGCAGGTGTGACCTGTTTAAAAAAGACGGGTGGCACTTGAATCCCAGGGGGACCAATATCCTGGCGGGAAGGTTGGCTAAGGCTACTGGAGAGACTTTAAACTAGAAAGGTTGGGGGGAGGGAATCTAAATGAGGGGACTGAGAGCGAGGAGGTTAGCTCGCAAATAGATAAGGAATGTAGACAGGGTAAGAGGGAGGTTAGACGAGTGATGGAGAAGGGAAGTGCTCAGGCTGAAGGTCTGAGATGTGTCTATTTTAATGCCAGGAGTGTAGTGAATAAAGTGGATGAGCTTAGAGCGTGGATTGCTGCTTCGAATTGTGATGTGGTGGCCATTACGGAGACTTGGATGTCTCAGGGAGAGGACTGGGTGCTTCAGGTGCCGGGTTTTAGATGTTTCAGGAAGGACAGGGAGGGAGGCAAGAGAGGGGGGGGAGTGGCACTGTTGATCAGGGATAGAGTCACGGCTGTAGAGAAGGTGGACGCCGTGGAGGGATTGACTACGGAGTCTCTGTGGGTGGAGGTTAGGAACAGGAAGGGGTCGGTAACTTTGCTGGGTGTTTTCTATAGGCCGCCCAATAGTAACAGAGATGTTGAGGAGCAGATGGGGAAACAGATCCTGGAGAGATGTAGGAATAACAGAGTTGTCGTGATGGGAGATTTTAATTTCCCAAACATAAATTGGAATATCCCTAGGGCTAGGGGTTTGGATGGAGAGGAGTTTGTTAGGTGTGTCCAGGAGAGTTTCCTGACACAGTATGTGGATAAGCCTACTAGAGGAGAGGCTGTACTTGATCTGGTGCTGGCTAATGAACCTGGACAGGTGGAGGATCTCTCGGTGGGTGAGCATCTTGGGGATAGCGATCATAATTCTATCTCCTTCACGATAGCATTGGAAAGAGATAGGATCAGGCAGGCTCGGAAAGTGTTTCTCTGGAGTAAAGGGAAATACAGTGTCATCAGGGAGGAAATTAGACGGGTAAATTGGAAGGAGGCATTCTTGGGGAAAAGTACCGAAGGAAAGTGGAGGATTTTCAAGGAATGTTTGTCTGGAGCTCTGCATGACAACGTTCCGATGAGACAGGGGGGTGTTGGTAGGGTACGGGAACCGTGGTGCACGAAGGTTGTGATGAACCTGGTGAATAAGAAAAGAGAGGCGTACAGAAGGTTCAGAGAGCTAGGAGGTGTTAAGGATTTAGAGGAGTATACGGGATGTAGGAAGGAGCTTAAGAAGGAAATTAGGAGAGCGAGAAGGGGTCATGAGAAGACCTTGGCGGGTAAGATTAAGGAGAATCCCAAGGCTTTCTACAAATATGTCAAGAGTAAAAGGATGAGATGTGAAGGCATAGGACCCTTAAAAGGTGAAGGGGGAAAAGTTTGTGCGGAACCGTTAGAAATGGCGGAGGTGCTTAATGAATACTTTACCTCGGTATTCACGGTGGAAAGGGATCTGGGTGGTTGTACTGCTGGTTTGCGGTGGACAGAAAGGATCGAGCATGTGGACATAAAGAAAGAGGATGTCTTGGAACTATTGAATGGCATCAAGCTTGGTAAGTCGCCGGGACCGGATGGGATGTACCCCAGGTTACTGTGGGAGGCGAGGGAGGAGATTGCGGAGCCTTTGGCGATGATCTTTGCATCGTCGATGGAGACGGGAGAGGTTCCGGAGGATTGGAGGATTGCAGATGTGGTCCCTATGTTCAAGAAAGGGAACAGGGACAGCCCGGGAAATTACCGACCGCTGAGTCTAACCTCAGTGGTTGGTAAGTTGATGGAGAGGATCCTGAGAGACAGGATTTATGATCATCTAGAGAAGTTTAGTATGATCAAAAGTAGTCAGCACGGCTTTGTCAAGGGCAGGTCGTGCCTTACGAGCCTGGTTGAGTTCTTTGAAAATGTGACCAAACACATTGACGAAGGAAGAGCGGTGGATGTGGTCTATATGGACTTCAGCAAGGCGTTTGATAAGGTCCCCCATGCAAGACTTCTTCAGAAAGTGAGAGGGCATGGGATCCAAGGGGCTGTTGCCTTGTGGATCCAGAACTGGCTTGCCTGCAGAAGGCAGAGAGTGGCTGTGGAGGGGTCTTTCTCTGCATGGAGGTCAGTGACCAGTGGAGTGCCCCAGGGATCTGTTCTGGGACCCTTGCGGTTTGTCATTTTCATAAATGACCTGGATGAGGAAGTGGAGGGATGGGTTGGTAAGTTTGCTGACGACACCAAGGTAGGTGGTGTTGTGGATAGTTTGGAGGGATGTCAGAAGTTGCAGCGAGACATAGATAGAATGCAAGACTGGGCGGAGAAGTGGCAGATGGACTTCAACCCGGATAAGTGTGTAGTGATCCATTTTGGCAGATCCAATGGGATGAAGCAGCAGTATAATATGAAGGGTACCATTCTTAGCAGTGTAGAGGATCAGAAGGACCTTGGGGTCCGGGTCCATAGGACTCTTAAATCGGCCTCGCAGGTGGAGGATGCGGTCAAGAAGGCGTACGGCGTACTAGCCTTCATTAATCGAAGGATTGAGTTTAGGAGTCCGGAGATAATGCTGCAGCTTTATAGGACCCTGGTTAGACCCCACTTGGAGTACTGCGCGCAGTTCTGGTCACCTCATTACAGGAAAGATGTTGAAGCCATTGAAAGGGTGCAGAGGAGATTTACAAGGATGTTGCCTGGATTGGGGGGCATGCCTTATGAGGATAGGTTGAGGGAGCTTGGTCTCTTCTCCCTGGAGAGACGAAGGATGAGAGGTGACCTGATAGAGGTTTACAAGATGTTGAGAGGTCTGGATAGGGTAGACTCTCAGAGGCTATTTCCAAGGGCTGAAATGGTTGCTACGAGAGGACACAGGTTTAAGGTGCTGGGGGGTAGGTACAGAGGAGATGTCAGGGGTAAGTGTTTCACTCAGAGGGTGGTGGGTGAGTGGAATCGGCTGACGTCGGTGGTGGTGGAGGCAAACTCGTTGGGGTCTTTTAAGAGACTTCTGGATGAGTACATGGGATTTAATGGGATTGAGGGCTATAGATAGGCCTAGAGGTAGGGATATGATCAGCGCAACTTGTGGGCCGAAGGGCCTGTTTGTGCTGTGGCTTTCTATGTTCTATGTTCTATGTCATTGATGAAGCCGAACGTCTCGCCAAGGCCATCCCCAAACCCCCCACTTCTTGCCTTCAAACAACCGCAAAACCTCAAACAGACCATTGCCTGCAGCAAACTACCCAGCCTTCAGGAGAACAGTGACCACGACACCACACAACCCTGCCACAGCAAGCTCTGCAAGACGTGCCGGATCATCGACAAGGATGCCATCATCTCACGTGAGAACACCATCCACCAGGTACACGGTACATACTCTTGCAACTCGGCCAACGTTGTCTACCTTATACGCTGCAGGAAAGCATGTCCCGAGGCATGGTACATTGGGGAGACCATGCAGACGCTACGAAAACGGATGAATGAACCACTGCTCGACAATCACCAGGCAAGAGTGTTCTCTTGCTGTTGAGGAACACTTCAGCGGTCACGGGCATGCGGCCTCTGATCTTCGGGTAAGCGTTCTCCAAGGCGGCCTTCACGACACACGACAGCACAGAATCGCTGAGCAGAGACTGATAGCCAAGTTCCGCACACATTAGGACGGCATCAACCGGGATCTTGGGTTCATGTCACATTATCTGGACTTGCAAAATCTCACTAACTGTCCTTGTTGGAGACAATACACATCTCTTTAACCTGTGCTTAACCCTCTCTCCACTCACATTGCCTTCACATTTAAGACTTGATTACTTTTAAAGACTCGCATTCCAATCATTATTTGGTAAATTGAGTTTGTGTCTTTATATGCCCTGTTTGTGAACAGAATTCACACTTGTTGTAGGAAAAAAAACCTCTGACACTATTAGTTGATCAAAACGCAGGTTTATTTTCACAATTGTGGGAGAATTGAGGTTCCTAACAGTGGACCCTCAGCCTTCTCATCGAACACAAGTAAGAACAGAGTTTATATATGTCCCGGGCCCCGCCCTCATTACATTGCAATACTCAAAGATGTCTGTCATTGTTCATGGTGAGATTCTTGTTGTATGAGCAGTATCTTCCTCTGCGTAGTTTGTTCGATCTCCAAGGCCACGATTGTTCGTCATTTATATCCTTGAAACAACATCACAGGTTTTGCACAAACGAGTTAACTGATATACATACAGGTTTGTATAATATTTTATATCAAGTTAAGATGAATAACATATGATGAATATATATGTATATATATATGAATCTATGGTTCTATGAATCTATTCAAAGACAGAAGGCATACATGTCAACTCCATCATGTTAAACAAAGGTCCATGAAAATGGAGACTGTTTAGCTTATTTCGAGCTGGGTTAATCGCATTTCTTAATAACAAGTGTCGCTGTTCCTCTTATCTGGCACAGACATGAAAAACACCGAACTCTGACAAAAATATGAACTCTGCAGTGTTCTCAAAAAAATCACAGATTTCGGGTCTTAATGCTTAAGTGTGACAAAGTTCATTAACCCATTCCCGACTTCACTCCCCCCTTCTGGTCGGATGCCAGGTCCAAACATGGCACCTATGACCAACTCAGAACCACATGTTACCGGGGAATGGGCCTAGCTCCTTAGTCGGGAGGTCTGCCCCCTCTGCCTGTACACTTGCGACTGTTACTGTTTTACAACAGGCGTTCAATGTTCTATAGGGAGTGGGATAGGTTGATCTTGGTTTCGGAAAAAGCTCGGCACAACATCATGGGCCGAAGGGCCTGTTCTGTGCTGCACTGTTCTATGTTCTATGTTCTAATAATGCCATACAAACACAGCAAGTAATTACAATTACAATTAATACAATCAATCCATGTGTCAGGTATGAACCCCACGACCCGAATCATTGCCCCAGCCAGCCCGGAGGGTTATAATCATGATATTGGTTCCCTTCTTCCTGTATTGCTTTTGCTACTTGTTTAATATGATCTGCTAAGCGAGTTATATTCTCCGAAGCTTCGGGAATATACGTACAGCATTCAGAGCTAAGTATGGCACATGTTCCACCTTGGGAGGCTTGCACATAATCGAGTGCCAATCAGTTCTGCAACGCCATAGTTCGAAGAGCTACGACCTCTGCTGACATTACAGAGACGGCCGTGCTCATCTCCTCGAACCCATCCTAGTCTTATTTGCAACTTTCTCTCGGGTTGAGGCCATCCGTATAAGTTCCTGTGCTGCGTTTGCCGTCCCAAAAAATGGGTTGGCGATCATGAAAAATCGTTCTGTCTCACTAATGGCTCGCTTAGCCCTCGGCAGGTGTATCTTGGGGTGGTCCCGTAAGTCAGTGTAATGGTGAATATAAGGCAGCACATATGCCAAATAACACGATCCTGTCCAATTCCAGGGAAGCCACGGATAGGCATTGTTTCCACAGACAAAATAGGTACCATTATATGCAGTCATCGCGCTTCAATAAGCGGAGGAGCGGCTAACCGAGACGGTTGCTCTGGGGCACTGGATTGTGATCTGTATCATGGCCTCAGCGTCATCAGTGATATCAACCTGCTGTATACAGTAGCTCCGGACAACAGGTATGGTTCCATTTCTTATCAGGCAGATATCTCGCCTTTGTTGATTTTTCACAATGAAGTAGGGTGGGGAATCTGATCTGTCGTAGCTGGGCTGGTAATTCTTCTTAAAGGACGATAAAGTGCACTCTCCGCCCCCTAGCCTTGAAACAACATCACTGTTGCTGATACCCTGCATAGTGGTACCCGATGGGGTTTTAAATGTCAGTTGCCTTGTCCCTTTCTGGGTTCCATTCCTTATTTAAAACCCATTCAATTACTTCTGGAACTAATAAAGGGATAGGAAATAAGGGAATTCCTCCCTTTTCTCCTTGCGTGGGAATGTGTGAACAGATCCAGCACTTACTCAGATTCGATTGTGATGCATACAGATAAGACATATACAGGAAGGTGTTCATACAATAGACAGAGTCATCATTACAGGGATGATCACTGCGTTTCATCGCTAACTCATAATTCAATTTATATTCTCCCGCTATGGCTAACAGGGCCAGGATCGTGAGTATCAGCATGAGAAGCATCTTATCACTTACTAATATCCCATGCGACCATTATACAATGGTCCAAAGGCGATATTGCCCACGCGCAAAGTTTCCGCGCACCCGTTCAGCTTGCTTGGAGGTCAGTCGTTGTTTGTTTATATCTGCAATTGGAGTATATCACATATTTTTCCAATTAATTTCAGCATATTCAACTGAGTATATACAGGCACAGAAACCTCCACTAATTATAACTTCATACGTCTCATTTCATTTTTGTACAAGCCCTGATTTTTCTGGTAATATTTTTACTAGGACATCCCACTCTTGGGACTATCAGGGAGCATTTCAACATTTCTCTGCATCTCTTATTTCTTGATTGTCTTTTACCGATTTCTGCATCCCTTTTAGTTGGGCGCTTAGTTCCAAAACATATCTCCTGATTTTATCTTTCAGTGGACCTACATCGGTCCCAACTGTTATGATGCTTTTTGGTGATTGCATCGTCCGTCCTGTCATTAGCTCATAATGGGTTAATCCGGTTGTTCGGTTTGCAGCAACCCTTAATCTCATTTAGCATGGTGGGCAATACCTTCATCCACGTTTTTTTCCCCCAATGTCTGTACGGCTTTCGTCAATGCAAAGTATTTTTGCCCCATGTAATTAATTGTGCTGTGCTTTAAGTTATTTTAAGCTAATTTGGCCGAATCAGCTTGAAATTCTGAGTCCAACTTCGAAACTTAGCTGCATTCTCTGATAGTACAATGTAAGGTAAACAAACTTTCTCATGGCCAAGTTGTTGATGTAGCTGGAGACTGCTTGTATGTAATAATAATATCTAATTTAGATATGCTTTGGAAACAGATGTTATGTTTTTTTCAATCTCAGCGCGGGTTTTTGGCGGTTCTCTCTCTCCTTTCTCTAAAATAACCGTTATTTCGAAAACAATGCTTAAAGAAAGGCATATTTACTTCAGATCAGTCGAGTTTATTCCGAAGAAATAAACAGACCCTTCAGTTGGCTTGGTGCGAATCAAACAACACTTTGCACTGGCTGCAGCTGGGCATTCTATCAAAATACATCGCTTTTCTCATTTAAGTCGCATACCATACAATTCCGATCTTTGTATGATGCATTATTTCATTATAACCAATTTGATCATTTGTTTGTTCACATTTGAAAGTGCAATGTTTAAGCAGAAATGATTATTCTATAGACATATTGTCACATAAGGTCTCATAAGGTCTCACAGATGCCAATAGTTTATGCTGCCAGACACAGCTCTTTAATAACACAGATAACCGAAATGATGCAAGATTTCTGAGTCTGGCTGCAAAGCCAGTCTCCAACTCTTTCTCTCTCTCAAGGAATCCGGTTTCACTTCCTGTCATGTTAATATTAATTGTGCAAGCTATTACAAATTATGGCAAAGAATGGTTACATGTTTGGAATAACTCGCCTTTTTTTCACAGACTTATGTTTTTATCAATACACAATATATATTATATCGGGTATCTCAAAACCCTCTTAATTTAATTATTAAATCAATCTGTTTCCATTTTTAAACTGAGCTCCAGATCAGAATTCCTTGCACTTTTAGAACAATAACAAGCACAATACATGTAACAATAACAAGAGTTACTTGATTAGAAATGTTTTGGTTTGCTTCGTAGCTAGCTCGGTTTTAAGCTTTGCAGTGTTCTTATATTTGGAAAACCTTGAACAATAGATGGCACAATTCGAACGGCAGTATATAATTTTAACTAGTTACACGATCAGAACTATCATCAATGTTCGATGATTTAAATGATGTAATTTGTTGCATGTTATCGGAACATTACACAAGTCTTGAATTTCATATCGGTAACTAACTGGCAACACAAGTTCCAATAATTCATGATGTTCAATGGTTGGCATCAAATGCAAATTAAAAAAAACCTCAAGGACAACATCTTTATTTGTATTAAAAACTGAGGTTTTAATTGATTAATCTCCTGCTGTAAATTGGGATAATCAGAACTACGATTCATTGATTTGATAAAACTTTAAACTGACTCAGAGAGAGTATATTCACCTCATTCTTTTGTTCCTGCTTTCCTAATTTTCACAAAATTACTTATTATTTTTTTAACTTCTCGACTGCACTCTTATAATTTCCACTTCAAGAAAAGGAAAGAGCACATGGTCCTTCCAAGATCTCACTCCTTTCTCACCATTAAAACGAACAAGAACAAAACATTCACGCAATCACGTTGTTAAACACACAGATACACATGGAAGCTTCCAACATTTATTCAGACTTAACATCTTAAACCGGGATGGAAGTGAAACATTTAAGAATACAGACCGTCGATTAATGGTCGCTTTTATTCTGCTGCCTTCCAAGCTGTAATTCAACTCAAAACAGAAATAAATTCAAGAAATCTTATCATTTTAATCTTGAACCGTTTGTAACAAATACTTCCCCAGCATTTTCTTTTCTCATTTATTCCACTGAATTATTTCCCTCATCTCTAATTATATTGATTTGTCAATTTGGTATGATAGGTGGGCACTCCCTTTTAGCCCGTCTGTCATTTAATACAGTTTCATGGCTGATCCATGTAACACATTTTAATTAGAATGCATTATGGCAGTATAATAATTCCCAGTATGACACACGCACTCCCATTCTACCTTATGTAACTCCCTTCTCTGTTAAATTTTGACTATATCTTAAAATTACTGCAAGTCTTATAACTCAGAGGAATATAAAGAAGTGATTAATCATCATTTCAAATACGCAGGAATTATTCTTTCTATTTATTTTTTCTACTTCAGTTCTATCAAGAATACATTTTCAAATTTAACAAAAGCCTGATCCAAATAATCCTTTCATTTTATCACTTTTAAATATCCCTTCTAAATTAATTAATTATTTTTAAACAAACAGATGCAAGATCGAATCTACTGTGTGCTTAAATGGTTAACTCTCCTTTTGACTCTTCAGATGTAATCTAATGCTATTATTCCCAAAGTCCCTAAATCTCTGTCCGATGCATTATTGTAAAATTTACTGGGGAACGTAATTTATTAAACTCGCATTGATCTGCAATACCGCATTCCACCACATGATGCTCTCGATCACAATTACATCTTACATCTCTCTCTTTCTCTCTCTCTCCCTCGAGTGAGAGAGAAACCTACAGCCTGCTTGTTTTCTTTTAACCCTTTAATCCCCTTTTTAGTCTTCTCACGCTTCAAACTAACCAAGTTAGCCTGATTTGAGTGGTCCCTTCTGTCTTTGCAGCGGCACTGGTGTCTGTCTTATTCATCGGGGCAATGACAACTCCCTTAGATGTCTGCTGATTATCTACACTGGGTCAATTCCACCAATCATGTTCATTTGTATCGGGATTTTGGAACAACACTGGCAAGCCAGGTCCCTCTTTATCTTTCCTTTGATTCTCACATTCACTGATCCCTCTTCTTAATTGTTTTATTGTGGTAATTCTGCTTCAATAAGTGGAAGCATTCCCTAATACTCTCTGAATCTCTGTTTTACACTCTGTGACCGGTTTATAATTTTGCTTTTGGCCGCGCACCAGTTCCCCTCCGGGTTACTGGTGCTGAGTTGTATTCTCGCACTTCCCACTCCTCTGGAGGGGCGGTTGGTCCCTGTGTGGACTCATTAGGAGGGAGAGGAACAGTTTCCCCTCTCCATTGTTTTTCTTCGAAGACTTGTTTTCGTTTCTCCAATTCTCTTATTCTGAATTCAAACTCTCTAATCTTTTCTTTATCTTGCTCAATTAGACCAGCCAACTGATGCATTCACAATACTCCTATCTTCTTTGCCTCGTTTCTCTTTTCTTTATATATCCACGTTTTCTGCTACCCTAAGTTCTGAGTTGTATCCCAGCCATCCTTTTGCAACCTCTTTTTAATGCGTTTTTCTTTGATGAGTCCACGTCAATGAGAGGACCTGCATATCCACTCGTCCTTCATTATCTGCCATTTTGCAGACTTCACTACCCTCCTTTGGAGCCCTACAGTGCCTGAAGAAGTGACCCAGTTTCCCACAATTATGGCACACACCCTATGGTTTATCTTCTCTCCTGTTTCCACGAACATTGTCCTGTTTTATTTGTAGGTATGGTTTCTCATCTGGTCCATCTCTAATTCCAGATGCCCATTCCACGAATTCATAATAAGTCTGGGTATGGAGAACTCCCATGTTTAGGATGTTTTGGTGAGCTGGCGACAGCCCATCTTTAAATGCTTGGAAAAAGGCTCTATCTGTTCGGGCAGTTTCGGCTACTCCCCAAATTCGGAGGCTCTTTCACCCCTTTGTTATTTAACATTTTTTATTTTTTTCTTTGACATCAGCCCATCTCTTACCCAAGACTGAAACCTGTTCAATTAATCTGGCTAATTGATGAACTAAGCGAACTCCAATTTTCTTAGTTTTGTTTTTCTTTTCCTTTTCCAACCATTTTCATTGTTGGTCTAGTGGGTGGTCTAAATCCCATCCTCCTTTTATCATCTGTTTTATGAGTCTGTCCCTCTTAATCACATATTCATTTATTAGGAACCCAGGGGTCCCTACTGTCTTTGTCCCGCCATAACACTGATAAGTTTATACTCACCACCTGGAGTGACTTATTCTCCTTTCTCGCTCTCCCTCTCCTGTGTCGCTCTTATCGGAGTCTGGTGATACCTGTAAGGGGTGATCAGATCCCTCCGTACCACCGTTTCTACTATATATTTATTTAAGCCGGTTTCTCCTCAGAAGGCTTTTCCTTCTAACTCTTAAACATGAAGGCTTTTCCTTCAAACTCCGGCGATGACTCAGACAGTCTCCATCTCACTCACGTCTGAACATCACACACTCTTATCACAGATGATCACCGACTGCATTTTGACCCACTCTATTTAAAGTTCGATAATCTATTCTGGTGTCCCAGTCGTGACCATCTAACCGGACCGTGAACAGATTATCCCGGACGAGCCCCCAATTATCGTAGGTAAAAAAACCTCTGACACTATTAGTGGATCAAAGTGCAGGTTTATTTTCACAATTGTGGGAGAAGTGAGGTTCCTAACAGTGGACCCCCAGCCTTCTCATCGAACACAAGTAAGAACAGAGTTTTATACCTCTCGGTGTACAGATTCTCGCTGTATGAGCAATCTCCAAGGCCTCGATCGTTCGTCATTGCCTTGAAACAATATCACAGGTTTTGCACAAACAAGTTAATCTGATATACATTCGGGAGACAACGGTTTTCCCTTATCTGGTCCGAATGTAAGAAACAATGAATTCTAACCAAAACAATGAATTCTGCAGCACTTCTCATATACGCTCTAAATATGACAGAGGTCACTTTGACACTTTGAGTTTTGAAGTTTATTAACCCATTCCCGACTTCACATACTCTCTTCCACCTTTTTTCCCTGAGGAAAAAGATGCAAGAGTCTGAGGTCACGTACCTACTCAAACCCTGCTACTTCCCTACTACCATCAGGCTTTTGAATAGACCTGCCTTGCCTGATGTTGATCTTTCTCTACACCCTCCCTATGACTGCAACACTATATTCTGCACTGTCTTCGTTCCTTCTCTATGAATGGTATGCGTTGCTGATATAGCGCGCAAGGAACAATAACTATACATGTGACAATAATAAGTCAAATCAAATTTAATATTGCGGGGTCGTTCACGTCTTTCTATAAACGTCAATTTAAAGTTTATTTATAACTCACAAGTAAGTCTTTCATTAACATTGCAATGAAGTATCTGTTAAATTCCCCAAATCACCACATTCTAGCGACTATTCGGGTATACTGAGGGAGAATTCAGCATGGCCAATGCACCTAACCAGCACGTATTGCGGACTGTGGGAGGAAATCAGAGCACCCAGAAAAAACCCACGCAGACACGGGAAGAATGTGCAAACTCCACAAAGACAGTGCCCTAAGGCAGGAATCAAACCCAGGTCTCTGGTGCTGGCATGCAGCAGTGCTAACCACTGTGCCACCGTATCGGTCCGCAACTCAAGCTTCAACACAGTTTTTATTATTTTAGTACCTGTTGGGAAGGATATAAACTTTGAGAGCTGCATACTGACAACATGTTTGATGCTTTGAGCAATGTAGGTACTTATTTCAGACCATTGTCATCGAAAATTTGCAATGTATTTACGTATCTCAAAATTGCAAATTGAAATATAACCGAACTTGTTTGTTCACCAGCTATATTTAATGTTGGCTCCCTCGACACAAATTATGTCACTGGAGGATTCCCCCATCCATTAATAAAAGACTGCAGATTATGTGCGATCTGAGAGTCTGACTGTTTCGATTATTCCGGACACCAGTTGGAAACAACAGCTCGAAAGTGATAAAAGGGGATGGAAGAATTTATGATATTGTCAACAGTCGTGGGGATAGAAAAGATATACTATCCCATCCTTGCTGTTGTCGGAGTCTCTGGTATGTATGTTATGTTCTTCAAATCATTGCTTCAATAATTAAATGTACGCTTCTGATGATTTCGATAATGAATCCATTGGTTTCGTGCTGCTGTGTGACAGACAATGTTTTATGATGGTGATGTGATTTTCTGATATTCAGCCTTTCATTTTCTCATTGCAATTATTTGGAAAATTCCTCGGTCACTAAATTTATCTGCGAAATAATGGCCAAATTTAGATTTATAACTTTCTTTGCTCCCATAATATGAGATGGGGCTGGACTCTAACCCATCGAACTAAATTTATATATTGTGCCTGCTATGAACAATTATATCCAGGCAGAAAGGTGAGAGAATTTCATCATAGGATATATCGTCGCGTATGTTCACCAATCTGGCCGAAAAAAAAGTTGAAAGATTTATTTTCATACATCACACGTAGGCTTACATTCACACTGCAATGAAGCTAATGTGAAAATTCTCTAGTCACCACACTTCAGATCCTGTTCGGTATGCTGAGGAAAAATTTAGGATGGCCAATGCACCTGCCCTGCACATCTTTGCACTGTGGGAGGAAAACGGAAAACACGGAGAAAACACATGCAATCACAGGGAGAACGTGTAAACTCCACACAGATAGTGCCCTGGGCTAGGGCTCGAAACAGAGTCCCTGGCGGTGTGAGGTAGCAGTGCTAACCATTGTGGCACCGTGCCACCCTATATGTAGCGAATGCATATCTTACATGGGTGAGATAGATTTCGAGGGCCAAACGTGGGCAGTTGTGATTAGTTTATTCATTAAGAAAGGGCAGCATGGATCAGCTGGGCCGAAGGGCCTGTTTCCATGCTGTTTGCCTCTATGACCCGAAGTGGGCGTCGATATTTTATTTATATCTATTAATGAGGAGCGGCGTTAAATGGCATTGAGAATCATATGATCCCTCCAGAGCAGATGTAGGGCATTCGGCCTATCGAACTTGCACCGACCCCCGTAAGGGCACGTACCGCAAGTAATTAACAGTGCAAGTCAGGGGAGACAATGAGATGTAACCGTCTTTTCAAAGATGCAGCTGAGACCACAGGGTCATATTCTCCGATTCGTGCACAATTATTTAAGTGTTGTATGTGAAAACCTTTCTGTGAACGATCTCAGGAAAATCCAAAGAGTTTCTACAAATAAATAAAGGTCAAAAGAGTAACAAGGGAGAGAGTCAGGCCTCTTAAGGATCAACAAGGTCATCTATGTGCGGATCCACAAAAGATCGGTGAGATCTTAAATGAATATTTCTCATCAGTATTTACTCTTGAGAAAAGCATGGATGTTAGGGAAGTTGGAGGAATAAATTGCGATTCTTGAGGAGTGTATATATTACAGAGAAGGAGGTACTGGAAGCCTTGAAACACATCAAGGTAGATAAACCCCAGGGACCTGATTAAGTGTATCCCAGGTCATTGTGGGAGACCAGGGAGGAAATTGCGGTTCCCCTCGCAGCGATATTTAAATCACCGATAGTCACAGGCGAGGTGCCTGAAGACTGGAGGTTAGCAAATGTTGTACGTTTGTTTAATGATGGCTGCAGGGATAAGCCTGGTAACTACAGGCCAGTGAGCCTCTCATCTGTGGTGGATAAGTTGTTGGAAGGTACTTTGAGAGGCAGGATCTACACCCATTTAGAGACGTAAGGGCTGATTAGGGACAGTCAGCATGGCTTTTTGTTTGGAGAATCATGTCTCAAAAATTTCCTTGTGTTTTTTTGAAGGGGTAACCAAGAAGCTTGATGAGGGCAGTGCAGGTGTTGTTGTCTACATGGACTTCAGTGAGGTCATTGACAAGGTACCACATGGTAGATTGCTGCATAAGGTTAAATCTCTCGGGATCCAGGGTGAGGTAGCTAAATGGATACAAAATTGGCTTGAAGGCAGAAGCTGGAGGGTGGTTGTCGAGTGTTGTTATTCAATCTCGAGGCCTGTGACCAGTGGTGTGCCTCAGGGGTCAGTGTTGGATCTATTGTTATTTGTCATTTATATGAATGATTTGGATGAGAATATAGGAGGCATCGTTAGTAAGTTTGCAGATTACACCAAGCAGTGAAGAAAGTTATCTCGAATTGCAAAGGGGTCTTGATCAGTTGGGCCAGTGAGTGACGAATGGTAGATGGAATTTAATTTAGATAAATGCGAGGTGATGCATTTTGGTGGATTGAACTGGGGCAGGACTTACTCAGTTAATGTTAAGGCGTTGTGGAGAGTTAAAGAACAAAGAGATCTCGGGGTATATGTTCACAGCTCCTTGAAAGTGGAGTCACACGTGGACAGAGTGGTGAAGAAGGCATTCAGCATGCCTGGTTTCATTGGTCAGAACATTGAATAAAGGAGTTGCGACATCATGATGACGTTGTACAAGACATTGATAAGGCCACACTTGGAATACTGTGCATAGTTCTGGTCACCCTATTATAGAAAGTATGTTATTGAACTAGAAATAGTGCAGAAAATATTTACTCAGATGTTACCGGGACTTAATGGTTTGAGTTATAAAGAGAGGCGGGATAGACTGGGACTTTTTTTCTCTGGAGTGCAGAAGGCTGATATGCAGATTCAGGTCCTATTCTTAAGATTATAGGGTTGATTCCTCCAGCACAAACACAGGCATATATATTCCCGACCTTGTGCATAAAGAACGTTCTTCCATGTTTCCCCTCGGTGCCTTCTGCCGCTCATCTTGAATTTATGTCGTCTTGTTCCAGAATTCGTCACCAAGTGAACCAATTTCACCCTGTCTCCTCTTTCTCACTCTTTCGTAATTTTGTTCATTTCCATCAAGTCACCATCGGCCTTCATTTTTCCAAGGAATATAATTTCAACCTATCCAATCTCTCGTCAGGGTTACACTATTTTAGACCTGGCCACGTCCTTGTTAAACTATTTTGCTCTCTCTCCAGAGCAATTACTTCCTTCCTGTAACGTGATGACCACGATTGTCCAAATTATTCCAGTTGTGGCCTCAGCAGTGTTTTATGAAATTGAAAAATTATACCCTGGCTCGTATATTTTATATAGCTGCCAATGAAGCAGAGCATGCCATATGTGTTACTTACTTCCTTTTCCACTTGAACTGGTGCCTTTATGACCTGTGTCTGTGTACACCAAGATTTCTTTCGTTATGCACCTTTCATGGTATGCTATTATTCATTCATTATTCTTTATAACAGTTTGACCACCCTGAATGGAAAATTTTGACCACATCAAACTTCTCCATGTTAAAATACGCATATCACTTTGCCCACTCCACCAACCCACCGAGAAAGAGTTTTAGATGACAGCTGTTCCCTTCACCTCTCGGCCAATCTTTGTTTCATCTGCAAGCTTTCCAAATGCTTCCACGTTCAGATCCTAAACATTAACAAAAAAGACAAACAGCAGGGGTTTCTACACTGATCCCTGTGGAACGTCACTTGAACAAAAAAGCATTCTATTCGCAAGATCATCAATCGACGATTACGATTACTTTACTGTTGCTCAGCCAAATTTTGATCCAGTTTTCAAGATGACTATTTCCCACGGTCTTTTACTCTTTTGACCAATCTGCCATGTGGTAATTTGTTAAACGCCTTGCTAACATCTATGTGGTCATGATGTGGCGATGCCGGCGTTGGACTGGGGTGAACACAGTAAGAGTTTTAACAACACCAGGTTAAAGTCCAACAGGTTTATTTGGTAGCAAATACCATTAGCTTTCGGAGAGCTGCTCCTTCTTCAGATGGAGTGGAAATGTGCTCTCAAACAGGGCACAGAGACAAAAAATCAAGTTACAGAATACTGATTAGAATGCGAATCCCTACAGCCAACCAGAACTTAAAGATACAGACATTGTGGGTGGAGGGAGCATTAAGCACAGGTTAAAGAGATATGTATTGTCTCCAGACACGACAGCCTGCAGGTCGAGGAGGCAAGCTGTGGGGGTTACTGATAAATGTGTGACATAAATCCAACATTGTTGGATTTATGTCACACTCCACCTGACGAAGGAGCAGCGCTCCGAAAGCTAATGGTATTTGCTTCCAAATAAACCTGTTGGACTTTCAGCTGGTGTTGTTAGAACTCTTACTGACATCTATGTACACAGGGCATCCAATGCACTGCCTTCACAATCACTTCTTGTCACTTCCTGAAAGACTTCAATCAAATGTGTGAGGCAAGACCTTCCTCCAACAAATCCAAGCTGCTCATTCCTGACTAGTCTATATCTTTCTACGTGTCAGTCATTCCTAGTTTCGGGATTGATTTTACTAATTTGCTCAGCACCAATGTCAGTCGACGTGGGTGATAATTGTCTGGCACGTTCTTTCATCGTCTGTTCAATAATGGAACCAAGTTTGCATTTTTCCAGTCCTCCTTCACCTCCCCTGCATTTAGTCCGGTTTGGAAGCACAGTGGCACAGTGGTTAGCACTGCTGCCTCACAGCGCCAGGGACCCAGGTTTGATTCCTGTCTTGGATCATTGTCTTTGTGGAGTTTGCACTTTCCCTTCTTGTCAGCATGGTTTTCTTCCGGTTGCTCTGGTTTCCTCCCACAGTCCAAAAGACGTGGTAACCAGGTGCATTGGCCATGCTGAATTCTCCGAACAGGCACCGTTGTGTGGGGATAAGGGTATTTTCGCAGTGTTAATGTAAGCCTACTTGTGACACTAATAAATGAATAAAATAAACTTGAGAGCATCTTTGGTCCCCTGCCTGAACTCGTTGAGCACCCTTGGAAGGTGAGATTACTAAAATATATTTTTTCTCACAGTACATGCTGTTGTCGATCACTGGGGAAGGGCTAATCAATGAATTGTTCACAGATTCGTTGCGACTACATGATCTGATCAAATTCTTCTTTCTCATTTTGAAGCTTTCTTTTATTCACAGTTAATTTAATGACGATCATAATATTTTGCCGGGGGAAATGTGGACTGTCCGGTTCAACCACACGCTACCTGGTGGCCATGGCAACAGCAGATCTATTGGTCGTTATCATGGACCTGATTTTGCGGCAGATTCCCATTGCACATGAACTATCATTTGTGCAGTTCATTCCTGTCTGTAACATTCACGCTGTGCTGCTTTATGCGGTTACTGACTGCACTGTCTGGTTCACCGTCACCTTCACCTTTGATCGATTCGTGTCAATATGTTGTCTGAAGCTGAGAAGGAAATACTGCACCAAGAAAATAGCGGCCTTGGTGCTGGGGGCAGTGGCAGTTCTCTGCAGTTTAAAGGACACCACATGGTACTTTGTGTTGACCAGTTGGTACTGGTTGAACAACAGTCCTTGGTTTTGTTACATGAATGTCCTTATGAAGGTTTCAGACGTGTGGGGAGCTATTGAGATATTCCACAATATCTTCACGCCAGGGATACCATTTGTTCTGATTCTACTTCTCAACATTTTAACGGTCAGGCACATTTTAGCGTGCAACAGAGCACGCAGGAGACTACGGGCTGTGAGCAAAGGGGATAATCATAACGACCAAGAAATGGAGAGTCGACGGAAATCCATAGTTTTGTTATTTGCTATATCTGGGAATTTCATAATCTTGTGGTCTATCTTCATAATATATTCAATGTGGTGGCGACTTTTTAATATTGGCTATGATCATGTGTACATTCCCACTTTCATGCTCGAAATAGGTTTCATGCTGCAGCTCCTGAGTTGCTGCACAAACACTTGCATTTATGCCATTACACAGAGGAATTTCAGGCAACAGTTGAAACATATATTAAAGGTTCCCCTTTCTGGAAAAGGGCATCATATTAAATCCTGAAAATATAATAAATCAGAAGAATCTTTCTATCAGCAATCCATAAAATGGCTTTCACTTTCAGATGTAACAATGTACCACTCTGATCTATTACGACCTCTGACAGGATCCTGCAATTCCAGAATTTGGCCATTGTTCCTGTGCAAGTGGCACACTGACACCAGTGGAGGAAAACTGAAAAATTACCATCACGCAACAGTGTAGAAAATGTAAAAATAAAGTGGATTAACTGACGAGAGAGATTTATAATGAGACACTAAATAAACCCCATGAAACGGAGAGAAATTTTACACTGCATCCTAACAAGGGGAGACAATGTCTTCCAAACGATTGCTGGTACAATGCACTCCAATTTGTATTTGATTCGTGGGCACCAGAAGCAGATATGCTGGCATGGACATTGGCCTTTCACAACTCTGGACGGAGATCCAGACACTTTAAAGGGAAGGATACATTTTCAAAAGCAGAACGTCTACGCTGGTTGGGGAAGTTTGGTGAAGCCACTTGGCAATGTTAAAAGTAGTCAAGAAGATGGTGAGAAGTAAAGAGTAGCGAGAGAAAACGGAGTGTTGACGCTCATACAGGGCTCAAAGAGAACAATTTAAGTACAGAACACAGCTTTCTCATGCTCGGGAACGAGAGAATATTCAACTGCATTTACTTCAAAGCAAATGGCAGATGAACTCAGAGCATTGCTGGGCACGTCGGACTGGGATCAAAAGACCATACGACTTAGGAGCAGAATGGGGTCATTCGGCTCATCGAGCCCGCTTCACCATCTAATCATGGCTGATCAATTTCTCAACCCCATTTTCCCGTTTTTTTTATTCCCGTAACCTTGATCCCCTGGCGAACCAAGAGTCTATCTATCTCTGTCTTAAAAATATTCAATGACCTGACCTCCACAGCCTTCTGTATCAATGGGTTCCATAGTTTCTCCACGCTCTGGCTGAAGGCATTCCTCTTCATCTCGGTTTTGAAGGACCGTCCCTTTAATCTCAGGCTGTGCTCTGTTATCTCCTTCTAATGAACAACATCTTCCCCACACCCACTCAATCCAAAACGATTTGTACACTGGAGGTTTCAGTGAGATTCCCCCGAATCCTTCTCAACTCCATCAAGTATAGAATAAGACACCCGAAACGCCCCTCGTACATCAAGATTTATTACCCAGGATCATTCTGGTGAACCTCCTCTGGAAACTCTCCAGGGGTAAAACATCCTGACTCTTATGCGGGGCCCAAAATGTCTGACTATATTCTAAATGTGGTCTTATCAAAGACTTCTAAATCCTCAGCAGTACATCCCTGCTGTTGCATTCTCGTCCTCTCGAAATGAATGCTAACATTGCATTTGCTTTCCTAACTACAAACTCAACCTGCAAAGTAACCTTAAGAGAATCATGAACATGAATTTGCATGTCCCTTTGCGATTCCGATTGCTGAATTCAATCCCCATTTAGAAATATAGTCTATACCTCAATTCTTACTACCAAAGGTTAAATTACATTTTTCCACGTTAGATTCCATCTGCCACTGCTTTGCCCAATCTCCTAATGAACCAATCCTTCTTCAGAATCGCCACCTCTTCAATACTACGTGTCCCTCTGTCTATCTTTGTATGATCTGCACATTTATCTACAATGCTCTCAGTTTCTTGATATAGACTTTGAATGTATGATGTGAAAATTTTTGTTGCCCCAAGGACACTGGTGGAAATCCAGGAATCATCAGCTGCCAACCTGAAAAGAACACATTTTCCGCACTCCCTGCCTTCCACCAGTCAGCCATGTATCTGTCCTTTGTGGTAACGTGCCGAACACCATGGACGTTAATCTTACTCACCAGCCTCCTGTACGGCAACCTGTCAAAGGACTTCTGGCGATCCAAGTCCATGACATCCACCGAGTGTTGAACATATAACATAGAACAGTACAGCACAGAACAGGCCCTTCGGCCCACGATGTTGTGCCGAGCTTTATCTGAAACCAAGATCAAGCTATCCCTATCATCCTGGTGTGCTCCATGTGCCTATCCAATAACCGCATAAATGTTCCTAAAGTGTCTGACTCCACTATCACTGCAGGCAGTCCATTCCACACCCCAACCACTCTCTGCGTAAAGAACCTACCTCTGATGTCCTTCCTATGTCTCCCACCATGAACCCTATAGTTATGCCCCCTTGCAATAGGTCCATCCACCCGAGGAAAGAGTCTTTGAACGTTCACTCTATCTATCCCCTTCATCATTAAGTCTCCCCTCAGCCTCCTCCGCTCCAGAGAGAACAGCCCGAGCTGCCTCAACCTTTCCTCATAAGACCTACCCACCAAACCAGGCAGCATCCTGGTAAATCTCCTCTGCACTCTTTCCAGCGCTTCCACGTCCTTCTTATATTGAGGTGACCAGAACTGCACACAATATTCCAAATGTGGTCACACCAAGGTCCTGTACAGTTGCAGCATAACCCCATGGCTCTTAAACTCCAACCCCCTGTTAATAAAAGCTAACAAACGAGAGGCCTTCTTCACAGCTCTATCCACTTGAGTGGCAACAACTAGAGATCTGTGGATATGGACCCCAAGATCTCTCTGTTCCTCCACAGTCTTCAGAACCCTACCTCTGACCCTGTAATCCACATTTAAATTAGGCCTACCAAAATGAATCACCTCACATTTATCAGGTTTAAACTCCATTTGCCATTTTGCAGCCCAGCTTTGCATCCTATCTATGTCTCTTTGCAGCCTACAACAGCCCACCATCTCATCCACTACTCCACCTATCTTGGTGTCATCAGCAAATTTACTGATCCACCCTTCAGCCCCCTCCTCTAAGTCATTAATAAAAATCACAAAGAGCAGAGGACCAAGCACTGATCCCTGTGGCACTCCGCTAGCAACCTGCCTCCAGTCAGAAAATTTTCCATCCACCACCACCCTCTGTCTTCGATCAGATAGCCAATTATCTATCAAATCTGCCAACATTCCCTCTATCCCACACCTCCTTACTTTCATCATAAGCCGACCATTGGGGACCTTATCAAACGCCTTACTAAAATCCATGTATATGACATCAACTGACCTACCTTCATCAACACACAGAGTTACCTCTTCAGAAAATTCGATCAAGTATGTGAGGCACGACTTGCCCTTCACGAAACGATGCTGACTATCCCGGATTAATCCGCATCTTTCTAAATGGCCGTAAATCCCATCCCTCAGGACCTTTTCCATCAATTTACCAACCACTGAAGTCAGGCTAAAAGGCCTATAATTACGAGGGTCATTTCTAATCCCTTTCTTAAACAGACGAACAACATTCGCCACTCTCCAGTCCTCTGGCACCATCCCCGTACAGTGAGGACCCAAAGATCAAAGGCAAATGCTCTGCAATCTCATCCCTTGCCTCCCAAAGAATCCGAGGATATATTTCGTCAGGCCCAGGGGACCTATCGACCTTCAGGTGATTCAAAACTGCTCGTACACTCTCCCTCCGAACTTTGACTTCCTCCAGCCTATTAGCCTGCAACACCATCTCTTCCTCAAAAACATGGGCCCTCTCCGTGGTGAACACTGAAGAAAAGCATTCATTTGTCACCTCTCCTATCTCTACTGACTCCATATACAAGTTCCCACTACTGTCCATGACCGGCCCTAACCTCACCCTGGTCATTCTTTTATTTATCACATAAGAGTAAAAAGCCTTGGGGTTTTCCTTGATCCGACCCGCCAAGGACATCTCCTCCCCCTCCTGGCTCTCCTCAGCCCCTTTTTCAGCTTATTCCTTGCTCACTTGTAACCCTCAATCGAGCCATCTGAACCTTGTTTCCTCATCCCGACATAAGCTTCCTCTTCCTTTTTTGCAAGATATTCTGCCTCTTTTGTGAACCATGGTTCCCTCACTCGGCCATTTCCTCCCTGCCTGACAGGGACATACCTATCAAGGACTCACATTATGTGTTCCTTGAAAGATTTCCACTTTTCATTAATGCCTTCCCCTGACAGTTTCTGTTCCCATCTTATGCCTCCTAATTCTTGCCTAATCGCATCATAATTACCTCTCCCCCAATTAGAAACCTTGCCCTGCCGAATGGCCCTATCCCTCTCCATTGCAATAACAAAAGACACCGAATTGTGGTCACTATCTCCAAAGTGCTCTCCCACAACCAAATCAAACACTTGGCCCGGTTCATTTACCAGTACCAAATCCAATGTGGCCCCACCTCTTGTTGGCCTATCCTCATATTGTGTTTGGAAATCCTCCTGCACACAGTGCAAAAAAGCTGCCCCATCCGAACTAGTCAGCCAACCAAGGTTCCAATCAATATTTGGAAAGTTAAAGTCCCCCATGACAACGACACTGTGACCCCCACACCTATCCACAATCTGCTTAGCAATTTATTCCTCCACATCTCTGTTACCATTTGGGGGCCTGTAGTAAACTCCTAACAACGTGACCGCTCCTTTCCTATTTCTAACTTAAGCCCATATTTCCTCAGTATGCAGATTCCCCTCGATGTGCCTTTCCGCAGCTCTTAAACTATCCTTGATTAACAATGCTGCTCCTCCACCTCTTTTACCAGCTTCCCTTCACTTACTGAAACATCTGTACCCCGAAACGTCCAACAACCATTCCTGTCCTTGTTCTACCCATGTCTCCGTAATGGCCACAACATCGTAGTCCCAAGTACCAATCCACGCCCCAAGTTTACCTACGTTGTTCCGGATGCTCCTTGTATTGAAGTAGACACACTTCAACGCACCTTGCTGTCGACTGGTACCCATCCTTGACCTTGATACCTTCCCCAATATCTCTCTACCCTCAACACTGACTTCCAGACGAGAACTCCTTTTCCCACCCCCCCCCCCCCCTCCCCCGACAAATTAGTTTAAATCCCCCCCCTGAAGAGCCGTAGCAAATTTCCCTCCCAGAATATTGATGTCCCTCTGGTTCAGGTGCACCCCGTCCTGTTTGTACAGGTCGCACCTTCCCCAGAATATGTTCCAATTATCCACGTACCTGAAACCCTCCCTCCTACACCATCCCTGCAACCACATGTTTAACTGCACTCTCTCCCTGTTCCTCAACTCGCTATCACGTGGCACTGGCAAAGTACCAGAGATGACCACATGCTTTGTCTTGGCTCTCAGCTTCCAACCCAGCTCCCTAAATTCCTGTTTCACATCCCCGTCCCTTCTCTTTCCTATGTCGTTGGTATCGATGAATACCAGAGCTTGTGACTGTTCCCCCTCCCTCTTAAGAATCCGGAAAACACGGTCCGAGACGTCACGGACCCTGGCATCCGGTAAGCAACATACCATCCACGAGTCTCTTTTGCTGCCACAGAACCTCCTGTCTATCACTCTACCTAACGAGTCCCCAATAACTATTCCCCTCCCGCTCCCCCCTTACCCTCCCGAGCCACAGAGACGGACACAGTGCTGGAGATCCTCTCACTGCGGCTCACCACTGGTATGTCGTCCCCCTCAACTGTATCCAAAGGGGAATACTTGTTGCTCAGGGGAAAGACCATAGGGGATCCCTGCACTGACTGTTTCCTCCCAGCCCCCTCACTGTCACCCATCTATTTTCCTTTCCTGGAGTAACTATATCCATGAAGCTTCTGTCTGTGGCCACCTCTAATGATCCTGAGTTCATCCAACTCCAGCTTCAGTTCCCCTACACAGTTTTGGAGGAGCTGCAGATGGGTGCACTTCCCACAGGTGTAATCAGAAGGGAAAGTGACGGCGTCCCTGACCTGAAACATACTGCAAGAGGAACATTGCACTGCCTTCACACCCATCCCGTCTAGATACCTTGCCAATACCACTCGCAGATAGAGTTGCTCCAATGGAACAATGAGCCATTCCACGCCCCCCCCCCCCACCACCCTCCCCCCGCACCCCACCCCCCCGGCAGTTTTTTCCTGGGAATCCACATGACTGAACTTAAGACTTGCAATTGAATAGACAACAAAACAAATTAAACTTACCCCGCCTCACCCTTTCCGCCTAAGCCCTGAGAGCCGAAGCCCTTACAGCTCTCACTCTGCTCCCTGCTAACTCCGCTACCCGCTCCAACGCTGCCCTCTGCAACGCTGCCCGCTCAAAATTGCGGCCTGCTTTTGAACCCACCAAAAAACCTTCCCAGGCCTCACCTGGGCCTACTTCCGGTTTTGGAAAAACCTCCAATTTTAAACACAAAAATCACTGAAAGATAAATAAATTAATCAAGTGTAGAAATAAACCCTCTTACCCTCAGCCTGCTCCTGTGGAACTTTATGGTGATTTTATGTAATTACCACCCTTACATGTTCCTCACTGCTCCATTTACCACCCACCTCCCCCCCTCCACTGTTTGCATTTATATTGCTTTCTTCTTTTTGCTGTGGTTTTTCCCCCGAGTCTCGTTATATGTGTTTTCTTCACCCATTCTCTCAAAACATTTCTCTCATATCCACTCTGTATGTACTCCTCATCCAGCGTTTTCTTTCAACCCAGATATTTCAATAATTCTGAGTGCAATAGTTGTTAATTTATTGAATATTTGTCACTGGTGCAGAAGGGCCTGATTCCCAGTCGCTATCCTACCTGCTAGCCTCGAGCAAGCTGCAAGAAATGAGACCTCCTGTATATGATCTGTACGATGATCAGTCTCTGGGAACAAAACACAATCTCTCCACTTTTGGCTTTGAATAATCTGCATGAATAAGTGCTCAACCGTTATACTATACTTTCAGCCGTTCTTTGATATCACGCGGAGAGATCAAAAACGGTTGAATACTGGCATGCTTTCCACATGAGGCAGATCTGGAGCACAGTAGCTATTTCTGACTGCAGATTATTCGAGATGATTTAGCCTCGTTAATTATATTTACGTGCGGGGCTGTCACATAACTGTCGATCAGGCTGTCCCAGTCAGTTGTTGAATTCTGAAAAAGCACATTGGAATGGATGACTCAACAATGCAGAACTCAGGTCAAATCTGTTCTCCTGGGCGTGCTTAGCTTTGCTTCTTTCTTCTTTCATTCACGGCTCTCTACCGTTGTTGTATAATTCATGCTGGGCCATCAGCACGTTAGTATTTTAAATTATATATACATGCTTCTGGACATAACAGGCACTGCTACAGTCCTCATTGAAATATTGATGCATCCTCGTGAAGATAGGTGAATACTGAGTGATGCCACGGCAGCTTCTGTTAAATATTACGGCTGAATGTCACACTGCTGGCCCACCATACCTCACAAATCTTTAGAATGGTATATTGGTTCTATTATGAAAAAACTACAAAACCATATTTGGGAGGTTGGTAATACGACTCAACACGGAAGATATGTCAGGAGTGATAGTGGGGCATTGTCCATGTCGTGCTGAAAACCGACCTTGTTTAATATGCTGAGGAAATTGCAAAGCATTGGTTCACTATTGGTGGTCATAACGTTAACTTCAACAGAAACATTCTGGCAGGCATTACAAAGAAATGTGAAATGTGGGCACCAACGGAAAATGAGACGCAGCCGGTGCTGTTCTCTCTAGAGCGGAGGAGGTTGAGGGGAGACCGAATAGATTTTTATAAAATGACGAAGGGGATATATAGGGTCAACGTTCAAAGACTATTTCCTCGGGTGGTGGAGCTATTACAAGGGGGGATAACTATAGCGTTCATGGTCGGAGATATATGAAGGATGTCCGAGGAAGGTTCTTTACTCAGAGAGCTGTTGGGGTGTGGAATGGATTGCCTGCAGTGATGGTGGAGTCAGACATTTTTGGAACATTTAAGCGGTTATTGGATATGCACATGGAGCACACCAGGATGATAGGGAGTGGGATAGCTTGATCTTGGTTTCAGATAAAGCTCGGCACAACATCGTGGGCCGAAGGACCTTTTCTGTGCTGTACTGTTCAATGTTCCCTGTTCTGTGTTAAGCCTGTGAGAGGCGATTGCAACTGGTGTCCGGTCAGGTCTTTGATCCCTATGAATATTCAGAAGACTGAATGAATGTTCAACATAACCAAACCTTGTTACAAATCATATGGTTGGCATGAAAATCGTTATACACACAATGCATTCCATAAACCTCCAACATTTATTTGATTTCTGATTCAGTTCAGTAAACTAGCATATTACCTTTGTATTTGGAGGGGCGTTTAGAAATTTCGGAAGGCCACTCTGTAATCCTTCAGCTCTGGAATATTTATCCTCAGGGAATGATACATGAAAGAGAATGCTCCAGTCTCATCTTTCACCATTGTGCTCTCCGAATGGCAGGACCGACACAGCACCAAAAACAGTACAATAGTTTGTCTCTGATGAATCCCTGTCTGAGAGCCATCCATCTTGACTAGAGCTGTTGACGAGATCTCAGGGCAGCATTTCCCAAACAATAAAAATAATCTCCTGCTTATTCCCACTAGCCGCCATCCTTCAGCTGATGAATCTGTATTCAAATATGTAAAAAAACCAAGACAATTAGTAGACACTATGTGGAAAGACGACAAGTAAGGCAATCTCGATTTAAATGTGCACAGCCAAGGCTGATCCAGAAACAAACTGTTTGGCCGCATTGGAAAAAACACTGAAATGAATACCTGCCACATTTCTCCGACAGCAACAGATGGGAGAATGTACAGGAGGGAATAATATATTTGAAGCACTTCTCACAAATCTCTCTGCCGCAAACGAACTTTTCAACTGCCTGAGATTGTGGCTGAGGCAGATTCAACCATAAACTGTTCACCCAGCGAATCTGATTGATTGGGATTCACTACCTGGGATTCTGGTGACGGCCAACTTAATTTGACGCACTTTTGCTTGACACAATGAGGAATTATTGATGAACCAACGTCCTGTGCGTGTGCAGGATCAGATTCGCTAAGAAACCGAGGGAAGTCGACAAAGAGGTTGGCACAAAGAGGAAAAGAATGATTGCAAGAACGATAGAAAGCAAGAGAGAGAGTACATTAATCAATTGAAGGGGAAAATTCAGGAGAAATGCAAGGAGAAATCGGCTGTTAGACATTTATTATAGCATTGTGCATGATCCTGCTTGTTAAGCCACAAAAGGAACACTGTCCACGGTGGTGGCTGTCATACAGCTCGGTCCGACCTCATGGTGAGCAAAATCCCGCTGTCTGGTCTCCATACATCTTCGTTCGACAATGCTTGGAACAATGTGCACTGTTTATTTCGCCATGTAAATTGGCTGAAACAGACATGGGGAAGTGTACACAGCCATGGACTTCATATCGTTTCTTTAAAAATACTTTTTGGTGGACAGTGAACATAAACACTCCATTAACATTACTTGGTCCAGTTGCCCTTCACATATGCCGTGCTTAGAAGACATTAGGAGCGTTGGACGTTTTCCTTTCCTGCATTAACCGAGCTCGGCTTAACTGAGTGGAGAGGCCCACTCAGTTCAGGTCTCCAAATCTTTTGTTGAGTGTGCGTTGATCTGGTCTCCATATATATATATTGGTATTTTGTGCAAAATGCTGGTTTTGAGATGTCTTGTTATACCAATGGAGCACTGTGCACTCTCCACGTGTCCATGCACTTCGGTTAAAACAAACGCTCCAAGACTCGACAGTCAGGGGGACGGACAGGCGATTTTGCGGAGGCAGGCGGGATTCTCGCATGGTGGTCTGCCTCCCTGTGGCTGGGATCCAGGATGTCGCTGGGCGAGTCCCAGAAATCCTGAGGTGGGAGGGGGAGGAGCCGGAGGTAGCGGTACATATTGGTACCGCTGATGTGGGTAGGAAGGGGGAAGGGGTCATGAAAAGAGAGTGTAGGGAATTAGGAAGACAGCTGAGGAGGAGGAAAGCAAAGGTAGTAATCTCAGGATTGCTGCCTGTGCCACGGGAAGGTGAGGACAGGAATGGAGTGAGGTGGAGGATGAATGTGTGGCTGAGGGACTGGTTCAGGGAGCAGGGATTCAGGTTCCTGGACCATTGGGACCTCTTCAGGGGCACGTGTGACCTGTACACAAAAAAATGGGTGGCACTTCAATCCCATGGGGGACCAATATCCTGGCAGGAATGTTGGCTAAGGCTACTGGGGAGAGTTAAAACTAGATAGGTTGGGGGGAGGGGATCAAAATGAGGTGACTGAGAGTGAGGAAGGTAGCCCGCAAACAGAGAAGGGTTATAGGCAGTTCAAGAGGGCGGATGGACAGGTAATAGAGAAGGGGAGAGCTCAGACCGAAGGATTGAGATGTGTTTACTTTAATGCCAGGAGTATAGTGAATGAAGGGGATGAGCTCAGAGCGTGGAACGATGCCTGGCAGTGTGATGTGGTGGCCATTACGGAGACTTGGATGTTTCACGGACAGAACTGGATACTCCAGGTGCAGGGATTCAGATGTTTCAGGAAGGACAGGGAGGGAGGCAAGAGAGGGGGTGGAGTGGCACTGCTGATCAGGGATAGTGTCACAGCTGTAGAGAAGGTATGTGCTGTGGAGGGGTTGTCCACCGAGTCTCTGTTGTTGGTAGTTCAGAGTGGGAAGGGACCGGTCACTTTGCTGGGAGTTTTCTATAGGCCGCCCAATTGTAACAGGGAGGTGGAGGAGCAGATAGGGAAACAGATCCTGGAGACTTGCAGTAATGGCAGAGTTGTTGTGATGGGAGACTTTAATATACCAAACATAGATTGGAATATCCCGAGGGTAAGGGGATTGGATGGGGAAGAGTTCGTTAGGTGTGTTCAGGAGTGCTTCCTGACACAGCATGTGGACAAGCCTACAAGGGGAGAGGCTGTCCTTGATCTGATACAGACCAATGAACCTGGACAGGTGTCACATCTCTCAGTGGGAGAGCATCTTGGGGATAGCGATCATAACTCTATCTCCTTTATGCTTGCATTGGAAAAAGAGAGGATCAGGCAAGCAAGGAAAGTGGTTATATGGAGTAAGAGGAAATATGAAGACATTAGACAGTAAATTACAGGAGTAAATTGGAAGGAGGTATTCTCGGGGAAATGTACTGAAGAGAGGTGGCAGTTTTTCAAGGAATGTCTGTCTTGAGTTCTACAGGACACCATTCCGAGCACACAGGGAGGTGTTGGTCGGTTAAAGGAACCGTGGTGCACGAAAGCTGTGCCGGACCGAGTCGAGAAGAAAAGGAAAGCGTACAAAACGCTCAGAGAGCTTGGCGAAGATAGGGATAGAAGAGTATATGGCTTGTAGAAAGGGATTAAAGAAGGAACTTAGGAGAGCCAGAAGGAGCCCCGAGAAGGCCCCGGCAGGTAGGATTAAGGAGAACCCCAAGGCGTTCAATAAATATGTGAAGAGTAAAAAGATGAGATGGAACGGAATAGGTGCTATAAAAAGTGAAGGCGGGAAAGTCTGTACGGAACCAGGAGAAATGGCAGAGGTGCTCAATTAGTATTTTGTTTCGGTTTTCACGGAGGAGAAGGACCTGCGTGGATGTACTGCGGGCTAGCGGTGGACTGAAAGCATTAAGTATGTGGACTTTAAGAAAGAGGTTGTGCTGGAATCTTTGAATGGTATCAAGATAGATAAGTCGCCGGGTCCAGATGGGATGTCCTCCAGGTTACTGTGGGAGGCGAGGGAAGAGATTGCAGAGCCTCTGGCGATGTTCTTTGCGTCGTCGATGGAGACGGGAGAGGTGCCGGAGGATTGGAGGATTGCGGATGTGGTTCCTATTTTCAAGAAGGGGAACATGGATAGCCCAGTAATTACCGACCGGTGAGTCTAACCTCAGTGGTTGGTAAACTGATGGAGAAGATCCTGACGGACAGGATATATGAGCATTTAGAGAGGTTTAGTATGCTCAAGAACACTCAGCATGGCTTTGTCAAGGGCAGATCGTGCCTTACGAGCCTGGTGGATTTCTTCAAAAATGTGACTGAACACATCGACGAAGGGAAGGCGGTAGATGTGGTTTATATGGACTTTAGCAAGGCGTTCGAGAAGGTCCCCCATGCAAGGCTTCTAGAAAAAGTGAGAGGGCATGGGATCCAAGGGGCTGCTGCCCTGTGGATCCAGAACTGGCTTGCCCAAAGGAGGCAGAGAGTGGGCATAGATGGGTATTTTTCTAAATGGAGGTCGGTCACCAGTGGTGTGGCCCAGGGATCTGTTCTGTTACCCTTGCTGTTTGTCATTTTCATAAATTTCCTGGATGGGGAAGTGGAGGGATGGTTTGGTAAGTTTGCCGACGACACGAAGGTTGGTGGGGTTGTGGATAGTCTGGAGGGATGTCAGAAGTTACAGAGGGACATAGATAAGATGCAAGGCTGGGCGGAGAAGTGACAGATGGACTTCAACCCAGATAAATGCGTAGTGGTCAATTTTGGCAGGTCAAATGGGATGAAGGAGTACAATATAAAGAGAAAGACTTTTAGTGCTGCAGACGATCAGAAGGACCTTGGGGTCCGGGTCCATAGGACTCTAAAATCGGCAGCGCAGGTGGAGGAGGTGGTTAAGAAGGCGTATGGTGCGCTGTCATTTATCAATCGAGGGATTAAGTTCAGGAGTCCGGGGATAATGATGCCGCTATATAAGACACTCGTCAGACACCACTTGGAGTACTGTGCTCAGTTCTGGTCCCCTCACTATAGGAAGGATGTGGTAAAGATTGAAAGAGTGCAGAGGAGATTTACAAGGATTTTGCCTGGATTGAGTGGCATGCCTTATGAGGACAGGCTGAGGGAGCTCGGTCTTTCCTCCTTGGCGAGACGAAGGATGAGAGGAGACCTAATAGAGGTGTATAAGATGTTGCGAGGCATAGATTGGGTGGACTCTCAGAGGCTTTTTCCCAGGGTGCAAATGTCTGCTCCGAGGGGACACAGGTTTAAGGTGCTGGGGGGTATGTACAGGGGAGATGTTAGGGGTAAGTTTTTCACACAGAGGGTGTGGGCGAGTGGAATCGGCTGCCGCCAGTGGTGGTGGAGGCGAACTCAATAGGGTCCTTTGAGAGACTCCTGGATGAGTACATGGAGCTTAATGGGATGGAGGGTTATATGTAGGTCTAGAAGGTAGGGATGTGTTCGGCACAACGTGTGGGCCGATGGGCCTATTTGTGCTGTAGTTTTTCTATGTTTCTATGTTTCATGGTGCAGTCATGGGCTCCACATGAGTTATTTAGAATATGTGTGGAGTACCGTGCGCAATTCATGTCTCAATGTGAATGTTGTGAATGCATTTGAGCACTGTGAATACTTCTGGACGAAAGATCCCTTGTTTAGTTCACATTTGGAACAATGCCGTAGTTCTTGATGACATAACCCTTGTATAAATGAGTGCAGCTCTGGACGCAGCATATTCAATTAGTCAAAGCTGGTAAGTCTGCACATCGATTTGCTCTCCTTATGCATTTAATAGAACACATTTTCAGAACTGTGTACAGGGTTCAATGCGCTTCATTCATGCTAAGTTAAGAGCACAGTGTGGAGACCTCGTCTCAGGTTTCTTTTTAGCCGACACTCTGAGAACTGTGTACTCTAATGTTCCTCCAGGTCCCTTTCTCAGAGCGCACTTGGAACACCTTGTACAGCTTCGATCTCTATTGGTTAGAAGACACGTGGAGCGCTGAGCACAATTCCGGTTTCCATTAGTTGAACCACACTTAGAGCACAGTGCACAGTTCCGGGCTCCATCATTTAGATGACACTTGGAACACTGTGAACAATTCCTATCTCCTTTGTCTGACACACTTGGAGCAGCCTCCCCAATTCTGGTCACCATGTACCTTCATGGATCAACAATTGGATGGTCGAACGTAATGATTGGACTCTTAAATTAACTATTTAGTCCTGGTTTCCAGAAGTAATTGCTGAATGGTATGACATTGGAGGAAAGGTCCAGCTAAGGGCATTGACAATAATATGGGCAATTAGGTTGGATTCCTGCATGATTCAAGGTTAAATGTGCTTTAGAATGCTAATGTGTGCTATCTGAAAGCATGTCTGACGCTCTGACAGAAGCTCAGTTGAATTCAGGCGATCTGCCTGATGTTGTCGATGGTAGTCTATGATGTTGTAGAGCCATGATGTTGTATGATGTTATGATGTTGTAGAAACATGCCTCTAAACTACGAATGTGATAGTAAGGTGAGTAAATGTTACTGCGTTCACCAAAATCTCTTTGCAGTTTTAATTTCACTTTCAGGTACGTATTTCCTCCTTTTGACAGGGTGCCAGTGGATGTCAGGAAGTGAGAGGATTATATTCCTGTCTTAATCCCCAGCCATTTTCTAAAGTGCACACGCCGTCCACGCACGCAGCAAGTCACAGTGACGCCATACATTTAGTGAGCGAGACACTGAAATATTGATCACCAAGAGTGGCTCGATATGAACATGGCTGAGGAAGTTACTTTAGGCGAAGGGAACAAATATAGCAGATTTCCTCTGTGGTCAGAGTTAAGGGAATGAAAAATAGTCAGAAGCCTGGTTTATTTCATCTTCAGCAGTGCACATTCCATTATTCCATCGGTTCCTGACAGTATTTTTCGAGGTGAAAACCCACAGTTCTTCATAGAATAGTGGAACCCTACAGTGCAGAATGAAGTCATTCGGCCCATCGAGTTTGCACCGACCACAATCCCACCCGGCACTCTCCCCATATACCCTTTATCCTCGGCATGCCCCCTCCCCTCCAGCCGCCCCGCCCCCCCTCCCCGACACTAAGGGGCAACTCAGTATGGCCATTCCAACTGAGCCACACATTTATGACTGTGGGAAGGAACCAGAACACCTGAAGGAAACCGACGCAAATAAAGGGAGAATGTGCAAACACCTCACATGCAGTGATCCAAAGCCCCCTGGTGCTGTGGGACAACAGTGATATCCATTGTGCCACCGTGCCGCCCATTGCGGAGGCAAAGCCTTGTTGCCACACTGAGGAATCTCTCCATTGTACTGTGTGACACAATTTCTCCAAGGAAATGGATTAAGGACATACTGATCAACCTCAACTGAGGCTCTTTGATACATTAACCGCAGCGGAATTCTATTCAAGCACCACCTGTAACCTCAAGAATTGGAATAACATTCAGGCACGACCAAAAATTCAAGTGAAAAAAAATTAGACAAGCCGTTTCAGGCCGTGAGGTAGAAAGAGAGAAAAAAGAGTAATCGATAGACAGACAGACAGATAGATAGATAGATAGATAGATAGATAGATAGATAGATAGATAGATAGATAGATAGATAGATAGATAGATAGATAGATAGATAGATAGATAGATAGATAGATAGATAGATAGTAGATAGATAGTAGATCGATAGATGGATGGACAGATGCTGTCAAACGTGCTGAGATTGTCTAGCATTTTATGCCTTTGTCTTAGATACCGGCATCTGCAGTATTTTATTTTTATCCTAGGTATGTAGCGGAAGACAGAGGAAAATCGCGATGGAGAGAGGAGGGAGAGTGAGAGAGAGAGAGAGAAAAACATGCCCTTGGGCCCTCCAGACCTTACCCGACATGCTACCCGACTGAACTAAAACCCCCTGCCCTTCCGGGGACCATATTCTTCCATTCTCATCCTATTCATGTGGAATCAAGACGCCCCTGAAAAGTCAAGGGTGTACCTGCTTCCCCTAGCTCCCAGCAGCGAGTTCCAGGCACCCACCACCCTCTGTGTAAAGAACTCACCTCATACATCTCCTTTAAATCTTGCTCCTCGCACCTTAAACCTATGCCCCCTAGAAATTGACTCTTCCACCCTGGGAAAAGAAATCTTCTGACTGTCCACTCTGTCCTTGCCCCTCATAACCTTGTCGATTTCTATCAGATCGCCCCTCAACCTCCGTCGTCCCAGTGAGAACAAACCAAGCTTCGCCAAAGTCTCTCACCCGGTCACCAACAGATTCCTCTGCCAGAACCCTGCTACTTTATCAGGGCTCATTGTCGACAAGTTCCTGCACTTGTCCGTGGCTTGTTTCGTTTTGTAATGAAACGTTCAGCAATTAAAGCCTTGTGAAAACTTGAGATAGTGAATATCAGCATGAATGACTCATGCCTTATGTTCCAATTATAGAAAGGTGTTTGCGACAAACCTTTGGAAACAAATGCACATTGGCTTTCACACGTTGAAATGACCGTTGCACATTGAGCTTGCCAAGTAAGGGCGGCATTGTAACACAATGGTTAGCACTGCTACTTCACAGCGCCAGGGACACGGTTTCGATTGGCGTCGGTCAGTCTCTCTACGGTGTCTGCATGTTCTCCCTGTGTACGACAAATTTCCTCCGGATGCTCTGGCTTCCTCCCACAGTCTACCGGAACAAACGCCGGAGTGAGGTGACTCGGACATTTTCACAGTAACTTCATTTCAGTGTTAATCAACTTGTGACACAGATACAGTTTAAATTTAAAAGTTAGTTTTGCATCTGTTTTTTGGTCATCACTTGAATGATTTTTCCCAAATTGCATCCATGAACCATGTTCCCATTTTTATTTTGAAATCTGTCCTTGTCGAGCTAAACACCTGCTCGCTGTTTCAGACTCCACAGTCCTCTGGTGCATGGCATTTCATAGACTAGCAACACTCAAGTAAATCCCAAATACAGAGCACCTGCTACTTGCAATTGCCGTCTGAATTTCCATTATTCATTACACATACTCACCTGATTGAGTATAGACAATGAATGTGTGACCGCTTTCTCTGTTTAAAAATCAATGTCAAAAATATCGGGCCTGAATTTCCGGTCGCCGTCGGAAACGTATGGTCCGCCAAAAATAGAAATTAAAATGCATACTTACGTTCCTTGAGCAGCTCCGCCAAAACTCCCGATGTCGGCAGCAGCCTCGGACAATCAGCAAATACAAATACATACTGCAGAAAAGCAGTGTCCTGTTTTCACTGTCAGAATGCCTTTTTGAACCTGGATCTCAATGGGCGTTCCCAGGCTTGCCATTTCTTTGCGGGGGGCGGTGATGGAAGGGGCGGGGGGGGGGGGGCGGGGTGGGGGGGTTGGTGGGAGGGGAGTGAGGGGTGCTGGTAGTAGTCTGGGTAACCACGTACATTTTGAAACATGCCAAACTCAAAGCTCTTGCTTCGCTGCTCGCTGATTCTGGATGAGGAGACGGCGGCGTTGGCCTGGGGTAAACACAGTAAGACGTTTCACAACACCAGGTTAAAGTCCAACAGGTTTATTTGGTAGCAAAAGCCACAAGCATTCGGAGCCTTATGCTCCTTTCTTAGGTGAGTGGGAATTCTGTTCACAAACAGGGCATATAAAGACACAAACTCAATTTACAGAATGATGGTTGGAATGCGAATACTTACAGTTAATCAAGTCTTCAAGGTACAAACAATGTGAGTGGAGAGAGCATTAAGACAGGTTAAAGAGATGTGTATTATCTCCAGGCGGGACAGCCAGTGAGACTCTGCAAGTCCTGGCAAGCTGTGGGGATTACAGATAGTGTGACATTAACCCAATATCCCGGTTGAGGCCGTCCTCACGTGTGCGAAACTTGACTATCAGTTTCTGCTCAGCGACTCTGCGCCGTCGTGTGTCGTGAAGGCCGCCTTGGAGAACGCTTTCTCGAATATCAGAGGGCGAATGCCCGTGATCGCTGAAGTCCTCCCCAACAGGAACAGAACAGTCTTGCCTGGTGGTTGTCGAGCAGTGTTCATTCATCCGTTGTGGCAGCGTCTGCGTGGTTTCCCCAAAGTACAATGCCTCATACTTTCACGTCTCATTCATCAAATTGAACTCATTCGTTTTGCCTGCTGTACACCTAACATTAAAGTAGAGGATACCCAACCCGACCTGACTCCCTTGAAAATTAATGCAGCTGAGCTCCCTCTGACTTGATTGTTTTAGTGTATGATTGTGTGCCCTTATTCTTCGACCAGCCTGCCAAATGAGTTTAATCGTCTCCCAAAAGCACTTGCAAAACGCCCTGCAGAGATGTCCCTTCCGCTCTGGTTCAGATTTAGACTGTCCTGATTACACAGCTTCCATCTTCCCCAGAAATATTCCGAATGACATAGGAATTTAAAACTCTCCCTCCAGACACAACTGTTAAGCCATACATGCGTCTGTACTATTCTCCTACTCTTGCGTTCCCTCGCTTGTGCAACACGGAGTAATGCACAGATTAGCACCCAAGAGGCCCTGTTATTTATTATATGGCCTCGCTCCCTGAATTATTGAGGCAAGACCGCGTCCCTCTTTGTATCAATCCCATTGGTACCATCACGTACCTTGACTTCTGCCTAACCACCCTCCTTCTTCAGGATACCCTGCACTCTTTCAATGACGTCACAAAACCTAACTCCAGGAAGACAACACGCTATCGTGAAGTCATGTTGACAGCCACAAGAGCGGCTATCTGCACCCTTAACTATAGAATTGTCTACTACCTTTGCCATGCCTCACCCCACTCCCATTCTGCACAAACCGGTTTCTTGTGGTTCCAGAAGTTTGGCTCTGTCTGCACTCCATGGAGAATCAAGCGTCCTCATCCGCCTCCGGAATGAAATACCAATTTTTGAGAGGGACCCAGAGGGACTCCTGAACTACCTGCCTATATCTCTCGGACTTCCTGGTGGTCAGCCACTCCCTCCCTTTCTCATGTCCCTTCAGCTGCGGCGTGACCACCACCCTAAATGTGCAATCCACAATGCTCTCAGCTCGTGGATGCTCCACTGTGTCCATAGCCGCCATTCGAGCGCCGAAACCTAGCTTCAGCTGGGCTCATTTCCTGGACACATGTGGGCCCCGGGAATTGGAAATGTGGCGGACATCCCATATGGCGCAAGAAGTGCAAACCACAGCTTGAAGTTCTCCTGGTCTGACTAAAATCTTTTAAGTTTAAAAACTTGATCAGACTTTTTAAAAAAATAATAAATAAATAAAGCAATTCCCGACCCTTGCCCAAAATATGAATTACAATTTAATATGTTTTGGAAATATCCACAAGAACTTCCTCACCAGTCAGCTGCTTTGGTTAGTCGCAAATCACTTTCTGACCTGCAAAGTGTCGCCTACTTCTGCTGCCACATGACTTATGAAAGCTGTCAGGGACACAAGAAACACAGTACCTCTCTCCATCACTTCCTGAAACTCTGCACTTACATTGGCTCCCAGTGTGTCACTTTGCATTTTGCAATCAATGTTACTTGCACTTCTGGTATTGCTTATATGCTTTCGGCCTGTCCTGTTTCAGGAACCAGATTTACCCAATTTACTTAATCAGCTGGTCCCTATGAACTGCAGCGCGAGACATGGTTGCATTTTTAAAAATTTAATTCGGCCTGAAAAAAAATTATATCATTTAATTACCGGTTGTTTCATAGACTGTAAAACGGCAAAAGCCGATGCTTTTCTTTCAAAGTCCTGCACTTACATCAACTCCAAGTGTCCCACCTTGCAGATTAAACATCTTTATTAAAATCTGTCTCTCTGCAGCCCTGTCACCTCAGCTCCCCCAAGACGTTAACATGGCTTCCATTTAAGACCTTCCACAAATCTGCATCGTTATTCTATCTTTCTCTGAAACCTTGTAAATCTGGCATGCCAACTTCCCCTTCTTGTTTCTATTTAAGAACATAAGAACAGAAGAAATAGGAGCAGGAGTAGGCCATCTCGCCCCTCGAGCCTGGCCCGCCATTCAAAAAGACCATGGCTGATCTGATAGTGGTTTAGTTCCACTTACCCGCCCGCTCCCCATAACCCTTAATTCCCTTGTTGATCAGAAATCAATCGACCTGTGACTTAAACATATTTAACAGGTAGCCTCCACTACTTCAATGGGCAGAGAATTCCAGAGATTCACAACCCTCTGAGAGAAGAAGTCCCTCCTCAACTCTGTTCTAAACTGACTCCCCCTTATTTTGAGGCTGTGTCCTCTAGTTCTTGTTTCCTTTCTCAGTGGAAAGAGTCTCTCTGCCTCTACCCTGTCTCGCCCCTTCATTATCTTATGTATCTCTATAAGATCTCCCCTCAGCCTTCTAAACTCCAATGAGTGCAGGCCCAATCTATTCAATCTCTCCTCATATGCCAACCCTCTCATCTCCGGTGACAACCTGGTGAACCTACTCGGTACTCCGTCCAATGCCAATATATCCTTCCGCAAATAAGGGGACCAATTTTTTTCTCTCCGTATCACAGCGAAAATCTTTTTTTTTCCATTTGTATCTCTCCCTGTCGTTCCATCCCTCATGGTATCTCTGTTCTCTGTTTCCTCGTCTGCCCCCCTCTCTCTTTTTGTCTGTCGCTTGTGGCGTTTGGACAGATCAATGTTTTGCTGTTCACAAAGCTCGAAGGCCCAGGAACACAGCGGAGCTTTGCGATCTTTGAAACCAGGCGGAGTTTGCAATGTGGGGAGCTGACAGTTGCCAGGTAAAACTAGACACAGGGAGGGGGCACTGGACAGGGGAACCGGGAAAAACGTTTCATAGAGTCTGTTCTTCAGGGCGTGGAATATATTATAATACAGATGACCGTCAGTGCGAGGTGATATCGTTGAATATATGTTCATATTAAAAATGGTCAGTGTTTTAAAAATCCCATGAGTCAAGGTGGTCTCATTGCAGGAGGCGCAGATTCAATGGATGTTCTCTGTCTTGAGGGAGCAGAAATTAGAGATGTCGATGGGCGTTGTGCCAATGTTAAGTGGAGTTATTTGTGGTAAGGACTTGAAACTGCGATGAGGAAATATACATGGTCGAGGCTCTTCAGAGTTGGTGGAATCACTCACGGTAGAGCCTGTTCAAGGGGCTATATGAAATCGAGTATTACACAGAGAAGCATTGTGATAAGTTAGGGCTTTGGGAGAGAAATTCTAGGTTTTAGTTAGGGAGTATATCTCTATACACAACTGCAGGCTCCTCAAAGTCTGCGTATATCTGTAAGGACTTCATTGGCCATATGAAGCTGCTGAAGTTCCCATGTTCGTACAAAGGTCTGTCTCCTCCACTGACCATACTAATTGCGCAGCCGCCAATCCCCACGCACAAATATGTACCCTCCTGTCTCCATAGTAACTGTATGCATGACAATATCTGTACACAACTGCTCACCGTCAATTTGTCATACTAAGCGCGCACATCCCAAAGGACGTTCTGGCTTACTCAACCGTTATTGGGCAGATCAACTACTCACCCACAAATTTCACCTGCCGACCGTCGATAGGCCAGACTAACTTCATATCCAGCAAGGTCTGTACCCAGCTTGTACTATCGCCATTGGCCAGAACAAGTGTGCAACCTTATATGCCTATACACAACTGCAGATTCCCCAATGTCTACAGACACCTGCCCACGCTCATGGGCCATAACAACTGTGCACACGCCAGTGTTGGTACACACCTGCGCACACGCCAATGACAGTTCACACCTGTGCAGAATTCTTTGCCCAAATTAACTACACACCCACCAATGCCCAGTTACACCTGTGCAAGCCAACATCAATACAAACCCGTGCATGCCCCATTGACATTCTAACTGCACACTCACCAATGTCCATACACAGCAGTGCAGCCTCCATTGGCCACACTAATCGCAGACCCGCAAAAGTCAGTTCAATCCTACTCATTTTTCATTTTGCCTGATCAACTGTGTATCCACGAAATTCTCGTTTCAGCCGCTTACCCTCTATGAGCCAGATTAGCTGCACATCCACAAGTAACATTACACACCTGTGCACCCTCCATTGGCCACACTAATTGCAGATCTACCAACGTCTTTTCAGATCTGTGCACCACCCATTGCCCACAGAAATTCAGCACATTTATATATCTATCCACAACTATAGACTCCCAAATGTCAGCATACAGCTGCGCACACTCCATTGGTGATGCAAACTGCACGCGCACAGATTTCTGCAAACACGTGTCCACGCTCCATTGGGCATCAAAACTGTTTTGTTCCACTAATAGATGTACACACCTGTGCTTCCTCCATTGGCCATAAAACATGTGCACTGCCAAAGTCCATTGACAACTGTGTAGCCTACAATGTCCAGACGAGCCAGAACATCCTTGATTTTCTCAATGATCTCTCTGCACCTGCCAATGTCCATTTACACCTGCGAAAACATCACCGTCCATATAGATTTGCACCTCCTACTTGGCCCGATGAGCTGTGCATCCGCAGCTGTAAGCACACAGCTGTGCATCCTTCATTGGCCATCCCAGATGTGAATGTGCCAATAGCGCTATGCAGCTGTGGAACCGCCAGTCAACGTTCACACCTGCTGGATCAGCTCAACACCCAGCAATGTCCTGTTGCATCTGTGCACCACTAAATTCTGACCAAGCCGAGACATTCCAAATTGACAGCACCAATTGCACACCCACCAATGCCCATACATAAATGTGGACTCTCTATTGTCCATACTAACTGAGCATGTGCCGATATCCATACAACGTTTTGCACCCTCAATTAGCCATACTAACTGCGCACATGATGAAGGCCGTTCTGTTCCAATCACCCTTCATTGCTCAGATCAAATATTCACCCACCCACATCACCTGCGTACCCTCCATAGGCTGTACTTACTTTACATCCCATAATGTCTGCACACACATGTACACCCGCCTTTGGAGAACATGTGTCCAACCTTATATGCCTATACACAACTGCAGATTCAACAATGCCTTCACTCACCTGTGCCCATTCCATTGGCCATGGAAACAGCACACAACATATGAGCGCACTCACATGTGGCGCCTCAATTGACTGTAGCAACTGTGCACTCGCCAGTGTCGGCACACACCTGCACACATGCCAAAGACGGTTCACATCTGTGCATAATTCATTGACCAGATGAACTCCACACCCAGCAATGCCCAGTTACAGCTGTGCACCACTTACGTCAAGTCGAACCAGTGCATGCTCCATTGACCATTCGAACTGCACACACAACAATGTCTATACACAACAGTGCAGCCTCCATTACCCATACTAATAGCACACCCGCCAAAGTCCATTCAATCCAACTCACTTTTCATTTTGCCTGATCAACTGCGCACCCACCAAATTCTCGTTTCACCTGCTTACACACATGCCCTGCTGACTACACATCCACCAATGATTTTGTAAACCTGTGCAGTCTCCATTGACCATAGAAACTGCACATCCATTAATGTCTGTTCACACTTGTGCACCTTGCATTGGCCATACAAACTGCACACCCACAGCTGTTTGCACCCACGTGTGCACCCTTCATTGGGCATACAAACTGTTTTGTTCTGCTAAAAGCTGTACACACATGTGTTCCCTCCATCGGCCATAGCACATGTGCACTGGGCAATAGACATTGAATATGTGCAGCTTCCACTGGTTACATGCCTGCACATCCTTGCTTTTCCAAATGACTTCTGTGCACCTGCCAATGCCCATTCATACCTGCGAACGCATCAATGTCCATGCAAAGCTGCAGTTTCTCCATTGGCCCAATAAAATGTGCATCCTCCATTAGCCACGCCAGCTGTGAACTGGCCAATGTCAGTACACACCTGTGAAACCGCCAATGACCGTTCAAACCAGTGCAGATTGCATTGACCAGATCAGCTGCACACCCAGCAATGTCCCGTTGCACATGTGCACCCCTGACCTTTGGGCAAAATGTTCCCCATTGACCGAAGTAATTGCTCATCCGCCTATATTCGCAAAAGGATATGCACGCTACATTGACTATACCAAATGCACCCAGACCAGTTTCTGAACACAACTGTCGCCATGAATGTTCATACTCACTGCAGATACACCATTATCCACACGAAACTGTTCACCACTCACTTGGCTGCGTGCACACAAATGCCTGTAAAGACCAGAGTAACTTCACAACAACCAATAACCGTACAATCCTACACACCCTTCATCAGCCACATCAACTGTGCAACTGCCAATGTCCCGTTTTTCCTTCGCAGCCTTCATAGGCTGCAACGTGTGCATCCACCAATATCTAGACAGCCTGTGAATGTTCTATTGACGATAACAACTGTGCATCCATCGATATCCATATGCAACCGTGCATTCTCCAATGGCTATAGCAACTGTGCAACTCAGATGTCTATATACACATGTGCGCCCTTAATGTTCATACTTGTCGGCACCCCCGCCCATGCCCTTGCCAACCTATGCACCCATCATTAGCCGTACCTGTGCATCCGCTGAGGTCTGCACACAGCTACACACCCTCCATTGGCAATAACAACTGCCAAAACCCCACAATGTCTCTTCACTCATGCGCACCGTCCAATATCTGTAAACAGTTGCACTCTCAAAAATCTCTGCACATAACTACACAGTCACCAATGGCCACAGTCACCTGCACATTCTCAGTTGGCAATGCCAGATACGCATGTTCCAGTGTTAGTGCACACATTTTCACCCCCGAATGTCGATATCACATGGGACGACCCCCACCCCCCTCCCCCCGGAATCTCCTGGCACAACAGTGCGCGCTCCACTGTCCATAAACACAAGAAGAGGTCTCACAACACTAGGTTAAAGTCCAACAGGTTTATTTGTTAGCACAAGCCAGTAGCTTTCGAAGCGCTGCTCCTTCATCAGGTAAGTGGGTGTTCTGTTATCAAACAGGGCATATAGAGACCCAAACTCAACTGTGTTTACCCCAGTGTTTACTGTGTTTACTGTGTTTACCCCAGTCCAACGCCAGCATCTCCACACCATAAACACAAGCACAGTCCCCGATGTCCATACAATCTGCTGACATCCCAATGTCCATACAAACCTGTTCCACCCCAAAGTCCGTACACATCTGCTCACAACATAATGTCCATACACACTTGTGCACACCCCAATGTTCATAGTCAACTGTGCACACCCAAATGTTCATACACATCTGCAGACACTCTATTAGCAAAACCACTTGTGCGACCACCAACGTTCAGAAACTCCTGCGTACTCCCAATGAAATTGCACACAAGGCATTGCTCGCAAGGTCTCCACAAAACTGCCGAACCTCTATTTGCCGAAAAACTGAGCACCGGCCACTGTCTGAGTATACCTGTGCACATCTGCACAATACTCAAATTCCTTACACAACTGCACATCCCACAATGGACATAAGGAATGTGCACGGCCCCAATACCTGTCCACACCTGTGCACACACCAAAATCTGTCGAGTGATGTGCAACCTATGGTGGCCAAGCCACAGACTCATGAACAATGTCCATTTACAATGTGTACCCCCCCCCCCCCATTTTCCATAACAACAGCACACCCATCAAGATGTGTTCTCACTTGGAGGATCACCAATGTCCTTACAAAAGTGGGCATCTTCCTATTTCCAAATAAACTGCGCAGCTACCAATGTCTGTTCACATGATGCTTGCACAAACTCTCTATTTGCCATGCATACTCTCAACTCTCAGTGTCCATACATAGTAGCTATTGACGTTCTATTGACCATATCTCCACAATAAATCCCAGTGAATCTGCACAAAGGCACAGCCCCCATTTTCTGTACAAACTGAACACCCCGATGCCCATAAAGCACAGTGCACCATCAAATATCTATACACAGCTGGCAAACCGTCAATGCCTGTATATAGCTGTATAGACAACAGTGGTTGTGCGCACCTTTGCCATACCAACTGGTAGCTCCCCACTGTTGCACACGCCAATGTCAGTGCATACTTACACACCACGAATGTTTATACACACCTGTGCTAATTCTAGTACTTGTGCGCCAAATAATAACCGTACCCACCTGCACTCCCTCTGTTGGACCAAGAAAAGCCTCAAATACCATGCACACCTACGCAGACACCATTAGCTTGTACATCTTCACATGCTTTCTTGGCATCTCTTCCTGCCCACACCAATGGCCATGAAGACCTGCACACCCCAAATGTCTGTTCACAGCAGCGGACTGCATAGCAGCCAATGTCCATACATCCATTAGCTCATCCATTGTCCATGTAAACAATGTATATGCGAGTGTCCCGTTATACACGTGCACGCCCCTTTGCCCTTACAAGATGCACAACTGACGTTTCTATACCCATTTGTGCAAACCCCTTTTGCCATAACTACTGTCCGAGCGTTCGTTCCATATACCGCTGCAATATCTCCATTGGCCATATAAACCAAACCGACTAATATCCATACACACCAGCACACCCCACAATGTCCATGCACACCAGTGCATCCCCGATGTGCATGCATCAATGTTTGTGCTCACCTTGAAATCCTAAATTGGGCGCAGCAATTGTTTGATTGCCTAAACTCATACACTCCTGCATACATTCGGCACAAACGCTATATACCGATCAATATCCATTGACCCCTTCGCAGCTCCTACTGTCTAGACAAATCCATGCATCGGAAATTCTCATATAACTACTGTCCTACCAATGACCGTTCAGACAAATCGACCCTCAAACTGTCCAGATAAACTGTACTCTCGCCAATGTCCCATTTCATCTGTGGACCATGCACAGGCCGTAGCAACTGCTCAGCCACCAAGAGTACATTTCTCTCTATTGGCTACAACAACTCTGCACCCACAAATATCTACACACATCACCAACATCTCCAATGCTGTATGAACAGTTCACCCACAATATCCGAAAACATAAGTGTATGCACCAAGTTCTGTGCATATTGCCACATCAGCTAATGTCTGTACAAACCTCCACACGCTCCACTGGACGTATACCTGCACGTCCACTAATGTCTGCATCCGATTACTGCCAATTGCGCAATGTCCATGCAGATCTGTGCACCACCCAATTGCCTGTACATACCTACACTTCCCAACCTCTCTGCATGCATGCTCCACAAAGAATGGCCAGCCATAAAAACCAGCACCCCCTTCAATAGCCAGAGCTTCCCTTGCCCATCTCAGTCAGCCTATTCAACTCTGTACACTCCAATGCCCATAACAACTATACACTCACCACCTGCTGCGCTGTAACATTTGCACACCTCAATGCTCCCTGTACCATGACACAAATGCACTGCTTTCTACTCCTGCATTCTCAGCAAAGGCTACGCTAAGGCTTACACTCCTGCAAATATTTTCACACTCCCAATGCCCACACGTGCTTACACACACCCAGATAATTTCTACAACAGCATGGAGCACATTGCCCGCAAACAGATTTGTTCCCCCTTGAAGAGTATAGGGGATGTAAGAGTAGAGATAAGAGAGAAATCAGGAGGGCAAAAAAGGGAAAAGAGATTGTTTTGGCAGATAAGGCAAAGGATAATCCAAAGTGCTTCTACAAATGCATAAAGGCCAAAAGTGCAACGAGGGAAAGAGTAGGGCCTCTTTAGGATCAACAAGGACATCTATGTGCAGATCTACAAGAGATGAGTGAGATCCTAAATGAATATTTTTCATCAGTATTTACTGTTGAGAAAAGCATAGATGTTAGTGAACTTGGGGAAATAAATAGTGATGTCTTGAGGAATGTACATATTACAGAGAAGGAGGTGCTGGAAGTCTCAACGCGCTTCAAGTTAGAGAATTCCTTGGGACCTGATGAAGTGTATCCCAGCACATTGTGGAAGGCAAGGGAGGAAATTGCGCGTCCCCGAGCAGAGACATTTGAATAATCGTTCTTCACAGGTGAGGCGCCTGAAGATTAGAGGGTGGCAAATATTGTGTTTTTGTATAAAAAGGGCTGTGGGGAAAAGCCTGGGAACCACAGGCCAGTGAGCCTCACATCGATAGTGGATAGGTTTTTGGAAGGTATTTTGTGAGACAGGAACTACAAGCATTTAGAGATGCAAGGACCGATTAGGGACAGTCAACATGGCTTTGTGAGTGAAAGATCGTGTCTCACAAATTTCATTGAGTTTTTTGAAGGGGTATTCAAGAAGGTAAATGCGGGCAGTGCAGTTGATGCTGTCTACAGGCACTTTAGCAAGGCCTTTGACAGCACGGTAGGTCATAGCAGAAGGTTAAATCTCACCTGATCCAGGGTGAATAAGCTAAATGGATAAACAATTGACTTGATGACAGAAGCCAGAGGATGGTTGCCGAGAACTGCATATCAAATTGGCGGCCTGTGACCATCCGTTTGCCTCAGGGATCGGTGCTGGGTCCACGATTATTTTTCTTTCATATTAATGATTTGGATGAGATTATAGGAGGCATGATTAGTAAGTTTGCAGATGACAGCAAGATTGGTGACATAGTGGACAGATTATCTCGGATTGCAACGGGATCTTCATTCATCAAGCCAGTGAGCTGACGAATGGCAGATGGAATTCAATTCAGATGGTTGCGAGGTGATGCATTTTGGTAGATTGAACCAGGGCATGAGTTACTCTGTTCATGGTAGGTCTTTGGGGAGAGTTACAAGACAAAGTGATCTCGCAGTTCAGGTTCATATCTACTTGAACGTGGAGTGGCAGTTGAACAGAGTGGCGAAGAAGGCATTCAGCATGCTCGGTTTCATTGGTCAGAATTCTGAATACAGGAGTTGGGACGTTTTATTGAAGTTGTACAAGACATTTGTCAGGCCACCCTTCGAATACTGTGTATCGTTCTGGCCACCCTGTTATAGCAAGGATGTTATTAAACTAGAACAAGAACAGAAGAGATTTACGTGGATGCTACCGCGATTTGATGGTTTGAGGTACAAGGAGAGGCTGGATACACTGGGACATCTTTTTCTGGACGTAGGACGTTGAGGGGTGACCATATCGAGGTAACTAAAATAAAGGGGGGGGGGCATAGATCAGGTAGATATTTTCCCAAAGGTAGGGGAGTCTAAAACAACAGGGCATTTCATTAAGTAGAGAGGGGAGGGATGCAAAAGTTCCAGAGGGGCATTTTATTTTTCACAGAGTGTGGTGAGTTTCTGAAACAAGCTGCCAGAGGTAGTAGTACATGGCAGGTAGCAGTACATGGCAAGTCCCACATGGGCAGGTCGTAGTACATGGCAAGTCCCACATGGCAGGTTGGTTAAGAAGGTTAAGGCTCATGGGATACAAGGAGAAGTGGCTAGATGGGTGGAGAACTGTCTTGGCAATAGGAGACAGAGGGTAGTGGTGGAAGGGTCTTTTTCCGGCTGGAGTTCAGTGACCAGTGGTGTTCCGCAGGGCTCTGTACTGGGACCTCTGCTATTTGTGATATATATAAATGATTTGGAAGAAGGTTTAACTGGTGTAATCAGCAAATTTGCGGATGACACGAAGATGGCTGGACATGCAGATAGCGAAGAGCATTGTCGGGCAATACAGCAGGATAAAGATAGGCTGGAAAATTGGGCGGAGAGTTGGCAGATGGAGTTTAATCCGGATGAATGCGAAGTGATGCCTTTTGGAAGAAATAATGGAGGGAGGAGTTATACAATAAATGGCAGAGTCATCAGGAGTATAGAAACACAGAGGGACCTAGGTTTGCAAGTCCACAAATCCTTGAAGCTGGAGAAGGTGGTGAAGAAGGCATATGGCATGCTTGCCTTTATAGGACGGGGTATCGCTGGTTAGGCCACATTTGGAGTACTGCATCCAGTTCTGGTCGCCGCACTACCAAAAGGACGTGGAGGCGTTAGAGAGAATGCAGAGAAGGTTTACCAGGATGTTGCCTGGTATGGAGGGTCTTAGCTATGAGGAGAGATTGGGGAAACTGGGGTTGTTCTCCCTGGAAAGACGGAGAATGAGGGGAGATCTAATAGAGGTTTACAAGATTTTGAAGGGGATAGATAGGGTAAACGGTGGGAAGCTTTTTCCCAGATCAGAAGTGACGTTCACGAGGGGTCACGGGCTCAAGGTGAGAGGGGCGAAGTATAACTCAAATATTAGAGGGATGTTTTTTACACAGAGGGTGGTGGGGGCCTGGAATGCGCTGCCAAGTAGGGTGGTGGAGGCAGTCACGCTGACATCGTTTAAGACTTACCTGGATAGTCACATGAGCAGCCTGGGAATGGAGGGACACAAACGATTGGTCCAGTTGGATCAAGGAGCGGCACAGGATTGGAGAGCCGAAGGGCCTGTTTCCTGTGCTGTACTGTTCTTTGTTCTTTGTACAGACGAGTACAATTTTGTATTTTAAAAAGATTTTGGACTGTTACATGGGTAAGATGGGTATCGAGGGGTGTGGGCAAAAGGCGGGCAATTGGGACTCGCTTTGGGGTTTAAAGAAAGGGCGGCATGGACATATTGTGCCGACGGGCCTGTGACCATGCTGTAAACATCTCTGGCTCTATGACCATGACGCTAAATGTCGTGCACACTTTCGTACACCCAGTCCTTTTCAGAACTCTCCATCCCAATTAACGGTTCCAAGGGCATATACTCCTTGATGAAGCAGAAAACCTCCAATAACCAAAACCCATTTCTGCAATGCCAGTACACACCTGCAGAACCCAATTTTGTGCCACCGCAGAAAATTACAGCCCCCAATTTCCGCTGCACGACTGTCAGCCCACTACAAATGCACCACAGCATCTTCCAACTGACAGTTCACACTTGTACAGCCGCACTGATGGTGCGAAGCTCCACCTCTGCACTGCCATTTATTTACTACAGCTCAGATGTGATCACTATTCTTCCCACGAAACGCATCTCCAAACTCCCTGGCCTGGGCCTCGGCACCTCCCTATGCGACAGCTTCCTAACTAACATACCACAATCAGTAAGGATAGGCAACAACACTTCCTCCACGAACATCCTCAACACCGGTGCCCACAAGGCTGTGTTCTCAGCCCCCTACTTTACTCCTTATACACCGACGACTTTGCAACCAAATCTCCTCCAATTCGATTTTCATGTTTGCTGACGACACCACCATCGTAAGTCAGATCAGAAACATTGACAACCCAGCGGACAGGAATGAGGGAGAGAATCTGATGAACTGGTGTGGCAACATAAATCTCTCCCTCAATGTCAACAACACGAAGGAGATTGTCATCCACTTCAGGAAGCGTAAAGAAGAACCTGCCCTTGTCTACATCAACGGGGACGAAGTAGAAAGTGTGGAGAACATCAAGTTTTGAGGTGTCCAGATCACCAGCAACCTGTCCTGGACCCCCTGTCGTCACGACAGATAAGAAAGCCCTCCAATGTGTCTACTTTCTCAGAAGTCTAAGGAAATTTGGCATGTCAGCTGTGACTCTCACCAACTTTTACTGATGCATCATGGAAAGCATTATTTCTGGTTGTATCATAGCTTGGTAAGGCTTCTACTCTGCCCAAGACAGCAAGGAACTACAAAACTTCCTGAATGCAGCCCAATCCATCACGCAAACCAGCCTCTTATTCAATGATTCTGTCTGCATTTCCTGCTGCCTCGGTAAAGCACCCAGCATAATTAAGGACCGCACGTACTCCGGACATTCTCTCTTCCACCTTCTTCCTTCGGGAAAAAGATACAAAAGTCTGAGATCACGTACCAACCGAATCAAGAACATCTTTTTCCCTGCTGCTGTCAGACATTTGCATGGACTTACCTTGAATTAAGTTGATCTTTCCCTGCACCCTGGCTGTGACTGTAACAGTGCATTCTGCACTCTCTCGTTTCCTTATCTATGGACGTTATATGTTGTCTGTATAGCGCACACGAAATAGTATTTTTCATTGTATTTTAATACATGTGGCAATAATAAATCAAATCACCTCCCTTGCCCCCCCCCCCCCCCCCCCAATGGCAGTATATACCTGTCTAGCAACAATGCCAATATAGACCTATCCACCAACAATGTCAATACATACCTGCACATGCCCAATGCACTCTCGGATATCACAATGCCCGACATACCTGATGCGACAGAACGTCCGTACACCCTTGGCTTCCCTCAATTTCTGAACACACCAGAAAACGTCCAATGTGAGAAGTAACAAGCAACATTCCACTGTGAATTTACGCCTGCAAACTACTAATTTCCATACAAAACTGTCCACTCCCAACATCAATAAAAATCTTCACATCCTCAATTTCGAAAACGAAAATGAACAGCCGAATGTTGACACAAATTTCCATCCCCAATTTCCGGACACAAATCTGCTTCCTCCTTCAATCTCGGTGCATACTTGCAGTCACCAAATGACCGTACAGACATGCAAATAAAAAGCCCGTAGAGAACTTGAAAACCCATTTGCCCGCAGGAACCCGCACACCTCCGATGACTGTACACACCTGCACACCAATGCCCGTACTCATCTGCAAAGCCCAAATGGCCGCATGCACCTGCAGAACCCAAATGCTTCTGAACACCTGCACACAACCAATCCCTGTACACGAATGCATACCCCAAACGCCTATCTGCACCTGCACTCCCACACTTCCCGTACAAACAAACATACCATCTATGCCTTACATACATACACCGTCCCAATGTGTGAAGATACCGGGGTTGGCCTGTGGTGGGCACAGTAAGAAGTCTCACAATACCAGTTTAAAGTGCAACAGGTTTGTTTGTTAGCAGGAGCTTTCGGAGCGCTGCTGCTTCTTTAAACGAATGGAGAGCTGGCTTCACAAAGAGGGCATATATATACACAGACTCAATTGCAGGTAAATGATTGGAATGCTTGTCTTAAGAGGGAATCAATCTTTCCAGGTCCAGACAACGTGAGTGGAAAGAGGGATAATCAGGTTAAATTGGTGTGAATTGTCTCAAGCCAGGGCTATTTTTAGGATTTTGCAAGCCCAGTCCAAATGGTGGTGGTTACACGTCGTGTTTCATGAACCCGAGGTCCTGTTTGAGGCTGTCCTCATGTGTGCGGAATGTGGCGATCAGTTTCTGCTCGGCGATTCTGCATTGTCGTGTGTCTTGACGCTACTTTGGAGAACACTTACCCAAAGATCGGAAGCCTATGCCCTTGGCTGTTGAAATGTCCCCAACAGGAAGGGAACACTCCTGACTGGTGATTGCCGTGTGGTGCCCATTCATCCAATGTCGTAGCGTCTGCATGGTCTCGCGGCTGTACCATGCTTCTGGACATATTTTCTTGCAGTGTGTAAGATAAACAACGTTGGCCGAGTCGCATGAGCACGTACCGTGTACCTGTGGATGGTGTTCTCACGTGTTATGAAGGCATCCGTGTCGATGATCCTGCCCATCTTGCTGTGGCAGTGTTCTCTGCTGTCATAGACGCTTTTCTCCTGAAGGCTGGGTAGTTTGCTGTGAATCATGGTCTGTTTGAGGTTACGTGGTTTTTTGAAGGCAATTAATGGGGTCGTGGTTGTCCCAATGACTGCACACACCTCCATACCCTCAATGTTCATATCTCCCAGCACATAGATACAGAACACCAGTGCAAAACTAATGAAGCTGGGCAATTAATTGATATTTTACTGCTATATTGAGCACACTATGAAATGCTGAGGATTAAATGCACATTGATTTGTTTTATTAATCATAGTGAATTATCCACAGGTTGCACAATTTGATCTTATTTATAAGAGTAAACATAAAAGCCAATGGACAGATTAATTTAAAATGTACTTTGAAGTGGACATGATGATGGCGGCGCAGAATATAAAGTTGAATCTATTTTTCGATCCGGGTCAAAGCATTATATGGTGGAAATAAACATTGTTTTAAAAATCTCATCAGTTTCAAAGTCCAATGCATTCCGAAGAATGTGGAGGATAGTCTGACACTTCAAAAGGCCAAAAACAAGTTGCTGAAATTGTGGGACAGTTGGTAGCTGCAGAGAAATGCGATTGATAGTGTCACTGAGTCATGAAGCGCAGGAAAGGCCCTTTGGCCCATCGAGTTTGCATCAAGAAGAACTGCCACTGAAGTCGACCTAATCCCATTTTCCTGCACTTCACCTATGCCCTTGAATGGTATGATTTTTCAAGTGCTCATCCCAAATATCCGCACAGACAAGTAGAGCTCAAATGGCTGCTGAGAACTTCAAAACTCAAATGCACACACCAACCTCTGCACCCCCAATGCCTGAACACCAATGCACGTATGCACCCGCAAAACCCAAATGCCCGAATGCACCTGCATAACCCAAAACCTTCTACGTGGCTGCACACCAACAATGCCTGTACACGACTACATACACCAAAAGGCTGTATATTACTGCACTCCCAATTCGCATACAAACAAGCCCACATCCAATGCCACACACACGTAGACCCAAACAATGTCTGCGTACACCTGCACAGCCCCAGTGCTCAAATCTACTGACATATGGACACAAATACAGCACTTCAAACCTAATGAGGCCGATCGAGTGTGTGATTGGTTGAAGTAGATACCGTTGTACACACAGTTGATCCAATTTGTAATGATTTAATGTTTCCGGCCTCCACTACATTCCAAAGTATGGCAATCCAGATTCCCACCATGCTCTGAGTGTTTTATGTATCAGATTCCATCTGAATCTCCTCCCCATAACGCGAAACCAATGCACCTCGTAATTGACCCCTCAACCAAGGAGAACAGATGGTTCCTATTCACACTGCCCATGCACCACATAATCTTAAATACATCAATCATGCGCCACCGTCCCACGCCCCCCGCCCGGCGCCGCGAACAACACCCCCACGCCACTCACCCCGCCCCCCCCCCCACCCCTACTCCCCACCCCGCCAGGTATAGATAAAACAATACAAAACTATCCAAACTCTCCTTCTATCTCACGTGCTCCAATCGAGGCAACATCCTTGTCAATCTTCTCTGCACCCCCTCTACTGAATGCATCCTTCCATTGGTGAGGTCACCCATGCTCCACCTGTGGCTTAAACAATGTCGTCTATGGCTCCAGCATTACCTCCTGGCTCGTATACTCTACGCCACGACTGATAAAAGCAAATCTCACATATGCCATCTTATCACTCCGATTCACCAGCTCTGTCGCCTTCAGAGATCTGTGAATCTGTACCCAAATATTCTCTGCTCCTCGGGACTTCATCGTGGTCTGCAATTCATTAAATAGTCCCTCGTCTTGTTTATTCTTCCAAGGTGCATCACCTCGCACCTATCAGGGGTTAAATACCATCTGCTACTGTTCCACCCATCTGATCATCCATCTGTAACTACCTGCAAGCTAGAACTTTCTTCTTCATTACGAACCAGGCTACCAATATTGGTGTCATCTGCAAAATTGTTTCTCATTTTCCCACGCTATCAACTTTTCACCGTATGTTAATACACATGACAATAATAAATCAAATCAAATCATGACCAGAAATGAAAAAAAAAATGGTGTCAGATCCCCTTCAATTTCCAGCCTCGCCCCCCACAGCAGCCTGAGATGCAATTCATCCAGACCAGCGGATTTGTTCATTTTAAGCCCTTTAGAGCATCCAATCCGCTACATTCCCTCCATCAAACAGTTCACCTTCCTGACAGTCCGTTTTCCTGAATTCTGCACCAACCTTCTCCTCTTCCTGAATGCAGAACGATGAGCAGTAGTCATGTAAGACCCTTCCAAATCACTGCGGCTTCACATACAGATTGTCCCGTGGGTCGTTAATGGGCCCGACGCTTTCTCTGGATAACCTCTTCTACGAACTTTATTTATAGAATATCTTACCATTCTCCCTTACCTGGTTCGCAAGTGCTTTTATATGCCCCGTTTTGCTCTTCGAATTGCATTCGTAAGTTCCTGTTGGAACTTTCTATATTCATCTCCGTTGGCAGCTCATTTGCTACCTTTGGAATTGCTAACCGCCTTTCCCTACTTCCTTTGGTGTTCATCTACCAAATCTGATTGGAGGAGAAGGGTGGAGGCTGGAGGAACTCAGCAGTTCAGCTATGTTTCTATCCGAGTAGACGCTGACCGAGCTGCTGAGATTTCCAGCCTCCTCCGTTCTTTATTTCTTTTTAGATTGCAGCACCCACAGCATCGAACTGACTTCTGTTCACACGTTCCGGAATCTGTCTGCTCTGGCAGCCGGCGGTTAATGATTGAAAGCTCTGATTGGACCACTATCCTCGCTGGAGCTGGACATTCGTTGGAGACTGATTGGTGCAGGCACCGGTCGGAGCTAGATGATTGGCTTATGCAGCTCTGAGTGTCTGGCTGCAGCTCAGGTATGAATCCTGACACTCACAATGATTGAACTCCCTGACTGGCTGAACTTTCTTCCTGACCTGTGCAGAAGCTGATTAGTCGGCTGTCCGGTGGAAAAGGAACTTGATCGTTTAGATCAGCTGTAAGTCAGGTTCCGTGCCTTCCTGATTGTTGCTGGTGCATTTTCTGCTGAGAGAGTAGACTCCGATTCACTGAGGGGTCTTTCAATCAGTGTTTTGATCTCGTTGATTGGCTGAAGTGTCGACCCGTCAGCGGATTGAACTACCTGTTTGGCGTGGCTCAGTCATCAGGATGAGTTCCCTCAATTGTTTCTGCAATTCTGTGTTAAAATATGGAGCTTCCTGATTTGCTAATTCCGCTGTCAATCTGACAGGGTGCCTCTGATTCACTGAGGTTGCTCTGCAGCAGCTTATGGAGATCGATGTTTGGCTGCACCGGCTGTTTATCTGAAAGCTGAGACTGTGACTGGCTGATACTGGTCAGCGTTCCGAAATCCCTGATTCGTAGAGTGTATTTTGGTCGGTGGTTGAAAGCACTGATTAGTTCTGGAGTTGCATAGTCAGCGCCTGGCACTTCTGATTGACCCACAGGGCTGTCTGTTCGGGAACACAGTGCCTCATTTCTTGTCAGTCAGTTCTTTTTGTTCACGAATTGAAGAATTAATATAAACGGATGCTTCATCATGGTCTTGATATGCTCCCTGAATTTGGATTGAGTGACCGCATATATGAATGTGTTTGTGCAGCAATTTAAACTGAGCAGCATAAATCCGACTTGTTGAAATATATATTGAGAATGCGTTATTGAAATTGATCCTTTCAAGTCCAAATAGAAAAATTTTATAATATTCACAGACCATAGGAGAACGAAAGTTCCGGATATGGTGAATAGCAAAATTATTGACTTCTTTCTGCTCTCCATTTCAGGGTCACTGACATTATCTCCCTTACTTTGAGCCCTCAACGCCTTACGGACTTGACTGGTCACTACAATGTATCTGACTGTCAGAGCGTTGATCAAAAGAATTAAACCGAATGGGAACAATGGGGTTAAAATCATATCAACCCAGTTTGATCCAACCCATCCAGGATCAGTCCAATAGTTTGGTTTTGTCTGGCAGAACCACGAGACGTTGTCAATTATCCTTTTTGGTTCCCATGTGAAGTACTGGGGAATGTTTTTAGCACAGAGCAGGGTGCTGGTGGTTGCCAGAACCACTGTTGCAGTTTTTCTGGTGCAATATTTAGTTTTCAGCTTGTGGCATCGAATGGCCACAAATCGATCAAAGGAGAAAGTGATGGTGAACCAGACAGAACAGTCTTGGGCTGCAGTCCGCAAGACAGAGAGAACACAGCACACAGGTGTGAGCGACAGGAAACTCCAACGGAAATAATAATAATTGACCTGTGTCAGTATTGGATCAGTAATAATGACAAGTAGATCCGCTGTTGCCATTGCCACCAGATAGCGAGTGGTGCAGCTGGAGAGGCCACACTTTTTCCGGCAAAGGATCCAAATTCCCAGTAAATTAACTGTTAGAGAGAGAGAGGAGAAGAGCAAGAAAATTACTGATTAAAAATATCTGCGTGGCTGAATCGAGATTCAGTGCAAGATAACAGCATAATTCAAAATCACTGTTGCTTGTTAGGGTGAGTGTGGTGTTTGATGTTACGAGTGCAGACTGGAAATCACCAACAAAAACCCAGTTTTTCAGGAACGTGTTGGGTGCAGAAAAATGGAAGCCTACAGTGATGGCAATAGTAGGAGAAAGTGATAGTTCAAATATTTCTACGATGTCTCATTTAACCCTTTTTAAAAAGATTTACTCAGACTGGACGGGTTTCCAAATCACACCAAAACTGGACAGAGCAATAGCAGAGATTGTCAATAGGAACGGTTATCCCTCCTTCCACCTAATATTTCGACTGCACACGTGATTGGAGCATTCATTGGACTGGATACCTGATTGAGTTGGACCCCACTCAAATACTATTAGAACCCTCATAATCAATGTGAAAAAAAAAAGTTCAAGCACCCACTCCACGTAGTAGTGCACAGTACAGGTAGAAGTAAAACCCATCCAGTCTCCTGAAAATTCCGAAGACACAGAAGCCCCAGCTACAGACTCCTTCCACTTGATAACACTCGTTCAGCACCACATTCACATAATTATTTTCACCGCAGCTTTGAATATTCCACATTATATTCTATTCCAAGCAATAGGCTCACACACAGTAAACAGCCGACAGAAGAGATACATAGAAACAAAGAAATATATCCCATTGTTAAAAAATCTTTGGGTATCTATGATTTCCTGTACTCACGCATCCAGAAAATTGACTCTCTCCAGCGTTGGAATCACCCAAGGGCAGACGAATACCAGGACTGGAGCATCTCCAGTTTTCGAATATTCCGAGCAATCCACCTTCAAATGAATAGATTCTCTCCAGCTTCAGACGAACTCGGTCATCAATTTCACAGGAACGTGCATTCTGGTTCATTGAAACTCTTTTGGGCGCCGTATTAACGAGAACGAATACGATCCCGGTATATATACTGCCCAGGTCTTTCTTCCCAGGAATCGACTCTCTGCAGTCACAATCATTCCAAAGGCAACATCTCCCAAGGTGCATCGTCAGATCGCGCTATTTGAAGGAATTAATATTCTCACAGTTTGGAAACGTAACCTGGCAAGCTGCTCTCATTAATCTTGCTCTGTAATATTTAAACTCTTCCCAGCAATGGATTGTATACTTCTTCAAGCACACCACGGTGCATTTTGTCTCCCAGGAAGAGATTATTCATCAGTTAGCAACCAATCCAGTTCATGGACTTAAACAGTTTCTGAATGTGGCACCTGTGCAATGCTGAGCGGTTGGGGTGGCAGGTGGAGAGACTAGATGATGTGTTTTGGAGTGCCATTGTGTTGGAGTTGTCGGAAATGGTGAAGGATGATGCCCTGATAACGAAGGCTGGTTGGATGGAAAGTGAGGTAATCGGGATTCATGGTTCTGGGATGGAGAGTGAAGTGGTGCAGGTGCAGGTAATATGCTGAACCCAGTTGGCTGCCCTATCAGTGAAAGGTTAGACGCTTTGGTGTGGTGGGGGGACATGGGGAAATGTGCAATCTCGGTTCAGGAAAAGGCAGACATTTCAGAAGCGCCATTTTGAAGAAGGCACCATGAGGACTGATGTGACAGATGCGAAGAAACTGTGCGAGTGAGATTCACCTGTTTCAGGAACCAGAGTATAAGCATCTGCATACTGGATAGCTGTGGGATCGGTTGTATTCAAATGGAAATAAATGGTAATCCTATCCCAGAAATATGACTGAGAGATCGTCGAAGAGAAGAGTCGGAGGTGGACCTTGTGAAGTTGAGGGAGCGGTGGAAATTGCAAACAAAATAGGTGAATGTTTCAAAGTCTAGACTGAAGAATGAAGACTTAGCAATACAGTCATCGATGTAATGGAAATTGCGTTTCTGTGTCGGGACCTGAGTAGAACTGAAATGAAGGGTGTTCCACATAACCCACAAAAAGCCATTCAATAATACTGGTGCAGAAGTCAATAGCATGGCCACATCCGGAAGGGGTTAATAATCAAACATGCTAAAAAATCAAACGAGGTGCAAACCGATAGATGCACTTCAAAGAGGAAAAGCAGTGGAAAAGCACAGTTCTCGATTAAAGCAGGCCCAGATAATAGCGAGAGAATGTAAAACTCCAGTTCAATGTGGATCTCAGAAACGAAGGATACACACAAGGCCAACATCGAATTATACGCAGCTGCAACTTGTCATTGTTCTAAGGTGACACAATGGGACAAGGCTGTTGACGCACAACTGGTTAGAAATATAGCCATCAAAATTGTGGTTGGAAGTGAATGGATAAGTATAAATAAGTGCTTGCTGATATAACAATTAGATAGACGTGCAAAAGTTGTAATCGGACCAAAAACATTTCCAGGCCCTTTCCAATGTCTCCACTTCCTGCTGATAGTATGGGGATCAGAATTGCATGCAATATTCCAAATGTGTCCGAACAAAAGTTTGATGCAGCTGCAAAATGACTTACAATTTTAATACACGTTGTGCCAATTGATGAAGGCAATCACGTTCCAGAGCTTCTTGACCACCTTATCCACTTGTGTTACCAATTTCACAGAAAAGTAGACGTGTACACTGAGATCCCTTTGTCTTCTAATGCTGTTAAGGTTGCTGCCATTTCATTTAGAATTCCCTCCTCGATTAGAATTTCCAAAATGCACCAGCTTGCATTTGTCCGGATTTATCTCCATCTGCCATTTCACCGTCCAAGTTTCCAGCCTATCTATCTCCCGCTTTATTATCTGGCAATCCTCCTCACTAATTGCAGATCACTGCTGCACTTATTCCAAAATCATTTCTATCATTTACAGTTTTATTGAGCTTTTACAGTAAATATCAGGAACTATATATTCGATCGATATGTGAGAATTCAAGCACTTTGCTATGGTAAATTAAGTTAGCGATACAAGCCATTGCATACTCATGTGAAATTTATGAGCAAGTGAGATTCGGAAAAGAAAGCCGCATAATGGACAGTGAGCTGGACAAAAACAGAGAGCAGGAAGTAGGAGATCAAAGGAATCCGTCTGATAGGTGGATGGTGGGAAGTGTTGTTCTACATAATCAGCGCTGGGATAAGTGCCCTTCACAATTTCCATCAATGATATGGAATTGGGAAGTAGAATGATCATTTCAAAATTTACTGACAAATTTAAATTGAGAATAATACTGAATACCGAGGAAGGATACAACTAAATATATTAACTCATTTACCAAAAAAATATTAACTTACAGGGTAGATATGCACACGGCAATTTTCTTTTTTGACAGCTCAGTGTCAGACACTGCATTTTGTTCAGAACAATAAGCTTGCCAATTGCCCCGCGGAGAACAAAGGTCTGAATTGACTCCAGGAGGATCAGGTGAAGAGGTTTCATTAAAACAACAACACACTTTAAAAATGCACTTAAAACCGAATAAATCATGCAATAGTTTTTGTTCAGAAATGAAATGAAGTATCATAAAAATAATTAGAATACTGTACGTTTCATGATTTTCAATGTTAGGAACTCGATGATATCTGTTTCCTTTGGAAGAATTCAACACAAAATAGAGATATCCAGACATTTCAATTGATACAATCAATAAAAAAACATGTTCACAACTCCGCCAAACTCTTCCTGTTTTAAATCAATTCCACAGAGTGGACGGCTCCTTGGAATTGAGAGAAAACTTATCACTTGAATCAAACATTTTAAATTAGAAATAATGGATTTCATTCCTGTCCCTGACTATTTCACTGGTCAATTCTGCACCGACAGATACTCCCACTAATAGATATATCTTTGGATCAGTAGTATCACTCTGGCGTCAGACCCACACTCAGTAGTATTCTACACTGGCAGACACTTCCAGTGACACTTGTTCACTTGTGCTCTGACAATTGATCCACATCAATGCGATTTTGTTCTTACTGTCAGCAAATATTAATTCAGATAGATTTACTTCATGGATGCTCACTCTAGCATTACAATAATACAATAAGTAGAATACATTCATTTAACAGTGTCCGTTAGCTAATTTCAGAGCTTTTCAACAATGGCTGAAAGGGATTAATACTTTAGTGGTATTTCAAGACATTTGTTTGAAGTGAAAGATCAGATATCTGAAAAACAGTGAGTGCGAGATCAGTATGGAGCATTTCAGACACCATTTTAAGTCAGTGAGCCACTCATACAGAGATTTCCACAAAAGTAATGGTTATCATCACTCACCAGGTACACCAATAATAGCAAGGATTGAGTAGAATATTTTCTCAGCCATTTGAATAGGACGATGCATGTTTAGTATGAAGCGATGCGCCCCTCCCTGCTGTTGGCAGCCTCTCTGTCAGAAACTCAGAGATATATATTACCTAAGCCATCAATTTATACCCAGTGGAATCGCATGAGGGATATTAAGGTTGCAACATCGTTCAATCTATTTTTAAATATATGGACAAACAGATTACGGCATTGAGTTCATGATAGAAAATATGTATCTTTAGAGTGAACGACCACTTTCCAAACACTGGACTGTGCTGACCACATTGATTGATCAAGAATAATAGAAATAATTTGCTGCTCACTGAAACACCATCAACACATCACCAGATCTCAGATTATTTCAGTGATATCCGGCACTCGAATGTGACCATTCAGTGACTAAGTTCCAATTCTTCGCGTCTCTCTCTCCGGGTGGTTACAATGCACTCTGAAAGATAGCTGCCTCTGAAACTATCGACATTCAGTTCCGTGATTTCTGTGGATGTGGGGGACTATAAATTAAAATAATCAATCAAATATTAGGAACTATTTAAATTTCAAATAATATGGGTCCACCCCGAAATCAAATGCTCCTCAAACGAAGGAAAGCTTTTGTAACAATGCACTTTGTAACCTCACTATGCTCAGGCGACATGGAAGAAGCAAACAATTCACAACAGTGAGCAGCAAAGAAAATGCCGTTGTGTAGTGCTGAAAGCTAATGCACGGGCTCCAACTGAAACTCTGTCTCCAATTGATACATAGTCGTCAGCAGCTGACAGATTCATTGTGATGAGTGGAGAGAGAGAAATAATGACATCGTTTTAAGTGAATGTGTGTCAGAGAATGTGTGTGTGAGATAGGGAATGAATGAGAGTTTCAGTGTGTGAAAGAATGTGTGTGAGAAAATGAGCATGATAATGAGTGGGTGTGAGAATGAATGAGTGTGTGTGAGTGTGTGTGGGTGAAAGAGGCTGTGTTGGAGAGGATGAGTGTGTGCAACAGTATGTGCTAGGTAAAGAATGTGCGATTGAGAGTGCGAGAGCGATTGAGGGTGCGAGATACTGAGTGTGTGAGCGAATGAGTGCATGGGAGAATGTGCATGATAGAATGGGTGTGCGGGAGTTTGCTTGAGAGAATAAGGGTGTGAGATAATGAATGTGTGAGAAAAGTATTGTAAAACAGTGTATCGGAGAGAATGAGTGCGTGAGAGAAAGAATGTAAGAGAATGTGTGAGACAGAATGATTTTTCGAGTGTATATGACAGCTTGTGGGAGAGAATTAGTGTTCTAAAGGTTTCTGTGGGAGAATACTTGTGCGATAGAAATTGTGACAGAGTGTGAGTATGAGAGAACGACTGTGCAAGAAATTGTGTGACCGAGTGTTGCTGCACGAGATCGTACGTTTGTGAGGGAGTGAGTGTCCAAGTTTGTGAGTGAATTAGTGTGTGTTAGAATTAGTGTGTAACAGAGTCTCTCCGTGGCAGCGGTTGCATGAGCATCTGAGAATGAGGGTGCAAAAGTGTCAGTGAAAGAATGCGTATGCAAGAGAGTGCGTGTGAGACTGGATGCATGAGAGCACATGAGAGAATGAATTTGTGTGAGGGAATCAGTGTAAGTTTCCGAGTGTTTGACTGTACTGCACGTTTGTGAAAGTCTGAGCTTGCGAGATAGAGTTTGGACGGTTGTGTTCATGTGTTTCAGTATATGTATGAGTATGCCTGTGTGTACAGGAGGGACAACGAGAGTGAGAGGGGGAGGCGGAGTGTACGGAGAGGGAATATGTGAATCGGTATGCGAGCGTGCAAAACTGTGACAGAAAGTGGAAGACAGTTACAGAGACGGTGATAGAGTGTGGGGGTTGGGGGGGGGGGGAGCGGTGTTGAGACAGAATGTATCTGCGCGTGACAGAGTTTGGGCTAGAAATAGCGTTCGAGAGATAATGTAAGAGAAAGGGAGAAGGGGTCGAAGACTGAGAGTAAAAGCATGTGACAGAGAGTTTGATGAAGGGTGTGAGAGCGTGTGAAAGTGTGTCAGAGAGAGATAGAGAGAGATAGATAGATGGGGAGGGCGGGGGGGGAGCAATTGTATTTTCATCATGAGTGAGCGAGAGTGAGAATGTATGGGTGAATTTAAGAATGTCTGAATATGTGAGAGTTCATGTGTGACAGATTGTAAGAGAATTGGTGAGAAAATGAGAGAGAGAGAGAGAGACAGAGAGAGAGTGAGAGAGAGAGAGAGCGAGAGAGAGAGAGAAAGTGTGAGTGAGTGATAGTGTGGGAAAGTGTGAGAGAATGAAAGATTGGGAGAAAGTGCCTGAGTGTGTGAGAGATTCAACGCGTGAGAGAGACAGCATGAGACAGAATGTGAGAACGCATGTGAGATTGAGAGCGAGAATGGACAAAAGGTTTCACATAGATTGTCACAGAGAGTGTGAAAGAAATTGAGAGTGAGAGTCCGTGTGTGTGAGAAAGTGTAAGAGTTGGGATAAAAGACAGAGTAAGATGTATGATGAGAGATTCTGCGAGAGAATTTGAGAGAGGAAGTGAGCGAATTTGCGAGAGACTGTGGGGGAGAGCTTGACAGTACGTCAGAGTCTGAGAGATAATGTGCGAATCATTCTGAGAGAGTGGGATTGAGACAGTGTGCGAGAATGTAATGGTATGAGAGAGATTGAGTGTGCAGAACGGAGTGCTTGAAAGAGAGAATGGATTTTAGTGTGTGTAATAGATTGAGACAGAAAATTGAAAATGCAAGAGAGTAAAAGAAAAATAGTGAGAGTGAGCGAGAGAATGCGTGAGAAAGTGCGTGAAAGAATTTGAGAAAGGCAGGGAATGAATGATTGAGCGAGTGTGTGAGCAAGATGGAGTGTGTCTGTAAGACAATGTTTCCGAGTTTTTGATACAGAATGTGCGACAGTGTGAGAGAGGTTGTGGCTGATGTAGAGAGTGTCTGAGAGACAGTGTGCTTGCGTGACAGTGAACTTGTGTGTGTTAATATGAAAGAGTGAGAAAGCGAGCGAGAGAGAGTATCAGAGACAACTTCTGAGTGATTTTGAGAGAGGGAGTGAGAGGGAGTAAGAGATTATGAGGGACAATGTGAAATTGTAACTGAGATTGCGAGGGTGTTTGAGATTTACTATGTGAGGGAAAGTGTCAGAGAGTGTGTGAGAATGTGGGAAAGTGTCTGCTGAAGAATTTGAGTGAGCGAGAAAAATTGTGAAAGTGTGAGTGTAAATGTGAGAGAGTCTGAGTGATTGAAAGTGTGGAAAATTATTTGAATGTGTTGGACATTGTGGGATTTTCAGGGATAGTACAAGAGATCGTGTGAGAGAGAAAAAGTGTGGGGGAATCTGCAACAGAGTCTGTGTGACCATGTGTGAGAATGGGAAGGAGATTTCGCAAGATGTTGAGAGATTGTAAAAGTGGGAGAAAGACTGTGACATAGAGTGCAAGAGAGAAATGGAATAAGAGTTTGTGTGATAGAGTGAGGGAGTGAGATGGTGTCTGAGGGAGACTGTGAGTGAGTTTGAGAGAGTGTGACACAGAGTTTAAAACAAAAGAGGAGAAAGTGTGAAACAGTGAGATGGAGTGTGATTTTTAAGAGAAAGTATTGAATAAAATGTCAGAGAGATTGTGAGGAGCCTGTTGGAGTCTATGAGGGAGAGCACTTGTATGAACGAATGTGAGACTGATCTTAAGAGGGTGGCTGAGAGGTATTGTAAGCATGAGGGAGAAAGAGCGAGTGTGTGAGAGTTTGCGAGAGAGCCTGACAGTGAGGGTGGAATAGTATGTGAAAATGTGTGAGAGAGGGAGAGCATGAGAGCGTCTGAGATAAATCATGAAAACGTTTGGGAGAGAGTGAAATTGTGAGAGAGGAAATCGTAATAGATTGCGTGAGAGTGTGTGTGTGTGTGTGAGAGAGAGAGAGAGAGAGAGAGAGCATGTGTGTCTAATGAGAGAGAGAGAGAGAGAGAGAGAGAGATCGAGTCTGACATCGAGTGTGGGAGAAAGCATAAAAAGGCGAGAGACGCAAGACGAGTGTGTGTGCAAGAGAATGCGTGAGGGTGTGAGATGTCAAGCAAGAGAGCGTGAGATTATGTCGGCGTGACAGACAAATAGAGTAGCAGATACTTTGGGACAGACGGCGAGGGATTGGGAGTGAGAGAAATTGTGCAAAAGAGAGTGTGACAAATTGTGGGCTTGCGTGACAGCTGAAGATTATAAAGACAGTGCGAGAGTGTGCAGGAATAGGATAGCGTGTGATTTTAAGAGATAAAGATTTTGAGAGATAATGGGAGAGAAAGAGTGAGAGGAATTATGGGGGAGTCTGAGAACGAGCTTGCCTGTGGGCATGAGAGAGGTAGAGATTGAGAAATTGTGAGAACGAGTGCCTGAGAGAGAGAGTGAAATAAATGGAGAAGGGAGCGGTGCGGGAGGGAATGTAAAAGTGGTCATGTGGCAGAGAGAGAGAGAGAGTTCCTTGAAATTTAGTGTGATAATGGGAAAATAAGTGTTCAATGCGTATAATGAGGAGGGAGATGATATGAGAGAGAGAAATCGAGAGAGGACTAGACAGCATATTAGCGTATGTGTGACAGGGCATTTGTTCTCGAGTGTGTGAATGTTTGAGTGATTGAGAATCTCCTCATAGCTAAGACCCTCCATACCAGACAACATCCTGGTAAACCTTCTCTGCACTCTCTCTAATGCCTCCACGTCCTTCTGGTAGTGTGGCGACCAGAACAGGACGCAGGACTCCAATTGTGGCCTAACCAGCGTTCTATACAGCTCCATCATCAGACTCCAGCTTTTATATTCTATACACCGTCCTATAAAGGCAAGCATACCATATGCCTTCTTCACCACCTTCTCCACCTGTGTTGCCACCTTCAAGGATTTGTGGACCTGCACAGTTAGGTCCCTCTGTGTTTCTATACTCTTGATGACTCTGCCATTTATTGTATAACTCCTCCCTACATTGTGTCTTCCAAAATGCATCACTTCGCATTTATGTGGATTAAATTCCATCTGCCACTTCTCCGCCCAATTTTCCAACCTATCTACATCCTGCTGTATTGCCCGACAATGCTCATCGCTATCTGAAAGTCCAGCCATCTTCTTGTCATCCGCAAACTTGCTGATAACACCAGTTACACTTTCTTCCGAATCATTTATATATATCACAAATAGCACAGGTCCCAGTACAGAGCCCTGCGAAACACCACTGGTCACTGACCTCCAGCCGGAAAAAGACCCTTCGACGGCTACCCTCTGCCTCCTATGGCCAAGCCAGTTCTCCACCTTTCTCGCCACTTCTCCTTGTATCCCATGAGCCTTAACCTTTTCAACCAACCTGCAATGTGGGACATTGTCAAATGCCTCACTGAAATCCATATAGACGACATCCATCGTCAACCGTTTTTGTCACTTCCTCAAACAACTCCACCAAATTTGTAATGCACGACCTCCCTCTTACAAATCCATTCTGTCTGTCACTAATGACATTGTTCCGTTCCAAGTGCACATACACGCTGTCTCGAAGAATCCTCTCCAACAACTTCCCTACCACGAACGTCAAGCTCACCGACCTATAATTTCCCGGGTTATCCCTGCTATACTGCTTAAACAACGGGGCCACATTCGCTTTCCTCCAATCCTCAGGGACCTCACCTGTGTCCAAAGAAACGACAAGGATTTCCGTCAGAGGCCCAGCAATTTCTTCTGTTGTCTCCCTGAGCAGTCTAGTATAGATGCCATCAGGCACTGGGGCTTTGTCAGTTTTAATGTTCCTAACAAAAAACTAACACTTCCTCCCTTGTAATGGAGATTTTTTCCATCAGATCAACACCTCCCTCCGAGACACTCCCGGTTAACACGTCATTCTCTTTCGTGAATACATATGCAAAGTATTCATTTAGGATCTCCCCTATTCTCTTGGGTTCGAAGCATAATTCCCCTCCTTTGTCCCTGAGAGGTCCGAGTTTCTCCCTGACAAATATTTTGTTCCTAACTATGAATAGTTTGCCTGAGGATTCTCCTTAATCCTGCCTGCCAAGAAAATCTCGTGACCTCTTTTTGCACTTCTAACTCCCCGTTTGCGTTGTTTCCTACTCTGTGACCTGACTTGTCAATTACCCCAAATACATTCTACTCTGCAATGCCAGGAGAACAATAAAAAAGCAGAACACTGCATTAGTTCAGATTAAAACAAACATAATGTCAATTGTACTGATTTGGTAACACGAGAGGGCACCGGCGGCAGATATAATGGGTCCACCAAAATACAACGGATAGAGCAAAACATTCTGAAGAGAAACATGATAGAGGTACATTTCTTAAAGCCTCAGTATCATTCCACCTCCCCTTTCAAAAAGTAATGGACCATTGCTATTCAAAGATGCCTTCATTTATCGAAACGTTTGTTTTATATTATTAATTCTATGTTTCGAGCGATACATAAACCTATATATATATATATTTATATAGATACACACACACTCATATCTATAAGATCAAATGATCCAAAGATGACATTGGTACTGTCCATTTCACTCCTCAAAATCCACTATCGAACACTACTTTTTCTATTATTGTATTAGTGATAAGGCATCGGCAATGCTTTTCCTTCTATTCCTGTCACATGCATAATGTTCAAATTAAATGGCTGCAACAAAAAACTCAATCGAAACAGTCTTGCATTTTTATTCTTATTTTATTTCCAAATGGAACGTGACAGTGTACATAATCATTTCAGTTGAATAACTCGCAACCGATATGTGAAAAATAGATTGCAACTTCAGCACCAAACGCAAGATCTATTCCTCAATGTTTGAACATTTCTTCTGGTGATCGTTTAGCTTTCCGTAAAAGAGAAATAAAAAACAATCCGCAGAGCAGGCCCTTCTCTCATCGTCTTGTGAACAGTACAGCAATGCCACTCACATCCCTTGCATCAATGGTCACCCTGAAACGTTTGCACAATTTTCTGTGGCCAAAAGAGGGGTAGTGGTCAAAACTGCTTTCAGGCAGTCAGATGCGTGCTGACACTCCGCCATTCATTGAACTTTGCAACGCGTTTTGAGCAGGTTAGTCCGTGGAGCAACTAACTGCTAAAATACGCATATGCACGTGACACAATCTGTGAAATTTGATTCTTATTCAATAATTCACCTCACTCTCTTTGCTTTCAATTCTCTTAGGCCGACGCAAACTTGCATTTAAAGGTTGACCTCCTCTTGGTAATAATAGTCAGACCTTATCCCGAACATCAAAACTACGAACAATGGATACCTTCTCCGCTTCCTGTTTATTAACATAATCCAGTTTTAAATGTTGCCTGATCAACGAATTCGCTCTATTCGATCTCTGCCTCAGATTTTACACAGAGTCCAATGATGCAGTCTCAGAACGTTGACTCACCAATTTCAATGTAACCAATTCTAGCGATCATCTTAACTGATGACCAGAAGTAAATTTAAATAAACTGGATTGTTTTGACTCATTCTGTGCATCCCACGTACTGTCTCTGAGACAGGTTTCCTACCTTGTTCTATTTTTCTCCCCATTCCTCTACATTCTCTCCCCTCTGGACTGACTCTTGTTCTCACTTTTTCTCTCTCCCCAATCTCATGTTCTCTTTCTTAATCTCTCACGCATTCACTTTCTCTCTCTCTGTCGCACGCTCTCTTCTTTGAGTTATGTTTTGTTCTCCACCTCACGATCATTCTTTCTGCCTATTGTTCACTGTCACTCTCTTTTGCACACTTTTGCCCCGTCATTCTCTTTCACTGTCTTGCTCTCGCTCTCATATTCTCATTCTCACCGTCTCCCTTGCTCTCTCTCTCGTTCCACCTGTCTCTCATTCTCTCCCATGCGCTATCTCTTGCATTCAATCTCTCTCTCACTCCTCTATGCCCCCTTCGCACTTTGTTTCGATTTCACCCTTTCCCTCTTTCTTTCCCTCTCTCCACGTCCCTCCAACTTTCTCCCATTTTCCCACATTTGCTCTCTGTTTTGCGCTCTCTATTGAACTCCTTCTCTCCCTCCCTCTCTCTCTTATCAACTTTCCCACCTCCTGCCTCCCTATCTCACAGTTGTTGTCTCTCGCTCTCTTGTTCCATCACTCCCTGTCTCATTCTCCCTCAATCTGTCTCTCATTCTTCTCTGTCTCTTTCTCTTGTCCTCTGCCGTCTTCTCTCACTTGCTCAACCGTGATCTGTCTCCATTGCTCTCTCTCTCTTGTGATCTCTCTCTCTCTCCATACAACTCTGTCTCTCAAACTCTCACACTTTATGTCTCTCATCTCCTTGCTCTTCCTGCCTCAACATTTTTCCCCGCGCTCTCTCTCTCTCATGCGTTCTCTCATTCTTTTTCTCTCTCTCAACAACTGCCTTTCCGATCTGTCTGTCACTCACTCTCTCTCTCTCTCTGTCACTCTTTGGCTCGCTGTCTCTCCATCGTACTGTCTCTTGTGCTTTCTCACTCTGTCTCCTGCGATACCCGTTGCACACATTCGATCTCTCACACTCTCTGATTTATTCCCCCGTGCCCTGTTGTACCAATTCAATCCCTATTTCACTTTCTCTTGCTCTGCTTCCCTTCACCATCTTTCCCTCTTTCCGCTCTATCTCAAATTAGCATTGCTCTATCCCGTTCTCTTTCTATCTCTCTCTCTCTCTCTTCTCTTCTCTACCTGATTCTCGCAATTTATCCTTCACTCTCCCTTTCCCTCTTTCTCTCCCTCATTCTCTTTCAGTCCCTCTCCCCCCCTGCTCTCTCTAACATTCACTTTCTCGGTTTAGAACTCTCTAGAACTCTCTGTTCAGATCTCGCTCGCATGATCTATATCCCCCTTTGTCTCTCCAGACCCTCTCATCTGTTCACTCTTTCACTCTGCCTCTCACTCACAATCTCCCACTCTCTCTTTCTCACTACCACTCTCTTTTTTGCTCTCTCTCTCTCCCTCTTACTCTCACTGTCTTCTCTCCTCTTTCAATCACATGCTCTTGCATTTGCTCTTGATCTATCTCTACCCCTCTTCCTCTCTTTCTCTCTCTCTGTCGCTCTCTCTTGAAGTCGCTCTTTTTTCTCTCCATTATTCTCTCGCAATCTCTGAAGTTATGTCTCTCCCATTTTTTTCATCCCTCGCTCCCGCTCGCTTCCTCAGTCGTTCACTGCCTCACTCGTTCCCTCACCCCCTTGCTCGCTCTCTCTCTTCCACTCACTTGTGTGCTTTCACTCTCGCTGCTGCTCTCTCTCTCTCTTTCTCTCTCTGGCTCTCAACTCTCTCACTATTCCTTACGCTCACTCACACCGTTTCTTCACCTCTCTCGCTCCCTCTCCTTAACTCTTTCTCTCCCTTAATCTGTGCCCAGCTCACTCTCTTTCCCACTCCCTCTACCCATCACAGCCTCTGTCTCTCTCCCATTCTCTCGCTGCCTCTCTCTCTCTCTCTCTCTCTCTCTCTCTCTCATACACACTTTCTCTCTCCCTCGCTCTTTATGTATCCCTGTTGAGCACTCTCGTCATCTCTCTATCGCCGTCTCTATGTCTATCAGTTCCCCTATTTTCACACTTTGCTCATCCCATGTCAAATAAACGTTTTTTCCTGGATTTTTGTGTGTTTCGTCTCTCATCTGTGCCCTGTGTTTCCTCCATGGCTGCTCCTTTCCAATTGGAGGATATCTGCCCAATCTGTGTGAAGGATGCCGCTGGCAAAATGTTGACTTCTGAATGAGCACAGTGAACTGTCAAGAAGTTGTTGTTCCTGTCCAATCAGTGTTCAGGACCACAATGATGGTCAGTCATCTCAGCCAATAAGAGGACAGGGAGAGCAGTTGGTGATTGATTTTGGTCATGGACGATTTGACTGATAGTTGGGACATGAGAGAAAGCATTTTGTTGCATTCCTGTCCAATCATAATCAAGGAATGCAATCACATAAGTTGAAGTGGTAGGACGCGATAGCTGTCAAGAGGTGTTTGTTTGTTCTAACCTACGTGAGCGACAATTCTTGCAGCCAAGGGAAAGGGAGGGGAGGAAAACGCTTGTTTGGGTATTACTATCGGAGTTTAATTAAATGAAAAATTGGAGTAAAGGGTAATTTTAGCATCGTCTTCAGCTGGTGTCTGAACTGAGACTGTGTCACAGCATAAATCGCAGTGTTTGTGCAACAGCTAAGGAGCTGCAGCATGAAGCCCAGTTCCTGAACATAATAATCTATTTTTACAGATTCATACCCAAAGTAAAACATTCGGATCCATATAGAATAAAACGTTAACATTGACCATAACAGGATGAAATTCGCGGAGATAACAAACAGTAAAATGATTGATTTTCTTCGACTCTCCATCTCTGGGTCTCTGGGAGTAATCCTTCTTCTATCAACCTGGAGTCGCCTTCTGGCTCTGCTGCTCAATAAAATGTGCCTGATTATGAAAACATTTAGCAGCAGAATCAGGACAAATGGGACAAACGGTGTCACAATGTAATGAAGAAACTCAATTGTTGTCCAGACTGGTGAATCCAGAACATAATCTGAGATATGACAAAACCACGGGTAGTTCTCCAGTGCATACCGATTTTCCAACATAAAATACCAGAAAATGTTCTTTAAACAGCTCAGCACAGTCACTGTTCCCAGAACCACAGTCGCTGTTTTATCTCTGCAATATTTACTTTTCAGCTTTGGACAGCACATGGCCACAAAGCGATCAAAGGTGAAGGTGATGGTGAACCAGACAGAACAGTCAGTGGCTGCAAAAAGTAGGACTGCATGGATATTACACACACGAATGTGACACACGAAATCAAACTGTCCGGAGAACACAATTGGAATGTGTCTCAGTGTTAGATCGAAGATGATGACAAATATATCCCCCATTGACATTGCCCGCAGATAACAAGTGACACATTTGGACAGCCCACAGTTTCTGTACTTGAGGATCACAACGGAGATCAAGTTCACTGCAAAGAATGAAAAACAATTAAGTTATACATGTCACCACGAAAATGGTTATCATATTAATACATGTGGTGGTGACACAGTCTGACAAATACACACAGGCTTCATCACACACACACACACACACACACACACACGCACGCACACGCACACACACACGCACACGCACACGCACACACACATACACACACTAATGATTTCACATAGAGACAATGAACCACAAACATGCTCGTAACGACAAAATGTCATACAAACGCACATGAACTTACATTCTGACGGTGACGGTACTGTGCCTTTAAGGAATGCGGTTAATCATATTACTTTGAATAATTTATTCAGTGTTATGATGTTTGCAGCAAGTGTCCTCTAACTTTAAATGCAGCAGTACAATTGATATCACGGTGGTTTAATTTAGTTGAATGAGGTCTTCTGGGGATTAATGGTTTTTTGGGGGATTGCTGAATGGACCAAGATGGAGGATGATTGACGTCACAAAATAAGGCTTGTGACAGCTATTTTTTTATGGAACATTGAAAGATATTTGTTTCAGTACATTTGCTGCTATTGATGCTGGAAGAAGGCAGTGCCTTTGTGACTTCCTCTTCATCTCTCCAGAGGCTTGATGAAAGTTCCATATCCGGGAAGCCTCAGCGATTAATCCAACATTCAATGGAGTAATTCACAGCTGGTTTACGAAGCTAAAAATGCAGTATCACTTGAATATACTTATGTCTGTGCCATGTCAGAAGAAGAGTTCATGTTTGTGAGACGATGTCTAACTTGGATGAAAGATATAGCTCGCTGTTCAGAGTATACTGTGTTATCTTTAAATCTTGCAATTCATAAAAGTTATGCGAATTTATTTTTATTATAGGACGTCCACGGTGAATGGTAGGACATGAGGGGGAACAAAATGACCTTGGAGTTCAGTTGCACGATTCTCTAAAGTTAGAGGCACAGGTCGATACGGCAGAGAAGAAAGTGTTTGGCATGCTGCCCTTCATCAGTCTGGTTATTGATCATAGGCGTTGCGAAGTTATGTTGAAGATGTACAGGACGTTCATGAGGCTGCACTTGGAGTATTGTGTCCAGTTGTGGTTGTCCTGTTACAGGAAAGATGTTTGTAAACTGGAGAGAGTGCAGAAGATATTTACAAGGATGTTGCCAGGATTCAAGGGACTGAGTTATAGGGAGTGATTAGATCGGTTAGGACTTATTTCTTTGGAGCGTAGAAGATTGGGGGGTGAACTTATAGAGGTGTATGAGATCATGAAAGTCATGGATAGGTTGAATGCACTTCGTCTTTTTTTCCCCAGGTTTGGGGAATCAAGAACGAGAGGGCATAAGTTTACGTTAAGAGGGAAATAATGAATGGGGCCTGAAGAGCAACATTTTTACACAAAGGGTGTTATGTCTGTGGAATGAACAACCGGAGAAAGTGGTTGAAGCAGGGACATTGACAACATTTAAGAAGCGTTTGGACAAATGCATGGATAGGGAAGTGTAAGATGGATACAGGCCAAATACAGGCAAATGGTGTTAGTTTAGTATTTTGGTCGGCATGGACCGGTTTGCGCCGGAGGGCCTGTTTCTATGCCGTTGATACTATCATTTTATGATTATGCTTCGAACTGTGTTCTTAAATAAACTTTGTTTGATAAAAACATCCAAGTCGGTCACTTGATTCAGACCTGGAGTGAAACATTTTATGCTCACCGGTCCCAAAATCAAATTTTAAACTTCGGTTCTCTGCTATAAAACAACTTCAAGCTTCTTGCCCGGGACTTAACATCAGACCCCAACACATTCACCTACACACAACAAATTTATTAACGAATGCACGCATGCAGAGACATAAATAAAAGCACAAGCATGTAAAGACAGATATCCATTAAAATTACTCTCAGAGACCAATATACAGGTACATCTTCACTCATACACGTAATCCGACACACACGAACACACTAATGCATAAAATAGAACAGACTTAGAAACCGATAATAATGTAGACATTCCGTGAACGCGTACCCGAAAACGCTCACTGACCCACACATACAATTTTACAGACACACGGGTATGAACACAGAGGGAAACATGAATACGTGCACAGATAAAATCAAATACACACATGCAAACACACAGCAGCGCATTAACTAGCATACAATCAGATGAACACAGATACATAAACACATCTGTGCAGATAGAAGTAAACAAACATTCTCAACCACAACCTCAAGAATGCTCCAGAACGTTGACACTCTCACACTCACACAAACAAAAACCTGACCATAGACATACATAGACATACAAACGCATACTCAAACACGAACACATGCACACACGAAGACACTTTCAATCGCAATGTCACACCCACAACTGTAAATGTACACCGGGACACGACAGCAAGAAGCACTGTCTCACTGTCTCAAACATGCACAATCACACATGGGCAAACAATTACAGACTCAATCACAGTAACGTACTGTTATAATTCAGATCAGAAGATCGAAAGTGTCTTCTGATGTGCGCCTGAATCGCACGTTTTGCAATTTAAATTGGCTAATGGTGAGTCGGAAATATTTCACTGCAGATCTGATTCAAATGCCCCATTCGGGAGCTTTTACCAAACAAAGTTTATATAAGAATACAGTTAGCACATGGAACATCATCAATAACTTTTGTAAATTACAAACAAAAACAAAACGACCATGGTATTGTAAAAAGGTTAACAGCTGGGCACCGTTCCAACAAAAACAAAATCCCAAAGAAACGTTTGCCATAGGTCTCACGCAGCAAAGAAGAATGATCATGGCAGAATTAAATTGAGTAATGTAGTTGAATGTTGCAGTTCTCTTGAGGCCCACACAGACAAGCTGACAGTCAAAGTCGTTTCCCAAAGCACCAGGCAGACTCTAGTCAAGCCAGTCACCAACCGCAGATTTTCTACCTCAGGAATGCCACCTTCCATCTGAGAGCAGAATTTTCAAAACTAGAGAGAGAGAGAGAGAGAGACTCCATTCCAGCTTGATATCCACCCGCTTGTGAACTTAAAAGGAAAATGATTCCTCAGATATTTTCCTGCAGAGGAAACAACTCACTTTGACTTTTCAATCACTCTCCCCCTCACTATGCGAAGTCGTAAATGATCCCACAGCAAAACTAACAAAACCCCAAGTAAGCCATTGAAGTAGCAATAAAAGTATTCCTGGCAGGTGGTCCGGTAACAATGAGAAAAGAAAAACTGAAAATGTCTGACTACAACTGCACGGAACATGATTTTAAAAATCATAAATGTACTCTAATTTTTAAAAAACGCGTAACACATGTAAAGACGCATGCTGAAAAACAGACAGTAACAAATTCAAGTTGTCAGAAACTCGCAGATGCCTAATAGTGCACATGGAATATACTATAAACAGGCAAACACACACACACACAAACACACGCACACACGCACGCACGCAGACACACACACACACACACATAAACCTGCCGACTCCCCATATGCTGGAATGAGTTTTTTTGTGCCTGTGCACGCCTTTGACTGCATGAAGTGTGTGATTGTGGAAGTGACTGGATGCATTTGTGAATGCGTGAGTGGATGTCGAAATGTATGTCCATGCGTTTGTGTATGTGTGTGTGAAAGAGAGAGTGAATAAAGAGTGTGTTAGTCTGTATTGTTGTGCATGTGAATATGTGCATGTGCCTGTTTCCCGTATTTGTCTGTGTGTGTGCGTGCCTGTGTCAGTATTTAGTCTATGTGTGACATTATGTGTTTCTCTGATTTTGTGAAATTGTCTGTGTCTTTGGTATGTGTGCGTGAGTGTGCATGTGTCGTGTGTGTGCGCTTTTACGTGTGCAGTATGGGTGAAAATGTCCGTCTGAGACTGTGACTGCACATATGTGTATATGTGCGACTGCGCATATGAAAGTTAAAATATCCCAATGTATGTGTTTGCATCTGTTTGTGTGTGTATGCGTGTGTGTGATGTGATTGAGTACCTCTGTTATTAATTATAATTATTGTTGTATGAAGTTGTGTGTTGCCGTATGTGCGAGTGTGTCTCTGTGAATATATGTTTCTCTGATTGTGCTCAAGTATTTGAATTTTTGTTTTGTTTGAGTGTGTGTGTGTGTCTGTGTGTGTGTGTATGTCCTTGCCTGCCTATACATTTGTGCTTATGCATGTGTATAGTTCTGTGTGTGTCTGCATCTGGATGTGAGTGCATGCCTGGTTAGATATTAGGGTATATGTGTGTGAAAATTACTGTTGTGTCTGCGAGTGTATTTATGTGAGTGCAGTCGTGAGCTGATATGTCTGTTTTTAATGTATATGTGTGCACATGATTGCAGACCTGCACTTTGCACTGTGTCCATATGTAAGATTTTATGGGTGGGTCAATATGCGCTTGAAAGAGAGAATGTGTTTGTGTATATATTAGTGCGGTTGATTGTATGTGTACGTATCTGTCTGTGTGAACAAATAACAAAGGACAAAGAACAAAGAAAAATACAGCACAGGAACAGGTCCTGCTGCCCTCAAATTCTGTGGCGATCACGATGCCTGCCAAAACTAAAATCACATGCACTGACGGAGTACATATCCTTCCATTCACGTCCTATTCATGTATTCGTCCAGTTGCGCCTTAAATGCCGCTATCATACCCACTCCCACCATTTCCCCAGGCAACGCGTTTAGAATATCCAACACCCCCTGTGTAAAAAAAACTTGACTCGTACTTGAATTTTCTACCCGAAGAAAGAGCAATTGACTGTCCACTCCGCCGATGCATCTTTTAATCTTGTAAACCTCCGTCAGGTCACCCCTCAATTTCCGCCTTTCCAGTGAGAACTAACCGAATTCATCCAACCTCTCCTCATAACTAATACCCTCCAGACCAGACAACATTCTGGTGAACTCTTCTGAACCCACTGCAAAATATCCACATTCTTCTGGGAGTGTGGTGAACAGAAGTGCACACAAAATTCTAAATAAGGCGAAACTAAGCATCTTTGCAGCTTTAACATGAACTGCCGAATTTCATCGTAAATGCCCCGACCGATGTTGGGAAACATGCCACATGCTTTCTTGAATCCCTATCCACCTTCGTTGCCACTTTCAGTGATTGGTGGACATGTCCGCCCAGAACTCCCTGACTGTCAATATCCCTAAGGGTCCTGCCATCCTTTGTATAATTCGTACATGCACTGGGCCTTCCAAAATACATTATCTCACACTTGTCCGTGTTAACCTCCATTTGCCATTTCGCCACCCCAGTCCTAAAACGGTCTAATACTTGCTATAGTCTCTGACAGTCATCTTCACTATATGCAAATCCACCAATTTTTTGCAATCTGCGAACTCACTAATCAGGCCAGCTAAATAGAAACATAGAAACGTAGAAAACCTACAGCACAAACAGGCCCTTCGGCTCACAAGTTGTGCCGAAACACATCCCTACCTTCGAGACCTGCCTATAACCCTCCATCCTATTACGCTCCATGTACTCATCCAGGAGTCTCTTAAAAGAGCCTATTGAGTTCGCCTCCACCACCACTGACGGTCGCCGATTCCACTCGCCCACCACCCTCTGTGCGAAAAACCTACCCCGAAAATCTCCCCTGTACATACCCCCCAGCACACTAAACCTGTGTCCTCTCGGAGCAGACATTTCCACCCTGGGAAAAAGCCTCTGAGGGTCCACCCGATCTATGCCTCTCAACATCTTACAAACGTCTGTTAGGTCTCCTCTCATCCTTCATCTCTCCAAGGAGAAAAGACCGAGCTCCCTCAGCCTATCCTCATAAGGCATGCCACTCAATCCAGGCAACATCCTTGTAAATGTCCTCTGCACTCTTTCAACCTTTTCCACATCCTTCCTATAGAGAGGCGACCAGAACAGAGTACAGTACTCCAAGTGGAGTTTGACGAGGGTCTTATATAGCTGCATCATAATCCCCGGACTCCTAAACTCAATCCCTCGATTGATAAAGGCCAGCACACCATACGCCTTCTTAACCACCTCCTCCACCTGCGGGGCCGATTTCAGAGTCCTATGGACCAGGACCCCAAGGTCCTCCTGATCCTCTATTGTACCAAGAGTCTTTCGATTTATATTGTACTCCTTCATCCCATTTGACCTACCAAAATGAACAACGACGCATTTATCTGGGTTGAAGTCCACCTGCCACTTCTCCGCCCAGTCTTGCATCCTATCTATGTCCCTCTGTAACTTCTGACAACCCTCCAGACTATCCACAACCACATCAACCTTCGTGTCGTCGGCAAACTTACCAACCCATCCCTCCGCTTCCTCATCCAGGTCATTTATGAAAATGATAAACAGCAAGGGTCCCAGAACAGATCCCTGGTGCACACCACTGGTGACCGACCTCCATTTCGAAAAAGACCCATCTCTACCCACTCTCTGCCTCCTTTGGGCAAGCCAGTTCTGGATCCACCGGGCAGCAGCCCCTTGGATCCCATGCCCTCTCACTTTTTCTCGAAGCCTTGCATGGAGGACCTTATCGAACGCCTTGCTAAAATCCATATAAACCACATCTACCGCCTTCACTTCGTCAATGTGTTTAGTCACATTTTCGAAGAAGTCCACCAGGCTCGTAAAGCACGATCTGCCCTTGACAAAGCCATGCTGAATGTTCTTGAGCATACTAAACCTCTCTAAATGCTCATATATCCTGTCCCTCAGGATCTTCTCCATCAGTTTACCAACCACTGAGATTAGACTCACCGGTCGGTAATTACCTGGGCTATCCCTATTCCCCTTCTTAAAAAGAGGAACCACATCCGCAATCCTCCAATCCTCCGGCACCTCTCCCGTCTCCATCGACGACGCAAAGATCATTGCCAGAGGGTCTGCAATCTCTTCCCTCGCCTCCCACAGTAACCTGGGGTACATCCCATCCGGACCCGGCGACTTATCTATCTTGATGCCATTCAAAGATTCCAGCACAACCACTTTCTTAAAGTCCACATACTCAATCCTTTCAGTCCACCGCACGCCCGCAGTACATCCACCCACGTCCTTCTCCTCTGTGAAAACCGAAGCAAAATACTCATTGAGCACCTCTGCCATTTCTCCTGGTTCTGTACAGACTTTCCCGCCTTCACCTTTTATAGGCCCTATTCCGTCACGTCACATCCTTTTACTCTTCACATATTTATAGAACGCCTTGGGGTTCTCCTTTATCCTACCTGCCAGGGCCTTCTCGTGACCCCTTCTGGCTCTCCTAATTTCCTTTTTTAGTCTCTTCCTACAAGCCATATACTCTTCTAATTCCCTATCTTCGCCAAGCTCTCTGAGCCTTTTGTGCGCTTTCCTTTTCTTCTCGACGAGTTTCCGCACAGCTTTCGTGCACATGTCCCGCCAAATGATTTACATATAATGAGAAAAACAAAAGTCCAAAAACGTATACCTGTAAAACACTGCTGGTTACAGCCTTCCATTCAGGGCAACACCTCCTGAATGTTATCTTCTGTCCTCTATTGCAAACCAGATCTCTGTCAATCGTGCCAGCTCTGCTCGAATCCCGTGCGACTTGAACTTTTGTACCAACTACCATGACGTACCTTGTAAAAGGCTTTATTGATGTACATGCAAACAACATACACTGCCTTTCCCTCATCTGTGATCTTCATCAATTCCCCGAAAATCTCGATCATGTTAATGAGGCACGAACTCCCATTCACAAAACCATGCTTTCTATCACTAAGAAGATTGCAGAAGATAGGGAGGCATGAGATTGAGGGCGATTTAGCGGTTTGGATCAGAAACTGGCGAGCTGTAAGAATAGAGACAAGATAAGCTGCAGAGCTGGGCTGAGAGGTGGCAAATGGAGGTTAATGCGGAAAAGTGTGACGTGATTCACTTTGGTCGGAGTAACAGGAATACAGAGTACTTGGCTAATGGTAAGATACTTGGTAGTGTGGATGAGCAGAGAGATCTCTGTGCCCATGCGAATAGATCCCTGAAAGTTGGCACCCAGTTGATAGGTTGATAGGCACCCAGTTGATAGGTTTCTTAAGAAGGCGTACGGTGTGTTAGATTTTATTGGTAGAGGGATTGAGTTTCGGAGCCATGAGGTCATGTTGCAGCTGTACAAAACTGTGGTGCGGCCGCACTTGGAGTATTGCATACAGTTCTGGTCGCCGCATTATAGGAAGGATGTGGAAGCATTGGAAAGGGTGCAGAGGAGATTTATCAGGATGTTGCCTGGTATGGTGGGAAGGTCTTATGAGGAAAGGCTGAGGGCCTTTAGGCTGTTTTCGTTCGAGCGAAGCATGTGAAGAGGTGACTTAATAGAGGCATAAAAGATGATCAGAGGATTAGATAGGTGGACAGTGAGAGCCTTTTTCGTCGGATGGTGATGGCTAGCACAAGGGGACAGAACTTTAAATTGTGGGTTTATAGATATAGGACAGATGTCAGAGGTAGTTTCTTTACTCAGGGAGTAGGTAAGGGCGTGGAATGCCCTGCTGCAACAGTCGTGGACTCGTCAACATTAAGGGCATTTCAATGGACATTCGATGAACATATGGATGATATTGGAGTAGTGTAGGTTCGATGGGCTTTTGAGTGGTTTCACATGTCGGCGCAAAATCGTGGGCCGACGAGCCTGCAGTGCGCTGTAATGTTCTATGTTCTAAGAAATCAATTTGTTTCCAAATGTGAAAAAGTCCTGTCCTTCAGAATCCTTTCCAATAATTTCCCTCCCACTGACGTCAGGCTCACTGCCCTATAATTTCCTGGACTATCCTTACTGCCCTTCTTACACAATGGAACAACACTGGCCATGCGCCTGTCTTCTGGAACCTCACCTGTCGACAGTGAGAATGCAAAGATTTCTGTTGGGACCACAGCAATTTCAATCCTTGTCTCCCTCAGTATTCTGGGGTAGATCCCATCTGGCCCTGAGCAGTTATCTACGTTAATGCCTTTTTGAGAAGCCCAATATTTCCTCATTTTTGATATCGATATGACCCAGAATATCGGCACACTCCACACTACACTCCTCATCCATCAATCCAACTCTTTGGGGAATACTGCCGCATAGCATTAATTTCGTATCTCATCCATTCCCTCTGATTCATGCATAAATTCCCTTCATTATCCTTGAGTGGACCAACCCTTTTCCTGTCTACCCTCTAGCAATTTACATACGTACACAATGCCGAAGGATTTTCCTTACTCTTGTTTGCCAAGGATTTTTCATGACCCTTTTCGGTCTCCTAAACTCTCCCTTAAATTTATTCCTACGTTATTAATATTATTCACGGGCGTCATCTGTTCTGAGCCTTTGGAACTTAAGAATCATTATTTTGTTCTTTCTGACAAGGCTCATATTGTCCCTCGTTACCCAGGGCTCCTGATGTTTGCCTCACTTATCTTTCATCCGCACAGGTACATGCCAGTCCTGAATTCCAAGCAACTGACATTTGAAAGACTCCCACATGTCGGATGTGGATTTACGCTCAAACAACCTCCCTGAATCTACGCTCTCCAAATCTTGCCTCATGTTGTTGTGGTTATTCTTTTCCCAATTTAACACAATTATCCGAGGACCTCTCTTGTTCTTCTCCACAAGCACATGAAAAATTATGGAATTATAATCACTGTTCCCGAAATGCTCTTCTCCTGAAACTTTGATTTCGTGCCCTGACTCATTCCCCAATGCCAGGTCTACTGTGACTCAATCCCGAGTTGGATTATTTACAGACAGTTTCAAGAAACGCTTCTGGGCAATCCTTACAAATTCTGCACAATCCAAGCCCCTAACAGTAAGTGAGACAATGGCAATTTATGAAAAGTTGAAATCAACCACCACAATAATCATACTGTTTCTTCATCTTTCCATAATCTCTCTGCCTGTCTGCTCCTCTACCTCCCGCTGGCAGTTGAAAGTTCAGCAATTAACCCCCAACATTGTGAACGCTCCCTTACTATCTCTGAGCTCTCCCCTATTGCTTTGCTGCCTGAACCCTCCGAGGTGTCCTCCCTCAGTCCAGCTGTGATATCCTCCTCACCGAGGAATGCAACTCCCCCACTCCATTTACATTCCCCTTTATCCTACCTGAAGCATCTAAATGCTATAATATTTAGCTCTCAATCATGTCCCTCTTTCAAACAAGTCTCTGTAATAGTAACAACATCATAGTCCAAGTACGAATCTAAGCTCTACGTTCAACTTTTTGACCTGTTATACTTCTCGTGTTGAAACAAATGCACTTCAGACCAGCACTCCTGCTACGTTCTACAACTACTCTGTGCCTGTTCTTCCTCCAAATCATTCTGGCCAAAGTCTGCATGTGTGTGTCAGCATTTGAATGCGTGTTTTTTTTTCACTCTCATTTTGTGTATGTGTGTCGGAGTGCGCCTCTGCATGTATTTTGAACAGAGGTGCCATTTTCCTTTGTGTTTGCTTGTTTGAATGCCTGACTGTATGTTTGTGTGTGCACATGTGCTCGTGTGAGTGCGGGCGTGCACACGTGTGTCTGTCCGTGTGCTCGTACGTGCGTCGTGTGCGTGATCCTAAGTGTGTGTGTGTGTGTGTGTGTGTGTTTGTGTGTGTGTGTGTGTGTGTGAATCCATAGCCTCTCCACAGTGCAGAAGGAGGCCATTTGTCCCATCGAGTTTGCACCGACAACAATCCGACCCAGGCCCTCTCCCTGTCATGGATTATTTGGCCCGCTAATCCCTGTGACCTACGCATCCCAGGAAACGATGGGGTAATTTATCATGTCCAATCAACCGAACCGCCGTATGTTTCGACTGCTCACAGCCAGTGAGTGTGTGTGTGAGAGAGAGAGGGGAGAGCGAGAGAGACATTGAGAGCAAGAGTGCTTGCAATAGAAATAATTTGTGTCTGTGTATGAACGTGTTGAAGTACAAGTGTGCGTGAATTCGTGAGTGATGACGTCTGCCTGTATGTTTGTTCTTTCCGTGTGTGTGTGTGTGTAAACATGTGTGGATATTAGTGTGTCCACACAATTCTGTTTTGTATGAGAGAGTCAGGTATATTTTTGTGCACAAGTGTCTGTGCGGCACTGTGTTGATGTGTGTGCATGTGTATTGTTGTTGGATATGTGGATATGTTAGCGTGAATGCGCCTTTCTGTGCGTATGCATGTGTATATGAGGGAGGGAATATATTTGAGATTGCATGTGATTGTGTGCGGGATTTTGCATGAACAGCCCCCTGCCACTACGATTCACGTGGCGGGCAGGACGGAAAAAATTCCCCTGATGTGTGTCTGTGATTCTGCTTGTGGGTATGTGGATTTGAGTTCATCTGTTTGTGTTTGTTTGTCTGTTACTGTCCATATGTGCCTCTGTCTCTGTGTGTCTTTCCGAAAAACGGAGACACCTTGAGTTAAAGAGTGTCTATGTTATAAATAATACGTGTCTGTCTGTGATTTAGTGTACATGTATATGCATCCCAAATCTGTGAGGGCATGTGTGTGCGTGAGTGTGTGTGTGTGTGTGTGTGTGTGTGTGTGTGTGTGTGTGTGTGTGTGTGTGTGTGTGTGTGTGTAAGAGTGAGCTATTCTTTTCTAATCTGTATGTCTGAAAGAGTCAGGGACATTCTGGCTGTGCACCTGCAGGACAATGTAGAGTCATAGAATCATAGAGGTTTACAAAATGAAAACAGATCCTTCGGCCCAACTTGTCCAAGCCGCCCAGTTTTTTTTATGCTAAACCCAGTTGTTCGCTTTTGGCCCATATCCCTCTGTATCAATCTTAACTGAGAAACTGTCTAAATGCATTATAAAAGAGAAAATTTGAAGAACCTCCATTACGAACTCTGACAGCTCGTTCCAGACAATCACCACCCTCTGTGAAATAAATGTTTCTCTTCACCTTTTTGTATCTGTCCCCTCTCATCTTAAACCTATACCAAGTATTTTAAGACTCCCCTAAATTTGGGAAACGTTCTTGGCCATCGAACTGATCACTGTTCCTCATGACTTAATATATCTCAATTAAAGGTAGATTAAGTGGGAGTCTTTTAAGGAACAGTTGTTAGGGCTGCAGGATAGATATGTGCCTGTAAAAAAGAAGGATAGGAAGGGTAGGATTCGAGAACCGTGGATCACCAGGAAAATTGAGGGATTGGACAAAAAGAAAAAAGAGGCGTACGTTAGTTCCAGGCAGGTAAAAACGGAGGGAGCTCTGGAGGAATACAAAGGAAATAGGAAATAAATCAAACGACGAATTAGAAGGGCAAAAGGGGGTCAAGAAATGTCCTTGGCAGACAGGATTAAGGAGAATCCCAAGGCATTTTATTCATACATTATAAACAAAAGGGATGTCAGGGAAAAAAATCGGACCTCTCAGGGCCAAAGTGGGGAATTATGCTCAGAGCCCAAAGAAGTAGAGGAGATCCACGGTTCTCGAATCCTACCCTTCCTATCCTCCAACGTGAAGGGCAGGTCGTGCATCACAAATTTGATTGAATTTTTTGAGGAGGTAACTAAGTGTGTTGATGAAGGTAGGGAAGTTGATGTCAGATACATGGATTTTAGTAAGGCGTTTGATAAGGTCCCCCATGGTCAGCTTATGATGAAAGTGAGGAGCTGTGGGATAGAGGGAAAGTTGGCTGATTGGATAGGTAACTGGCTGACTGATCGAAGACAGAGGGTGGTGGTGGATGGAAAATTTTCGGATTGGAGTCAGTTTGCTAGCGGAGTGCCACAGGGATCAGTGCTTGCTCCTCTGCTCTTTGTGATTTTTATTCGTGGCTTAAAGGAGGGGGCTGAAGGGTGGATCAGTAAATTTGCTGATGACACCAAGATTGGTGGAGTGGTGGATGAGGTGGAGGGCTGTTGTAGGCTGCAAAGAGACATAGATAGGATGCAAAGCTGGGCTGAAAAATGGCAAATGGAGTTTAATCCTGATAAATATGAGGTGATTCATTTTGGTAGGACTAATTTAAATGTTGATTACAGGGTCAAAGGTAGGGTTCTGAAGACTGTGGAGGAACAGAGAGATCTTGGGGTCCATATCCACAGATCTCGAAAGGTTGCCACTCAAGTGGATAGAGCTGTGAAGAAGGCCTATAGTGTGTTAGCTTTTATTAGCAGGGGGTTGGAGTTTCAGAGCCGTGGGGTTATGCTGCAACTGTACAGGACCTTGGTGAGACCACATTTGGAATATTGTGTGCAGTTCTGGTCACCTCACTATAAGGAGGATGTGGAAGCGCTGGTAAGAGTGCAGAGGAGATTTACCAGGATGCTGCCTGGTTTGGAGGGTTGGTCTTATGGGGAAAGGTTGAGGGAGCTAGAGCTGTTCTCTCTGGAGCGGAGGAGATTGAGGGGAGACTTAATAGAGGTTTATAAAATGATGAAGGGGATAGATCGAGTGAACGTTCAAAGACTATTTCCTCGGGTGGATGGAGCTATTACAAGGGGGCATAACTATAGGGTTCGTGGTGGGAGATATAGGAAGGATATCAGAGTTAGGTTCTTTACGCAGAGAGTGGTTGCGGTGTGGAATGGACTGCCTGCGGTGATAGTGGAGTCAGACACTTTAGGAACTTTTAAGCGGTTATTGGATAGGCACATGGAGCACACCAGGATGATAGGGAGTGGGATAGCTTGATCTTGGTTTCAGATAAAGCTCGGCACAACATCGTGGGCCAAAGGGCATGTTCTGTGCTGTACTGTTCTTTGTTCTATGTAGACCCTAAATGAATACTTTGCGTCGGTATTCGCAAAGGAGAGGGATGTGTTCACTGGGAATGCCTCGGAGGGGAATGTTCACCCGTTGGTGAAAATCTCCAGTATAAAGAAGGATGTGTTAGGTTTCTTAGAAAATATAAAGACTGACAAATCCCCAGCGCTGGATGGAATCTATCCAAGGCTGCTGAGGGAGACGAGAGATGAAATCGCTGGGCCTTTAACGCAAATCTTTGTCTCGTCACTGGACACAGGTGTGGTCCCAGAGGATTGGAGGATAGCTAATGTGGTCCCGTTATTTAAGAAGGGACGGAAGGGTAACCCGGGAAATTATTGGCCGGTAAGCTTGACTTCCATGGTATGGAAGTTGTTGGAGAGGATTCTTAGATATAAGATGTATGCGCATTTCGAAAGGAATAAACTCATTAACGATAGTCAGGATGGTTTTGTGAGAGGGAGGTCATACCTGACTAACCTGGTGGAGATGTTTGAGGAAGTGACTAAAATGGTTGACGAGGTAAGGTCCGTGGATGTCGTCTATATGGACTTCAGTGAAGCGTTTGACAAAGTCCCTCATGGTAGGTTGGTGCAAAAGGTTGGATCTCATGGGATAAAAGGGGAGGTGGCTAGATTGGTGGCGAACTGGCTTGATCACAGAATAATACGTTTAACAACACCAGGTTAAAGTCCAACAGGTTTATTTGGTAGCAAAAGCCACGCAAGCTTTCGGAGCTGCAAGCCCCTTCTTCAGGTGAGTGGGAATTCTGTTCACAAACAGAGCATATAAAGACACAAACTCAATTTACATGAATAATGGTTGGAATGCGAATACTTACAACTAATCAAGTCTTTAAGAAACAAAACAACATGAGTGGAGAGAGCATCAAGACAGGCTAAAAAGATGTGTATTGTCTCCAGACAAGACAGCCAGTGAAACTCTGTGGGGCTTACAAATAGTGGGGCATGAACCCTATATCCCGGTTGAGGCCGTCCTTGTGTGTGCGGAACTTGGCTATCAGTTTCTGCTCAGCGACTCTGCGCCATCGTGTGTCGCGAAGGCCGCCTTGGAGAACGCTTACCCGAATATCAGAGGCCGAATGCCCGTGACCGCTGAAGTGCTCCCCAACAGGAAGAGAACAGTCTTGCCTGGTGATTGTCGAGCGGTGTTCATTCATCCGTTGTCGCAGCGTCTGCATAGGCCAGTGAGCTTGACTTCCATGGTATGGAAGTTGTTGGCGAGGATTCTTAGATATAGGATGTATGCGCATTTAGAAACGAATAAACTCATTAACGATAGTCAGCATGGTTTTGTGAGAGGGAGGTCATACCTGACTAACCTGGTGGAGATGTTTGAAGAAGTGACTAAAATCGTTGACGAAGGAAGGTCCGTGGATGTCGTCTATATGGACTTCAGTGAAGAGTTTGACAAAGTACAGGAGAGCTCCTCGTCATAATGGATGTCTCGGCACTCTACAGCAGCATCCCCCATGACGATGGCATTGCTGCAACGGCCTCAGTGCTCAGCGCCAACAACTGCCAGTTTCCAGATGCAATTTTACATCTCATCCGCTTCATCCTGGACCACAATATCTTCACCTTCAACAAGCAGTTCTTCATCCAGACACACGGAACAGCCATGGGGACCAAATTCGCACCACAATATGCCAACATCTTCATGCACAGGTTCGAACAAGACTTCTTCACAGCACGGGACCTTCAAGCGATGGTCTACACTAGATACATCGATGACATTTTCTTCCTTTGGACTCATGGTGAACAATCACTGAAACAACTCTATGATGACATCAACAAGTTCCATCCCACCATCAGACTCACCATAGACTACTCTCCGGAATCGGTTGCATTCTTGGACACATGCATCTCCATTAGGGACGGTCACCTCAGCACCTCACTATACCGCAAGCCCACGGATAACCTCACGATGTTCCACTTCTCCAGCTTCCACCCTAAACACGTTAAAGAAGCCATCCCCTATGGACAAGCCCTCCGTATACACAGGATCTGCTCGGATGAGGAGTATCGCAACAGACACCTCCAGACGCTGAAAGATGCCCTCATAAGAACAGGATATGGCGCTCGACTCATTGATCAAAAGTTCCAACTCGCCACAGCGAAAAACCGCACCGACCTCCTCAGAAGACAAACACGGGACACAGTGGACAGAGTACCCTTCGTTGTCCAATAATTCCCCGGAGCGGAGAAACTACGGTATCTCCACCAGAGCCTTCAACATGTCATTGATGAAGACGAACATCTCGCCAAGGCCATCCCCACACCCCCACTTCTTGCCTTCAAACAACCGCACAACCTCAAACAGACCATTGTCCGCAGCAAACTACCCAGCCTTCAGGAGAACAGTGACCATGACACCACACAACCCTGCCACAGCAACCTCTGCAAGACGTGCCGGATCATCGACACAGATGCCATCATCTCACGTGAGAACATCATCCACCAGGTACACGGTACATACTCTTGCAACTCGGCCAACGTTGTCTACCTGATACGCTGCAAGAAAGGACGTCCCGAGGCATGGTACATTGGGGAAACTATGCAGACGCTGCGACAACGGATGAATGAACACCGCTCGACAATCACCAGGCAAGACTGTTCTCTTCCTGTTGGGGAGCAATTCAGCGGTCACGGGCATTCGGCCTCTGATATTCGGGTAAGCGTTCTCCAAGCGGCCTTCGCGACACACGATGGCGCAGAGTCGCTGAGCAGAAACTGATAGCCAAGTTCCGCACACACGAGGACGGCCTCAACCGCGATATTGGGTTCATGTCCCACTATTTGTCACCCCCACAGAGTTTCACTGGCTGTCTTGTCTGGAGACAATACACATCTTTTTAGCCTGTCTTGATGCTCTCTCCACTCATGTTGTTTTGTTTCTTAAAGACTTGATTAGTTGTAAGTATTCGCATTCCAACCATTATTCATGTAAATTGAGTCTGTGTCTTTATATGCTCTATTTGTGAACAGAATTTCCACTCACCTGAAGAAGGGGCTTGCAGCTCCGAAAGCTTGTGTGGGTTTTGCAACCAAATAAACCTGTTGGACTTTAACCTGGTGTTGTTAAACTTCTTACTGTGTTTACCCCAGTCCAACGCCGGCATCTCCCCACCTTGGTCACAGAAGACAGAGGGTGGCAGTGGAAGAGTCTTTTTCCGGCTGGAGGCCTGTGACGAGTGGTGTTCCGCACAGCTCTGTATTGGGACCTTTGTGATTTATATCAACGATCTGGAAGAAGGAGGAACTGGGGTGATCAATAAGTTTGCGGACGACACGAAAATGGCTGGACATGCAGATAGTGAAGAACATTGTCAGAGGCTACAGAACGATATGGATAAGCTGGAAATTAGGCCAAAGAAATGGAAGATGGAGTTCAATCCAGATAAATGCGAAGTGATGCATTTTGGTAGAACTAGGGTAGGGGGGGGGAGCTATACGATAAATGGCAGAACCAAAAAGGGTGTAGATGCACAGAGGGACCTGGATGTGCAAGTCCACAGATACTTGAAGGTAACGTCAAAGGTGGAGAAGGTAGAGAATTTGGCACATGGCATGCTTGCCTTTATAGGACGGGGCATAGAGTATGACAGTTGAGGTCTGATGTTGCAGGTTTATAGAACGTTGGTTCGGCCGCATTTGGAATACTGCGCCCAGTTCTGATTGCCACACTTCCAGAAGGACGTGGAGGCTTTAGAGAGAGTGCAGAGGAGGTTTACCAGGATGTTGCCTGGTATGGAAGGGCTTAGTTATGAGGTGAGACTGGGTAAACTGGGGTTGTTCTCACTGGAAAGACGGAGGATGAAGGATGACAGTTTAGAGCTGTATATAATTGTGAAAGTAAGAAGTCTCACAACACCAGGTTAAAGTCCAACAGGTTTATTTGGTAGCAAATACCATAAGCTTTCGGAGCAGAGCTCCTTCGTCAGATGGAGTGGATATCTGTTCTCAAACAGGGCACAGACACAGAAATCAAATTCCAGAATACTGATTAGAATGCAAATGTCTACAGCCAGCCAGGTCTTAAATGTCTTTCTGTGATTTCTGTGTCTGTGCCCTGTTTGAGATTTGCATTCTAATCAGTATTCTGTAATTTGATTTCTGTGTCTGTGCCCTGTTTGAGAACAGATATCCACTCCATCTGACGAAGGAGCTCTGCTCCGAAAGCTTATGGTATTTGCTACCAAATAAACCTGTTGGACTTTAACCTGGTGTTGTGAGACTTCTTACTGTCCTTAGCCCAGTCCAACGCCGGGATCTCCACATCATTAACATTATGAAAGGCATAGTTAGGGAGAACGGTGGGAAGCTTTTTCCCAGGTCGGTGGTGACGTTCACGAGGGGTCATAGGTTCAAGGTGAGGCGGGGGGGAGAGCGGGGGGGAGGTTCAACACGGATTTCAGAAGGACGTATTTTACACCGAGGGTGGTGGGGGCCTGGAATGTGCTGCCGGGCAAGGTGGTGGAGGCGGACACACTGGGAACGTTTAAGACTTATCTGGATAGCCACATGAACGGATTGGGAATGGAGGGATCCAAAAGAATGATCTAATTTGGACCAGTGAGTGGCGTGGGCTTGGCGGGCCGAAGGGCCTGTCCCTGTGCTGTATTGTTCTTTGCTCTTTGTTCTTTGTTCTAGATCACTCCTAATCCTCATAAACTCCAGGGAAAAGAATCCCAGCCTGTGCACCCTCTCCTTATAAGTCAAACCATCAAGTCCGGTAGCATCCTAGTTCATCTTGTCTGCACTCCTTCCAGTTTGAAAATATACTTCCTGTAATATGGTGAGCAGAACCATGCACAGTATTCCAAGTGTTGCCTGAACAATCACTGGTACAACTTTAACAAGACTTCCCAACTCTGGCATTCAATGTTCTGACCAATGAAATCAATGTTTTAGCGTGTGTGTGTGTGAGTGTGTGCGTGCACGCGCTTCTGTGTGTGTGTGCATGTGTGATTGCGTGTGTGTGTTTTATTGTGTGTACTAATACGTACAATTTCAATAGAGAGACCATGGCTCATGGGTTGTGTTTGTGCATGTGCATTTGCATCTGGATGAGTGTGTGGTTGTGTGTGTGGGTATGTGATAGTGCGTGTGTGTGTGTTTGCATGGGTGGGTGACCATGTATGTCTGCGACTGTATGTCTATTGGTCTGCACGTGTGCGTGGATGAAAGATTGTGTGTGTGTGTGTGTTTGTGTGTGTGTGCGTGTGTGTGTGTGTGTGTGTGTGTGTGTGTGTGTGTGTTTTGTCGACGTGCATCTTTGTGTGATGCGCGGATGTGTGCTTGCATATACATTTGCATTTTTGAGGGTGTGACTGCGTGTGAGGGTGTGGGTGTATGTGAATCGGTTTATACATGTATGTCGGTGCATTACTGTGAGGGCGCTTCTGTTTGCGTGGATGTATGCGTGTGTGAATATGGTTGTGTGCGTTTGTGCAAACGTGTATCTGTGTTTGTGTGTGTGTCTGTGTGTGTGTGTGTGTGTGTGTGTGTAAGTGTTTGCGTGTTTGTGTATCTCTCTAGAACATGCGCCTGTGCGTCTGCTGCATGTTTTTGTCTGTGTTTGTGTGAATGTGTTTGCATTTGAAATATAAAGGCAGCAAGATTGGGCAGCACTTGATGACAAGAGATATTGTGAGCTTTGTGAAAAATAAGAAGGAGGCATACGTGAATTTCAGGAAATTGAGAACTGATGAGGCTCTTGAGGAATTTAAAAATAGTGGGCAAAAATGCTGGAACAGGGATGGTGAAATGTGGCTCTGAAATGTCCTTGGCAGGCAGAATTAAGGAGAATCCCATGGCTTTTTGTGCATGTATAAGGAGGAAGAGGGTAGCGATAGAAAGGGCCGGCCCACTCAAGGAAAGTGGATGGAATATTTGTTTGGATCCAGATGATGCGGTTGACGTTTTTCACGAATACTTGCATCAGTATTCACAAAGGAAAATGATGTGGTGGATGGTAAGTGTAGAAAGGAGGATGTTGACATTCTAGGACATGTTGAGATAAAAATGGAGGAGGCATTGGAGGCTTTCAACAACATTAATTTGGACAAGACCTCATTTAATTGATCAGATCATTGAACAGATGAGTTCGGACGTCTTGTTGAAGTTGTGCAAGACATTGGTAAGGCCACACTTGGAACACTGTGTTCAGTTCTATTCACCCTATTAGCGAAAGGATATTATTAAACAAGAAAGAGTGCAGACAAAAAATACTTGGAATCTACAGGAACTTGGTTGTTTGAGTTATAAGGATATGTTGGACAGGCTGGGACTTTTTTCGCTGAAGCTTTGGAGGCTGAGTGGTGATCTTATATAGGTCTATGGAATAATTAGGGTCACAGATCAACGAGTAGTCAATATCTTTTCCCAAAGTTCGGGGAGTCTGAAATTAGAGGGCATCGGTTTAAGGTGAGAAGGGAGAGATGCAAAACGGTCTAGAGGGGCAATTTCGTCACACAGAGGGTGGTGGGTGTCTGGAACAAACTGCCCGAGGTAGTCGTAGAGGCGGGAACAATTTTGTCTTTTAAGTAGCCTTCTGACAGTTACATGAGTAAGGAGGCTGGAGAGGGATATCGGTGAAACGGGGGTAATTGAGACTAGCTTAGTGGTTAAAAACAAAGGCATGGCATGTACAAGTTGGATCGAAAGGCCTGTTTCCAATCTGTTAACCTCTCTGACTCCAACCGTTCCCAGGGTCAGATAGGTTCTATCCCAGAATAATGAGAGAGGTGAGGGAATAATTTGCTGACGCGTCGCCGAAATCTTTGTATCCATTTTAGCCACGGGCGAGGTACCATAGGACTGAAGAGTAGCGAACATTTTTCCTCTGTTTAAAACGGGAAGAAGGGACAATGCGGGATATTACTGGCCTGTGTGCCTTACATCAGTGGTGGGAAAATTATTGGAAAATATTCTTAGGGGCAGGACGTACCCACATCTGGAAGAGAATAGGCTCATTAACGATAGGCAGCACGGCTGAGTGAAGGGCATATCGTGTCTCACAAACTTGATTGAATTATTTTAGGAATCGATAAGAAAAGAAACATGACCAGGGCAGCGCAGCAGATGTCGTAAATATGGACTTTAGTACAACCTTCGATTGGGTTCCTCATGACCGTCTGATGGAGAAGGGGCAGTCATATGGGATCCGATGTGAGCTCGAAAGATGGACACAAAACTGGGTTGGGCATAGAAAGCAGGGAGTAGCAGTGGAAGTGTTTTTCTTTTTCTAAATGGAGGCCTGTGATCATTCCTGGGACTTCTCATCTTTGTTATATCGAATGTTTTTTCAGATGAAACAAAAACTGATGGAATTACGGATAGTGAGGAGGAGTGTCAGATGATAGAGCATGACGTGAATCGGCTGGCGAACTGGGGCGAAAGATGATTGATAAAAATTAACAGGGACAAATTTGAGGAGATGCGATTTGGAAGTTCTGCGGCAAAGGGAAAGTATACAGTAAATGTTAGCTGCCTTGGAGGTTTGATCAGACAAACGGAACTCGACCTGCAGATCCACAGTTGCCTGAAAGTGGCAACGCAGGTGGAAAGGATGGTCAAGAAGACATAGGACATGTCGGCCTTCTTCGGTCGCCGTGTTGAGGACGGGACTTGGAAAATCACGTATCAGCTGTACAAGACAATGGTGAGGCTGTATTTTTAGTTTTGTGTTCAATTCTGGTCACCACACGACCGGAAGGATCTTGATTTGTTAGAAAGGGTGCAGAAGAGATCCACCAGGATGCTGCCTAGTATGAGGATCTGGATAATGAAGAAAGAATAAACAAACTTGGATTGATTTAACTGAAACATCGGAGGATGAGGGGGGACCTGACAGAGGTTTACACGTTTATGACAAACTTGGATGTTGTGGATAGTCAGAGTCGTTTTTTTCCCCCCAGGGACGAAGGCTCAATTACCTGGCGGTATACGTTGAAAGTGAGAGGGGCACGTTTCAAAGAGATGTAAGTGACAGGTTTTGTCACGCAGGTGGTGGTGAATGCCTGGAACGCGCTGCCGAAGGACGTGGTGCAAGCAAATTGTATAGCAGCATTCAGGAGGTATCTGGACAGGTAAATGAATGGGCAGTGAATAGAAGGTTATGGGCCACGGAGAGGCAAGAAAATATTAAATGAGAGAGGCATCTCAATCGGTACAGGCTTGCTGGGCCGTGGGGCCTGTTCCTGTGCTGTACTGTTCTTTGTTCTCTTGTTCTATGTGTGCGTGTGTTTGTGTGTGTGTGTTTATTTGAGCGTGTATATGATTGTGAGGAAGGGAAATGATGGTCTGAATCTCAACAGAATTTGGTAAAATGATTCTTCCAATCAGAAAACCGATGAGAATCCTGCGCTGGAGGCGGGAAATCGCATGAAATTTTGAGTCCCTTAAATATATTTTCCCGACCTAAATCTCGCGGCGTACATGCCAAGTGACCGTTGATTCGTTCTCCCAGGGAAATTTGATCTTTGTGATCATGGGATGCTTTTGCTAAATGCAACCCCAGCATTGCTTCCAGATCCAGTCGGGGGTGGGAGTGGGTTTACTCCGAGGAATCCATCAAAAAGATTCCCTGATGGAGCTTTGTCCAACTTCCTGGATGGTTTGAGGTGGAGACAGAATTTCTAATACCCATGCGCCCACAGAACCCCATTTATCACAGTCAGCACTGCCACATAGGAGGAAGTAGCGGACATGATGAGTGCCAGCTCGCTGCAAAAGAGGAAGGGGAAGCAACAGTGCCACAAGAAGAAGAATGGTATTTTTCATGCAGCCATTGTAAGTCTGTCCCCTCAATTCTTCTGCTGCATGCCTTCACACATTCAAGGTGATATTTCAGCCAGCCACCATGCGGGTTGCCAACGCCAATCACTCGGCCCTTCCAACCCCACCTCCCATGTTCTTGTCACTGAGTTATATTCTCCTCACATCCCCATTCCCACGTCTCACACCTGCCAGACTTCAGACACACCTGACGCGGCAGCACTCCTATCTGTTTCATTGCATGACAAACACGAGCACAAACAGCATGAGTGAGCACAGCCTCTCAGATTGAAGTGAAGTCACATGTCTCATTCAGTTTGAAGTGTGATCCTTTGAGAGGGGGAGATTTAACACAGATATCAGAAGGACATATTTTACACAGAGGATGGTGGGGGCCTGGAATGTGCTGCCATGCAAGGTGGTGGAGGCGGACACACTGGGGACGTTTAAGACTTATCTAGATAGCCACATGAACGGAGTAGGAATCGAGGGATACAAAAGAATGGTCTAGTTTGGACCAGGGAGCGGCACGGGCTTGGAGGCCCGAAGGGCCTGCTCCTGTGCTGTATTGTTCTTTGTTCTTTGAGTGGCCAGTGATGAGCTCGACTGCAGCTGCACAGATGTGCAACTTGCATCAGAGGTCAAAAGTGAGAACCATCGGGACAAACATTTATCACTGTGGCCTCACGTAAGTAATATTCCTCCCAGTCGTAAACCTTGGGATGCATTTATGTCTTCTTACCTCACTTACAGTATAATCAACCGACCGCCAGGTCCATCCTTGCAAAATCAGCAGACGACAGACCCGAACGACTCTGAGAGAATTGTCTTGGCATTGATGTTCGGTCACAGTTCTCACCAACGCCCACCATCTGCACAGATACCAATACATTGGTGAGAGCACGAAGTAGTCAGGCAGCTCGGTCACTCTCCAGTTAGCAGGCAGCTGAACATCAACAGCAGCTGGCAACGATGGCCCCCAGTCCTACGGAGAGTCATAGTCTCCAGCACAGGAACTCACACATCTGGAGGCAGGAAGTTTGACGTCGGAATACACGTTGCCACTAGTTCCTGATAAGTGGCTGCCCAATCAACGGTCATTTTTCGGGGAGAGCCGTGGGCCCAGCCTCCCCGCTCTGTGCAGGGCGCTGGTCTTGGGCGTGTACAGCAGCACGTCGATGTCCATTGCTAATGGTCGATCGCAATGTGCAGAAAAGCCAACTCGACAGGCTCCGAGGTTCTCCAGAAAGATAAACTGAAAGCGAGAGAAGATTAAATTGATAGATGAGTATTCGTGCATGGGCGCTGGCACTCAGCTCTCTCAGCATCTGGGACACCCATCCAAACCTTCAGTGAACACCTTTCAACTAAACATCACTCCCTCTCATTTGACACAGCAGCCACTTCCCCATAGTTGTCACTTTCAAAAGCATCCTCTCTAGGCAATCTCAGGGGTGTCTAAACCCCACACCCCATCCCCCCAACTCGAGGTGTTCAGGCAGCTGTGCGCATGTGACAGAGCAGCACTGTGACCTCACAGGGACCTCCAGAATATCAACTATCATAGCATAAATCAGGCGAATCATGAGAAATTTCACCATAACTCTTTGCATTGGGGGTCACATTTGTGCGAATTTCGCTGATGTGGAAATTAATATGAACAATGCTTAATGGCAACACTTTCAGATCTTTTGAATATAAAACAAATCATCGAAATCCCTTTTACGGGATGCCACATCACTCACAGAGAAGCAAACACAAACAGAATCACATAGGCGCAAAGAATCACACACATAGAGAATCCCACACACAAGTAATTATTCTGACACCAGATTTCTCACAGAGAATCACAAAGACACAGAGACACACGGAGGCAAACACTCATTAAGAAAGAAACACACACCAGCAGAATCAAACACACACACGCACACAAACACACACACACACACAATCTCTCTCTCTCTCTCTCACACACACACACGCACACATGCACACAGACAAACGCACGCACAGACACACACACGCACACACACACACAGTATCACACGGACAGTGGAATATTTACACAGAAAAACTTACAGAATAAAAACACTCACACTGACACATCAAATCGCACATGCATAATCACAAACTAACAAAACAACACACACAAAATCGCACACACACAATCACGCACACACACAGAATCACCATATATTGAATTACATGCAGAGAAACTTACACAGAATCACAGAAACACACACACACAGAAACAGGCACACAAAACCACACAGACAGATTTATACATTCAGCATCACACACACACACACACACACACACCCACCCACCCAAACACACACACACACACACACACACACACACATACACACACACACATACACACACAGATGCACGCATAATAGCGCACAGACGCACAGGATCACACACAAACACAGAATCACATACTCAGATATGCACATATTACGTCGTTAACAGAGAAACACAATTGAACGCAGACAAGTGTGAGACATTGCACTTTGGAAGGACAAACCAAAGAAGAATGTACAGGGTAAATGGTAGGACTCTGAAGAGTGCAGTTGAACAGAGGGATCTGGGAATACAGGTACAGAATTCCCTAAAAGTGACGTCACAGGTGGATAGGGTCGTAAAGAGTGCCTTTGGTACATTGGCCTTTATAAATCGGAGTATCGAGTATAAAAGTTGGAGTGTTATGGTAAGGTCATATAAGGCATTGGTGAGGCCAAATTTGGTGGATTGTGTACAGATTTGTTCACCTAGTTACAGGAAGGATGTAAATATGGTTGAAAGAGTGCAGAGATGGTTCACAAGGATGTTGCCGGGACTTGAGAAGCTGAGTTACAGAGAGAGATTGAATAGGTTGGGACTTTATTCCCTGGAGGGTAGAAGATTGAGGGGAGATTTGATAGAGGTGTATCAGATTTTGATGGGTATAGATAGAGTGAATGCAGGCAGGCTTTTTCTGCTGAGGCAAGGGGAGAAAAAGACCAGACGGCATGGGTTAAGGGTGAAAGGAGAAAAGTTTAAAGGGAATATTAGTGGGGGGGCGGGGGGGGGGGGGGGGGGGGGCTCTTCACGCAGAGAGTGGTGGGAGTGTGGAATGAGCTGCCAGATAAAGTGGTAAATGCTCATTAACAAAGAAACACACACCAGCAGAATCAAACACACACACACGCACACACACACACACACACACACACACACAATCTCTCTCTCACTTTTAACATTTAAGAAAAACTTGGACGGGTTCATGGATGAGGGGGGTGTGGAGGGATATGGTCCAAGTGCAGGTCAGTGAGAATAGAGAAAAAAATGGTTCGGCACAGACAAGAAGGGCCAAAAGGCCTGTTTCTGAACTGTAATTTTCTATGGTTCTATGTACACGCAAAATCACTCACAATGAAACACAACAGAATCACAGATACATACACACATGGAACCATAGGCAACTCTCACAAAATCACTCACAGAATGAATTATTTTCACAGAATCAAACACAATCTGAACCAGACACACACCGAAGCACATGCACGGTATCGCAAACAGACATAATCATTCAACTGTAGAATGACACTCAGATAGAATCAAGCTGAAACAGCATCGCACACAGACATAAACAACATATCACACTTGCATAGAATCACGCTCACACACATAATCACGTAGGCTGAGTCATGCATGCTCACAAGCAGAATCACAGTCACACAGAATCACAAGCAAACAACAACTCATATTCAAAGAATCACTCACTCACAGAATCACACACACATAGATTAACTCACGCACAGAAACACACATACAGACACACAATACACACAACACACACACATACACACACACATGGAATCGCACGAACACAATTACTCACTCACACAAACAAACAATTGCATAGGCAAGGGAGAGCTCACATAGAATCCCATACAGCACACGCACAATCACACAAACAGAATCATACATAAAAATCACACAAAACACTCAGACATGGGAATGCTTACAGATAAATACATGCACAAAAATCAGTCACAATTGAACACACAGGCACACATGGAATCAGGAAATCTAACAAACACCGAATTACTCATACACTGATTTACGGACTCAAAATCACACACACACACACACACAAATATTCAGAATCACATACCGCCGGACACACACACATAGAATCACTCAAACGCACGATCATGCGCAGGCAGAATTGCACACACACATAGAAACAAGCAAACAGACCTATTGACACACAGATTAATTTTCGCAAAGAATAACTCAAAATGAATGGCACACCAGCAATATCGTACACACGTAGAATCATATACACAAAAGCACACAAACGCACAGAACCACACACCTGGTCATACACACAACGGCGTACACACACAAACATACAGAATCAAACAAACAAAAACAAACAAACACAGAATCAGACACACAGATAGAAAATAACACACGCACACAAAACACATTATACACACAAAATCAGAGAACACAGAATCATCCACACACTCACAAAGATTCGGAAAGACACACACGCACACAGAATCAGAACACACACACACACACACACACACACACCACACACACACACACACACAATCACATACATACAGCCACACACAAGAATCATTCAGAAGGTGGGCTCTTCACTTATGCACAAACAATTACTCAAAATGAAACACATACAAACATAATTAGGCATAGACATACACAGAATCAAACACACACACACAGAATCAAAAACAGACAGAAGCAAACACAGAGAATCACACAAACACAGATACACACACACGCACACCCAGACCCACACGTACAGTCCCACACAGACTCACATATACAATCACAAACGCACATGCACCATCAATCAGACAGAGCCCTTCTCGCAGGGAAACATGTACACAAAAATAATTCACAACGAAACAGGCAGACAGAGTCACACATCGGCACACACAGAGTTACTCGCTGGATTGCGCACACAGAATCACACAAGCACGTTCAGAATCGCATATAATCAAAATCACACACTCTGAAATACACATACACAGAATCGCATGAACAGAATCACACACACATAGCCACAAAAATCGAATCACAAACATCCGGAATCACACACGCTGAGTCACTCACAGAAAGAATCAGGCGCACCTAATCACACTCAGAACCACACACAAACTACATCATTTGCACACATACACAAACGTGCACAGAGAATCTCACACATATAATCACACAAAGAGAATCACACAGACACTGAATCATATACACGCACACACACACACACACACACACACAAGAAAATATATACACAGAATTGCACACACACAGAGAATCTCATACACAATTACTCAGAGACCGGTTCAGTGACATACAATCACACACAAACGATTACTCACGCACAGAATGACACACACGCGCAACGAAATACACAAACACAGAATCAGACAAACACACAGACATACACACACAGAATCACACACACAAACACACAGAATCACAAACACACAGAAGCAAACACCGAGAATCACGCAAACACAGATATATGCACACGCACTCCAGGACACACACACACAGTCCCACACAGACTCACATAGACAATCACAAAAGCTCATGAACCATCAATCAGACAGAGCAATTCTCGCAGGGAAACACGTACACAAAAATCATTCACAACGAAACACACAGACAGAGTCACACATCGGCACGCACACTGGATTGCACACACAGAATCACACAAGCACATTCACTATCACATATGATCAAAATCACGCACACTGAATTGCACATGCACAGAATCGCATGAACAGAATCATGCACACAGAATCACAAAAATAGAATCACAAACACCCGGAATTACATACGCAGATTCACTCACAGAAAAAATCAGGCGCACAGAATCACACTCAGAATCACACACAAACGACATCATATGCATCCGCACACAAACACATGCACAGAATCGCACACAATGAATGACACACACATAATCACACAAAGAGAAACACACACACACTGAATCACATGCACAGAATCGCTCACGAACAGAATCACACGCACAGAATAACACTCAGAAAGAATCATACACAAATATCATAACACACACACACATCCAAACAGAATCACATTGAAACAGTGTCGCATCGACACACAAACTCACACAGACAGAATCAGAAACACGGAATCATGTATACACACAGAATCACACTCGCACATATAATCACATACACAGGCACACACACACACATAATCACTGTCAAACAGAAACACTCACAAGGAATAACAAACAAACGGACTAACTCACACTGAATCACACGTACGTATACACACACACACACACACACACAAGGAAATACGCACACAGAATTGCACACAAGAAAGAGAACTTCACACACAATTACTCAGAGAACGGTTCGCTGACATGCATTCACACACAAACGAATCCTAATGCACAGAATAACACACATGCGCAACGAAGTACACAAACACAGAATCAGACAAACGCAAATAAACAGACACAAAACATCACATATACACGGTATCAAAAAGACACAGAATCACATCCACAGAATCAAAGACACACAGAATATCACATACAAACAGAATCATAGACACAGAATCACACACGTACGGGGTCAGTCAAAAAGAATCACACAAACACTGAACCACATGCAAACAAATGTAATAAACACACACACACACGGAATTAACAGACACTGGACGACTCAGAGTGAAACACAGTCAAAAATCAGTCAAAAACAAATACATGCAAAGAGAGTCACAAATAAACACACAGATTCACGAACACAGAAACAGACAGAATAACTCGCACACTGAATTCAATATAAAGTATCACACACTCATAGAATGATTCCCACACACAATCATGCACAGGCAGAATTGCACATACACACAGAAACACACAAACAGAATCAGACACAGATTCCAACATGCACGTGTTCACACACACATTGAAACAAACACACAGAATCACTCACACAGAGAATCGCTCACGCTGAATGACACTGACAAATTTGTGCACACAGGGAATCACACATACACTGAGAAGCATACAAACACACAGAATCAAACACAGAATCATGCACACCGAATGAAACACACAGCATCATGCATACAACATCGCATACACATACATCACGTGCACAGAATCATGATGCAGAATCACACGTGCATGGAATCATACAATCAGAATCACACAAGCAATGAATTACACACACACACACACACACACACACACAAAGCATGACATACATACAGTCTCACACATAGGCTCATTCAGAACTGGACTACTGACAGTGAAACATACACAAAAAAATCACTCACAATGAAATGCATCGAAACACAATTATGCATACGTGTACACATAATCATACATGCACACACAATCACATACACAGGATCAGACAGATAGAATCACGCAAGCAGAAAATCACACACACACACACAGAATCACACACAAATCATCGCTCACAGCACTGCTCCGAGAGAAACTGAAATTACTCACAACAGAACACAACAAACCAAATCCAATCAGAGAACTTAGAAACATAGAAACTTACAGCACAAAACAGGCCATTCGGCCCCACAAGTTGTGCCGAACATATCCCGACCTTTTAGGCCGACCTGTAACACTCCATCCTATTAAGTCCCATGTACTCATCCAGGGGTCTCTTAAAATACCCTATTGAGTTTGCCTCCACCACCACTGACGGCAGTCGATTCCACTCGCCCACCACCCTCTGTGAAAAACTTCCCCCGAACATTTCCCCTGTACCTACCCCCCAGCACCTTAAAACTGTGTCCTATCGTAGCAGCCATTTCCACCCTGGGAAAAAGCCGCTGAGAGTCCACCCGATCTATGTCTCTCAAGATCTCACATAACTCTATTAGGTCTCCTCTCATTAGGGTCCCACGCCAGTGTCCTCTGTTTGAACAGAGGGAAGTACGATGGGATGAGGGCTGAATTCGCTAAGGTGGACTGGGAGAGCAGACTGAGGAACAGTGGAGGATTTTTAATTAGATAATTTTCAGTACTCAGCAGCAATATATTCCGGTGATAAAGAAGGACTGTAAGAAAAGGGATAACAAGCCGTGGATAACGAAGGAAATTAAGGAGAGTATTAAATTAAAGACCGATGCGTACAGAGTGGCCAAAAATAGTGTAGAATCGGAAGATTGGGAAAACTTTAAGACACAACAAAGAACGACTAAGAACGTGATAGAATGGAATGATAGTTTATGAAGCTAGTCTATCTCTAAATATAAAAAAATGACAGTAAAAGCTTTCACAAATTTATGAAAATGAATAGAGTGGCAAGAGTGAATGTTGGACCCTTGGAGGACGATAGGGGGATTTAATAGTGGCAAATGAGGAAATGGCTGAAACTTTAAATAAGTTTTTTGTGTCGGTCTTCACGGTGGAAGACACAAATAGTTTACCGAATATTAACGATCGAGGGTTGGTAGGAGGAGAGGTACTCAATACAATTAATGTTGCCAGGGAGGCAGTGCTTGGTAGACTAACGGGACGGAAGGTGGACAAGTCCCCGGGCCCGGATGGAATGCATCCCAGGGTACAGAAAGAAATGTCAGAGGCAAGAGCGAATGCGTTAGTGGTTATTTATCAAAATTCATTGGATTCTGGCGTAGTGCCGGCGGATTGGAAACCGGTGAATGTTAAGCCGCTGTTTAAAAAAGGAAATAGACAAAAGGCAGGTAACTACAGGCCGGTTAGCTTAACGTCTGTAGTTGGGAAAATGCTGGAATCCATCATGAATGAAGAAATAGCAGGCCATCTGGGTAATAATGGTTCGATTAAGCAGACACAGAATGCATTCATGAGGGGAAAGTCGTGCTTGACGAACCTGTTGGATTTTTAAAAGATGTGACTAGTGCAGTTGACGGAGAGGAACCGGTGGATGCGGTGTTTTTGGATTTCCAAAAGGCGTTTGATAAGGTGCCTCACAAAAGGTTGCTGAAGAAGATTGGGTCACACGGAGTTGGGTGTACGGTGTTAGCGTGGAATGGGGATTGGCTATCCGACAGGAAGCAGAGAGTCGGAATAAATGGGTGCTTTTCTGGTTGGCAGATGGTAACTAGTGGCGTGCCGCAGGGATCGGTACTGGGGCCTCAACTATTTACCATTTATATAGACGATCTGGAGGAGGGGAGTGAGTGTAGGATAACATGGTTTGCAGACGACACAAAGATAAGTGGAAAAGTGAATCGTTTGGAGGGCGTAGAAGGTCTGCAGAGAGATTTGGACAGGCTGAGTGAGTGGGCGAGGATCTGGCAGATGGAGTACAACTTTAACAAATGCGAGGTTATTCACTTTGAAGGAAATAACAGCAAATTGGATTATTATCTGCATGGAAAAAAATACAACATGCTACTGTGCAAAAGGACCTGGGGGTCCTTGTGCATGAGACGCAAAATTCCAGTCTGCAGGTGCAATAGGTGATCAAGAAGGCAAATGGGTTGTTGACCTATATCGCAAGGGGGATAGAATATACACGCAGAGATGTCTCGCTGCGTCTGTACAGGGCATTGGTGAGGCCGCAGCTGGAATACTGTGTGCAGTATTGGTCCCCTTATTTGCGGGAGGATATATTGGCCTTGGAGGGAGTGCAGAGAAGGTTCACCAGGTTGATACCAGAGATGAGGGATGTTGATTATGAGGAGAGACTGAGCAGATTGGGTTTGTACTCGTTGGAATTTAGAAGGCTAAAGGGGGATCTTATAGAGGCATATAATATAATGAAGGGGCTGGATATGCTAGAGGTGGAGAGATTATTTCCAGTTAGGAAGGAAGCTAGAACTAGCGGGCACAGCCTCAAAATAAAGGGGGGTCAGTTTAGGACAGGGTTGAGGAGGAACTTCTTCTCTCAGAGGATGGTTAATCTCTGGAATCCCCTGCCCCTTGAAGTGGTGGACGCTCCCTCGTTGAATATGTTTAAATCACGGTTAGATGGATTCCTGGTCGGTAAGGGAATTAGGGTTTCTAGGTATCAGGCCAGTACGTGGAACTGATCCACTTCAGATCAGCCATGATCTTATTGAATGGCGGGGCAGGCTCGAAGGGCGAGATGGCCTACTCCTGCTCCTATTTCTTATGTTGTTATGTTCATCCTACGTCCCTCCAAGGAGAAAGACCGAGCTCCCTCAGCCTATCCACATAAGGCATGCCACTCAATCCAAGCAACATCCGTGTAAATCTCCTCTGCATCCTTTCAATCTTTTCCACATCCTCCCTGTAATGAGGCAACCAGAACTGAGCACAGTACTCCAAGTGGGGTCTGACGAGGGTCTTATATAGCTGCATCATTATCCCCGGACTCATAAACTCAATCGCTCGTTTAATAAAGGGCAGCACACCATACGCCTTCTTAACCACCTCCTCCACCTGCGGGGCCGATTTTAGAGTTCTATGGACTCGGGCCCCAAGTTCCTTCTGATCCTCTGCAGTACTATGAGTCTTTATATTCTACTCCTTCATCCCATTTTACTGACCAAAATGGACCACGACGCATTTTTCTGGGTTGAAGTCAATCTGCCACTTCTCCGCCCGGTCTTGCACCCTAACTATGTCCCTCTGTAACTTCTGACATCCCTCCAGACTATCCACAACCCCACCAACATTCGTGTCGTCGGCACACTTACCAACCCATCCCCCCACTTCCTCATCCAGGTCATTTATGAAAATGACAAACAGCAATGGTCCCAGAACAGACCCCTGGTGCACACCACTGGTGACCGTCCACCATTTAGATAAAGACCTATCTATAACAACTATCTGCCTCCTTTGGGCAAGCCTGTTCTGGATCAACAGGGCAGCAGCTCCTTGGATCCCATGCCCTCTCACTGTTTCTCGAAGCCTTGCATGGGGGACCTTATCGAACGCCTTGCTAAAATCCATATAAACCACATCTACTGCTTTCCCTTCGTCAATTTATTTAGGCACATTTTCGAGGAACTCCACCAGGCTCGTAATGCACGATCTGCCTTTGACAAAGCCATGCTGTGTATTCTTGAGCATACTAAATTTCTCTAAATGCTCATAAATCTTGTCCCTCAGGATTTTCTCCAACAGCTTACCAACCTCGATAATTTAATGGGCTATCCCGATTCCCCTTCTGGAAAATTGGAACCACATCCGCAATCCTCCAATCCTCCGGAACCTCTCCCATCTCCATCGACGACGCAAAGATAATCGCCAGAGGCTCTGCAATCTCTTCCCTCGCCTCCCACAGCAACCTGGGGTACATCCCATCCGGACCCGGCGACTTATCTATCTTGATGCCATTCAAAGATTCCAGCACAACCTCTTAGTTAAAGTGCACATACTCAATCTTTTCAGTCCAACACAAGCCCGCAGTACATCCAACAGGTCCTTCTCCTCTGTGAAAACCGAGGCAAAATACTCATTAAGCACCTCTTCTATTTCTACTGGTACCGAACAGACGTTCCCGCCTTCACGTGTTGTAGGCCCTATTCCTTCACGTCTCATCCTTTTACTTTTCACATATTTATAGAACGCCTTAGGGTTCTCCTTAATCCTACCTGCCAAGGCCTTCTCGTGACCCATTCTGGCTCTCCTAATTTCCTTCTTTCGTCCCTTCCGACAAGCCTTATACCATTCTAGATCCCTATCATCGCCAAGCTCTCTGAACCTTTTGCATGCTTTCCTTTTCTTCTCGACTTGGTCCGGCACAGCTTTCGTGCACCATGGTTCCTGTCTGCTTGGACCATTGTCCCAGTAGAACGCTAGACAGACATTCCTTGAAAAACTGCGACCTCTCTTCAGTACATTTCCCCGAGAATATCTCCTTCCAACATGCTCCTCTAATTTGCTGTCTTCTGTCTTCATATTTCCCCTTACTCCGTATAAACACTTTCCGAAATTGCCTGATCCTCTCTGCTTCTAATGCAAGCATCAAGGAGATGGAGTTATGATCGCTGTCACCAAGATGCTCTCCCACTGAGAGATCTGACACCTGTCCAGTTTCATTGGTCAGTATCAGATCAAGTCCAGCCTCTCCTCTTGTACGTTTGTCCACATGCTGTTTCAGGAAACCCTCCTGAACACACCTAACGATCTCCTCCCCATCCAATCCCCTTACCCTCGGGATATTCCAATCTATGTTTGGGAAATTAAAGTCTCCCATCACAACAACTCTGCTATTATTGCATCTCTCCAGGATCTGTTTCCCTATCTGCTCCTCCACCTCCCTATAACTATTGGGCGGCCTGTAGAAAACTTCCGGCAATGTGATCGAGCCCTTCTCACTCCGAACTTCCACCCACAAGGACTCTGTAGACCATCCCTCCACAGCATACACCTTCTCTAGAGCTGTGACACTATCCCTGATCAGCAGTGCTACTCCAAAGCCTCTCTTGCCTCCCTCCCTGTCCTTCCTGAAACAAATGAATCCCGGCACCTGGAGTATTCCGTCTTGTCCCTGAGACATCCAAGTCTCTGTAATGGCCCGCACATCACACTTCAAGGCATCGATCCACGCTCTGAGCTCATCCCCTTTATTCACTGTACTCCGGGCATTAAAGTAAACGCATCTCAATCCTTTGGTCTGAGCTCTCCCCTTGTCTATCCCCCGTCCATCTTCCCTCTAGCACTGTCTATAACCCTTCTCTGTTTGCGAGCTAACTTCCTCGGTCCCAGTCATCTCGTCTCGATCCCCTCCCCCCAACCAATCTAGTTTCAACTCTCCCCAGTGGCCTTCGCCAACCTTCCCGCGAGGATACTGGTCCCCCTGGGATTCAAGTCCCTCCCGTTTTTTTGTGTACAAGTCACACCTGCCCCTAAAGAGGTCGCAATGGTCCAGGAACCGGAATCCCTGCCCCCTGCACCAGTCCCGCAGCGACACATTCATTATCCACCTCACTCAATTCCTGCCATCAACAGATGCAGCAAAAAGGCAAACGCACACAGAGAAACACTCACACACTGAACTGCCACACAGAATCAAGCACACACTGAATCATTCACACAAGTTCACACACAATTCATAATCTCATACAGACAGAATTAAACACTGAATGGCACACAGACTGTATCAGTCGCACACAGAATCACACACACACACACATACACACATACACACACACACACACACATTATTCATTAATAGTATTTATAGTGGTCACTCATTCCATTGGGCCAGTTAACCAGGAACACGAAATGAATGGTAATTTACACTCTCGAACTTGGTACAGAGAAACATGAAAGATTCAGTTAATTCAATCCCGAGAGTTTGCCTCGAATGGGTAATTAAGCATGATGTGGAGATGCCGGCGTTGGACTGGGGTAAACACAGTAAGAAGTTTCACAACACCAGGTTAAATTCCAACATATTATTATTAATATTATTCATGCAAATTTAGTTTGTGTCTTTATATGCCCTGTTTGTGAACAGAATTCCCACCCACCGGAAGCAGGGGCTTAAGGCTCCGAAAGCTTGTGTGGCTTTTGCTATCAAATAAACCTGTTGGAATTTAACCTGGTGTTGTTCAACTTCTTACTGTAATTAAGTATGGCCAGTCTACCTAACTGTAGGTCTTCAGAGTGTGGCAGGAAACCGAAGCACCTGGACGAAACCCACTCAGACACGTAAAGAATGTGGAAGTGCAACACGGACAGTCAACCAAAGCCAGAATCGGACCCGGGTCCCTGGAGTTCTGAGGAAGAAATGCCAGTATGCGGCCCTGGAGGAGGCAATTCCGCCCCTCGTGTCATTTCCACTGGAATATATGGGGTGAGATAATTCAGTCCCTATATCCAACTGCACAGAAGCATGAGTGAGGAGGTCATTCAGTCCCTCAAGCGGGTTAAACAGGAACATGAAGGAGAAATTAATTGTGTCTCTCGAGGCAGTTACGAAGGAAGATGAGAGGCAAGGTAGAATCATAGTATCCACATAGTGCAAAAGAGGCCAATTGACCCACCAAATCTGGACCTGATCTCCCAGTGTGTTTCTTAACGGGCTCTACCGCTGATCTTATCCGCCTAGTCCCACACATTTTCAATGGCGAATCCCATTTAACCTAAACCTTTTTGACATGAATGCACAATTGTGCATTCCGATCCACCAGACGATGGAGGAAACCTTGAGCACCGGAATGAATGCCACGCATTCACGAGGAAAGCTTGCAAACTCCACTTAGAACTGTAAGGCAGCGGTGCCACCATTCCATCCCGCAGGATGTAATTCCTTCCCTCGAATTAGTTGCACAGCAACAGTAGGGAAAAGGTAATTCAGTCCTTTCTTCCTTCTGCGCAAATACTGAGGGAGGAAATTATTCAGTCCCTCGAGCTTGTTACACAGGGAGATGTGGGAAGTAACTCAGTCCATCGGTCCAGTTACACAGGATCATGAGGCGTGAGGCAAATCAGTCCATTGAGCCTGTTACACAGAACCATGAGAGAGGAGGCCATTCAGTTCTTCAATCAGTTACACATCAACATGAGGGAAGAGGTCATTCAGTCCCTTGATTCTGTTACACAGGAACATGAAAGACAAGGAAATTTCGGCCATCGAAGTAGTTACACAGAAACATGAGGGACGAGGAAATGCAATCCCTCGATCGAGAAAGATAGAGGAGTAGGATATTCAGTTCCACAAGTTAATTACACAGGAACATGTGAGAGAAATGTATTCAGACTCGAGCGTGTTACAGTAATTTATAGAGTCATAGAAGTTAATAAAATGGAAGTGGGCACTTCTGCAATGGCAATGCTGCACATGTTATTTACCACTCAGCTAGTCACAATTAATGGCATTTGGCCAATATCCCTCAATACGCACCTTACCCTTGCAACTGTCCAAAAGGTTTCTAAAAGATTGAATAGGAACCAGTCTCTCCTCCTGCCTCTAATGATACGATCCAGACACTCACCATCCTGTGGGTTAAAAATGAATTGCCCCTCTCGACCCTTAAACCTGTGCTCTCTCGTTTTAGACTTCCCTACCATTGGAAAAAGATGCTGATTATCTCTCTGATCGACGTCCCTCATTATTTTATAGATCTCACTGAGATCACCCCTCAGACTCCTACGCTCCGAGGGAAGGACTCACAGTCTATCCATCCTGTCCTTATAAATAAAACCATCAAGTCCTGGTAGCGTCCCAGTAAATATGTTCCGCACTCTTTCTAGTTTAACTGGAACATGAGGGAAGAGATAATACAGATCCTCAATCCTATTCAGTAAAGGGAGAGGAGGAGGGCCTTCAGTTCCTCATGCTAGTGAGTGAGGAACCTGAGAGAGAAGTTAATTTAATCTCTCGAGGCAGTTTCACACGAACATGATAGACGAGGTAAAATAATTTGTCCCTGATCTCTGAATGTTCGATTTGGACAGGTCAACTCGCAGATTATATCCCTGTCGTTCCACATATGTCCCATGTCTAATCCTATCTAACCTACACACATTGGGAAACGTTGGAGCAATTCAGCAAGCTCAATCCACCTCAGCCTTACATTGGATGAAAACCTAAGCACCCAGATGGAACGTTCGCCGACAGGGGAGAACGTGCAAACACAACAAACATTGTCACATAAGGCAGAAGGCACCAGGCTTATCTGGGACCTTGTTGCTGGGAAGCAGAAGTGCCACTATGCAGGAAGTAATTCCATCACTCAATTGTGTTGCAAAAAAACACTGGAGATGAGGAAATTCAGTTCCTCGAGCTACTTAGCAAGGGACGAGAGGGATGATGTAAATTAGTACTTCATGTTGATCTCATAGGAAGATATGTGAGAAGGTAATTCACTCATAGAATCATAGAATCATTAAGTCCCGGCAGTATAGACCATTCGGGACATCAAATTTGCATCGACAACAAACCCCGTCAGGTCCTATTTCTGTAAACCAACATGATTGCCATGCCTTGACACGAAGGGAATTTTAGCATGGACAACCGAACCTGCACATCCTTGGCAGTGGGAGGAAACCAGAGCACCCGGAGGAAATCCAATCATACTCGAGAGGAACAGGCAACCTCCACACAGACAGTGAGCAAAGACCGGAATTGAACCCGGGTCCCTGGAGCTGTGAGGCAGCAGTGCTAAGCATTATGCTGCCGTCGAACTTCATAAAGTGTGTTGCAGAAGAACATGAGGGAAGAGGACAGATAGCAAACGTTTCTACAAATATATAAAACGAAATAGAGTGGCAAAAGTAAACATTGGTTATTTCGAGGACGAGGAGGAGGGTGATATAATAACTGGAAATTGGAAAATGGCTGAGGCATTGAACAGATATTTTGTGTCAGTCTTCACAGTGGAAGACACAAATAACATGCCAAACATTGATGACAGGAAGTCTATGGCAGGTGAAAACCGAGCAGCTATCATTATCACGAAAGAGGTAGTGTTGGGCAAGTTAATGGGGCTAAAGGATGACAAGTCCCCTGGCCCTGATGGAATGCATCACAGGGTACTAAAAGAGATGTCGGGAGAAATTGCAAATGCATTACTGGTAATTTACCAAAATTCGCTGGTCTCTGGGGTGGTTCCCGCAGATTGGAAAACAGCAAACGTGACGCCACTTTTTAAAAAAGAAGGTAGACAACAGGCAGTGAACTGTAGGCCGGTTAGCTTAACTTCTGCTGGACGGAAAATGCTTGAATCTTTCATCAAGGAAGAAATAGCGAGACATCTGGATTTAAATTGTCCCATTGGTAAGACGCAGCATGGGTTCATGAAGGACAGCTGATGTTTGACTAATTTGGTGGAATACTTTGAGAATATTACATGTGCAGTGGGCAACAGGGAACCTGTGGATGTGGTGTATCTGGATTTCCAGAAGGCTTTTGACAAGGTTCCACACCAAAGACTGCGACATAAGATAAAGGTGCACAGTGTTATGGGTAATGTATTAGCATAGATAGAGGATTGTTCAACTAAAAGAAAGCAAGGAGTGGAGGTAAATTGGTGTTCATTTTTGTTCCGCAATCAGTGACGAATGGTGTGCCTCAGGGATCAGTGCTGGGACCGCAATTGTTTACGATTTACATCGATGATTTGGATATGGGGACCAAGTGTAGTGTGTCAAAATTCGCAGATGACACCAAGATGGGTGGAAGGGCAAAGTCTGTCGAGGACACTGGAAGTCTGCAAAGGTAACCTAAGTGAGTGGACGAGGGTCTGGCAGATGGAGTACAATGTTGCTAAAAGTGAGGTTATCCATTTTGGAAGGAACAACAGCAAAATTAACTATTATTTAAATGGTAACGAATTGCAACTTGCTGCTGTGCAGAGGGACCTGGGTGTCCTAGTGCAGGAATTTCAAGGAGTTCACTTGCAGGTGCAGCAGGTAATTAAGAAGGCAAATGGAATTTTGTACTGCGCACAGTTTTGGTCTCCTTACTTGAGAAAGGATGCACTGCCACTGGAGGGGGTGCAGAGGAGATTCGCTAGGTTGATTGCGGAGTTGAGAGGATTGGCTGATGAGTAGAGACTGAGACGATTGGGGCTATACTCATTGGAATTCAGAAGAATGAGGGAAGATCTTATGGAAACATATAAGTTTATGAAGGGTACAGGTCAGATAGAGGCAGAGAAGTTGTTTCCACTGGCGGGTGAAACTAGAACTAGGGGGCATAGCCTCAAAATAAGGGGAGGCAGATTTAGGACTGAGTTGAGGAAGAACTTCTACACAGAAAGGGTTGTGAATCAGTGGAATTCCCTGCCCAGTGAAGCAGTTGCAGCTCCCTCATTGAATGTTTTTAAGGCAAGGATAGATACATTTTTGAACAGTATAGGAATTAAGGGTTATGATGAGCGGGCGGGTAAGTGGAGTTGCGTCCACAAAAAGATCAGCCATGATCTTACTGACTGGCGGAGCATGCTCCAGGGGTCAGATGGCCTACTCCTGCTCCTAGTTCTTATGTTCTTATTCAGTATCTCGATTATGTTACACAGGAAGATGTGTGTGGAGGTTATTCAGTCCGTCCAGCAGCTGGAACAGGGACATAATGGAGGAATGCATTTAGCCCCCCAATCTAGCTACACAGGAACATGGGTGAGAACTTAATTCAGTAAGTCAGGATATTCATGCAAATATGTATGGGACGAGGACAAACAGTCCCTCGTGCTTGTTCCACAGGAACGTGAGAGAGCATGGAATTTTTAGTCTTCACTATTGTTACGCAGGAAAATGATAGAGGGGTTAACACAGTCGCTCAAAATAATAGCACAGGAACATGAGAGAGGGGGTAATTCATTCCGGCCATACTGTTGCACAGAGCAATAGGAGGAGGATACTGAGTTTTTCGACCTAATGAGACAGGAGCATGTGCGAGGAGGAAAACTTTGCGTGGACAATGAAACGAGGCGGGGGAGGGGGGATTGACTCGGGTCCCTGACGCTCTGAGGCAGCAGGGCCAAACACTGTGACACTGTGCCATGCATAACATGAAACTGAGGCAGGCGTTAAATCAGACCTACAGTCCTATCAGACTGAAACACGAGGCAGGAGGTAATTCAGTCCCTCAAGCCAGTTACAAAGGGAAATGGGGAAGAGGGAATTCAATCTCTCGAGCATTTCACACAGGGAAACCTTGGAGGAAGTAAATAATGTCCACGGAACTGTTACAAAGTAACATGACGGAGGAGGTTATTCAATCTGTCAAGCTGCTCTCACGGGTTCATGATGGACGAGGTAATTCAATTCAAGAGCATGTTCCACTGGTAGATCAGTCTCTTCATGTGTGTTATGCAGAAACATGAGGGAGGAGGGAATACTTTTATTCATTTGTGGGACACGGGCGTCGCCGGCTGGTCAGCATTTATTGCTCATCCCTAATTGTCCTTGAGAAGGTGTTGGTGAGCAGCCTTCTTGAATCGCTGCAGTCCATGTGCTGTGAGTTGACCCACAATCCCATTGTGGAGGGAATACCAGAAATGTGACCGTGCGATTGCGATGGAGTCAAAATCGAATTCAATGCATCGAGCTAGTTACACAGGGGCTAAACGTGGAGATTTCCATTCAGCCCTTCTGTACGGTAAAACAAGAAAAAGCGACCATTGTGTCCCTCAATGTTTTGCAGCAACAGGAAGGGAGGTGACAGATAACTCATTGAGCCAGTTAGGCAGAATTAGGATCGGTAGCCTGTTGGGTTGTTCAATTCAGTGTGAAGAACAGGCCATTGACTGTCACTGGGCTGATCCAAAAACCAGAAGGCCAATATGAAAGTTCATTTTTGACGTTCGTTCAATGCGAGGAAAAGTATGCAAATCAATGAGGAATAGTCCAGTCTTGCTGTAATCATTCTAACATAATTACTTTAATAACTTGTAAAAACACACAATTTGAAAGGGTACGATAGCAAACAAAGGTACACTTAATTAGAGGAATGGATATAGGCATTCACAGCAGCCTTGAATTAACACTTTTCCGCATCTTCCTCCATCCCGAATCTCAAAAAATTGACCTTTGCCGGAAAACAACGTCCTGTGCAATTTGTTGATGTAAAACAAATCTGGCAAATAATTACCACCCATAGGTTGCATCTTGAATGTTGGTGAAGCAGTTCCCCAGATTCAGCGTATACGTTCTGAATCTTTCAACAAAAACAGAACTTGGAGAATCGAGTCTTGCTTTCAGGAGAACTTATATTTCCACCTTAGTATGGCTGTGATTGTCACTGCTTACCAGCCCTTTTCCTGCAGTTTAGAGCTAACCCTGCTCCTGATATACAACATTTCCTAATTGACATCAGTCTCTCTGAATAAAACACCCTCAGCTTTCGTATCCAAGTGTGACATGCATTCTTAATTCAGTTAGTTTACTCGTCTCCTTTAGGGAAGGGCATTGTCCATCCTGACGTGGTCTGGCCTCCATGTGATGTCACACACACAGCAAAATGGGTGTCTCTTAAATTACCTCTGAAACAGTGTGGCAAGGCATTCAGTTCAAGGACAGTTCGGGGTGTGCAGAGTGCTGGTCTTAAGAGTTTCTATCCCAGTAGAGAAATTTAAAAAACACGATTTGCAATATCCCAGGGAGGAGCGGGTGACACATTACAGCAGTTTTGAGTGGCTGAATAAACCCCGACTCACCTGTTACTGTCTTCAAGGCTCATGGAACAGAATGACCTGCTAATGATCCTGTGGAGAGGCGCTCTCGTCTGAATGGCCTTCTCCTACTTAATTGACCTCTTATTTCATATTCATCTGGTATATAATTTTCACAGCGACTAACTTGTACTCTATTCCTCTCCACCTCACTGAAGGCAACATCTGCTCATCCTGCTGCAAAGATAATTCGCATATAAAGAACAAAGAGAACAAAGAACAGTACAGCACAGGAAACAGGCCCTTCGGCCCTCCAAGCCTGTGCCGCTCCTTGGTCCAACTAGACCAATCGTTTGTATCCCTCCATTCCCAGGCTGCTCATGTGACTATCCAGGTAAGTCTTAAACGATGTCAGCGTGCCTGCCTCCACCACCCTACTTGGCAGCGCATTCCAGGCCCCCACCACCCTCTGTGTAAAAAACGTCCCTCTGATGTCTGAGTTATACTTCGCCCCTCTCAGCTTGAGCCCGTGACCCCTCGTGATCGTCACCTCCGACCTGGGAAAAAGCTTCCCACTGTTCACCCTATCTATACCCTTCATAATCTTGTATACCTCTATTAGATCTCCCCTCATTCTCCGTCTTTCCAAGGAGAACAACCCCAGTCTACCCAATCTCTCCTCATAGCTAAGACCCTCCATAACAGGCTACATCCTGGTCAACCTTCTCTGCACTCTCTCCAATGCCTCCACGTCCTTCTGGTAGTGCGGCGACCAGAACTGGACGCAGTACTCCAAATGTGGCCTAACCAGCGTTCTATACAGCTGCATCATCAGACTGCAACATCCTCCAGCCAGATATATTCTTATTAATTCCCTCTTCGCCATTCTTTACATTTTATTTTATTCTGATCTCAAACCTTTACTTTATTTCAGCTTCTTAACAACCGCCACCCAGGAACATGGAGAAGAAGATATTCAGCCGCTTATGAATTGCATACAGGAATAGGAAATAAGGAGTCAATAAAATAGGATGAGTCCATTCAGACCAAGCGCCGAAACACCGGATAATCAAGAGGTCATTCTGCCCCACGTGCCTCTAACACGGGAACCGGAGAGTTGGGGTTTATTTAGCAACTGAAAATCGAGGCAATGTGTCACCCGTTCCTGTCTGGAATGATCCAGATTTCTTTTCATAATTTCTCGAAATTGATATGTATGTTCCTGGTCAGAAAAGCATTTTTGCCTACCCCTAACTGAGCATGAACTGAGTGTCTTGCCTCAGTTTCAGAGTTAAGTTAAGATACACAGACTTTGCTTTGTATTCGGCATAACGTAGGCCAGAACAGGGAAAGTTGGTTGATGCCCTTCTCAAAGGGAAACTGGTGAAGCAAGTGGGTTGTTAAAACATTTGATGACTGGTTCATGGTCACCTTTACGTTTACCATCTTTACAATGCCAGATAGATCGTCAATTAAATTGTGACCTTTCCTGCCATTAACAGGACCAACCTCACCCTGGTGTGAGGCTCCAATACGTGTTGAAGGATGTGGCACAGCTGGTAAGCGCCTTCTTTTTGAATCATATTGGACTCACATTCTGCTCCTGTATTAGGTGTAGATTGGCAAAATGTTTTTGGCAACAGGTGCTTTGTTGGGCCGTGCCCTTTCTCCAGCCTCTTTACAAAGCTGCTCCATTTGCTGGTCATGTTACAGACCCAGTTTCGCTGTAACGAAATTTTCCATACCTCACCCAGAGTTGGCTCATCCAATCCTCCGTGCTGCCTGAATGTATGTAACAGCTGACAACACAAAGTCGAGAAACGCACAAACAGCACCTCCAGTAACTTTCCAAGAACAGAAGTCAGTCAAAGGCCCGTAAGCGGCAGCAAGATCAATGCCTGGACCATTTATTTCGCATAAATGCAGATGATCGTTTTGGTGCGAAGTAAATACATTGAATTACAGGCATCACTGAAGCTGTACCTTGTGTCAGATTCCTCGGCCCAAACATCTTCAGCTGCTTCATACATGAGCTTCCTTCCACCATAAGCTATTTATTGGGGTTTTCACTGACGACTATTCAATGTTCAGCACCACAAGCAACACCCCAGATGTTGAATGTGTCTATGTCTGTCTTCAGCAATATGTGGAAAATATTGGAAATGATAAGTGGCAAATAACAATCAAATCACACACGTTCGTGGTCATGATGAACTGCTAAGGACGAAGCCATTCAGCCCCTCAACATTGTTTTCAGCAAAATGTGAGGGCCATATAATATCTGTTGCCTGCAACGCATGAGCAGGCGGGAAGCCATATAACTGCTATAGGCTGTTACTGCAGAACAGGAGAACGTTGTTCCCTCTGTGGAGCTTCCAGCAATGAATTGTAAAAGGCCATTCAGCCCCTCTAATCTGTTACTCCGGAACAGGAGCTGGTTTGGTATTACTGTGGAGCTTCTCACAGAGTAAAATTAATAGGCCATTCAACCCTTATAACCTTCTAATCAGATACAGGAGGACGTTGTTGATCCTGTGTAACTTCTTGTTCAGGAACATTAGGAGCCATCCAGCCCTGTACTCTCTTACTACGGAAGAGGAGGCCCATGATTATCCACTCAGACTTCATGCACATGAACATTCGGAAACCCAGAAGCCCTAGAAACTGCTAATCAGTAACAGACGACATTGCCTATCGTGTGGAACTTCTCACATTTCAACATTGGGAAAGCTATTCAATCCTTATAGTATTCTTGTTTAGAACAGGACGGTCTTGGTTATCTTGTGGAGCTCCTTTCAGCGTAACATTATGGGTGCATTCATCCACTAGAGGCTTTTACTCTGGAACATGGCGATGATTTGTTTTTTTGAATTCATCCAGTGGTGCATATTACTCAGTGAAAAGGGAAGTCAATCACCCCCTGTAGCTTTTCGACTCATGAACAAGCAGACGTTGTTCATCCTTTCGAGCTTCTGACACAGTAACAGAAGGAGGTCATTCAGCCCCAATCGGGTCAAAGTGTGGAACGGGAGGACTTTCTTTTAACTTGCGGAGCCTCTCACATAGGAATGACGAAGCCTGTCAGCTTCCTCCGTCTGTCAATCAGGAACAGGATAATGCTGTTTATCCTGTGCATCTTCTTATACAGTATCATTATAAGATCATTCAGCTCTCCATTGGGTTAGGGAGGAAGAGGAGGACGTTTTTAATCCTGGGAGCTTCTGACAAAGCAACATTAAGATGCGATTCAGCCCCGATATTTTGTTGCTGAGGAACAGGAAGAGGTTTCATCCTTTGGGGCTTCATCAGGGTAAAATAAGTAGGCCATTCAGCCCCTGTAGTCAGTTACGCAGAAACAGGCAGATGTTGTTTATCTTGTGGAGACTTTTGCACAGTGAAGTTAGGAAGCCACTCAGATCCTGCAGTCTGTGACTGAGGAACAGCGGGATCTTGTTTACTCCGCTGCTTCTTAAACAGTTACATTAGGAGGCCATTCAGTCCTGTAGTCTGTTACAGAGGAACAGCAGGACGTTGCATACTCTGTGGAGTAACACATGCATCCAGCTTTCTGTGATGATGACGAACTGCATCGAAGAGAATGTCACTCTGGATTGATTTCTCTCTGTTCTGACTGGTGAAGTTTATTCAAGAGTGACAGTCTTATTCCCAGCTGAACAAAGAACAAAGAACAACGAACAATACAGCACAGGAACAGGCCCTTCGGCCCTCCAAGCCCGTGCCACTCCCTGGTCCAAACTAGACCATTCTTTTGTATCCCTCCATTTCCACTCCCTTCATATAGCTGTCTAGATAAGTCTTAAACGTTCCCAGTGTGTCCGTCTCCACCACCATTCCTGGCAGCGCATTCCAGGCCCCCACCACCCTCTGTGTAAAATATGTCCTTCTGATATCTGTGTCAAACCTCCCCCCTTCACCTTGAACCTATGACCCCTCGTGAACGTCACCACCGACCTGGGGAAAGAGCTTCCCACCGTTCACCCTATCTATGCCTTTCATAATTTTATACACCTCGATTAAGTCTCCCCTCATCCTCCGTCTTTCCAGGGAGAACAACCCCAGTTTACCCAATCTCTCCTCATAACTAAGCCACTCCATAACAGGCAACATCCTGGTAAACCTCCTCTGCACTCTCTCCAAAGCCTCCACGTCCTTCTGGTAGTGTGGCGAACAGAACTGGACGCAGTATTCCAAATGCGGCCGAACCAAAGTTCTATACATCTGCAACATCAGACCCCAACTTTTATACTCTATGCCCCGTCCGATAAAGGCAAGCATGCCATATCCCTTCTTCACCACCTTCTCCACCTGTGACGTCACCTTCGAGGATCTGTGGACTTGCACACCCAGGTCCCTCTGCGTCTCTACACCCTGATTGGTTCTGCCATTTATCGTATAGCTCCTCCCTACATTATTTCTACCAAAATGCATCACTTCGCATTCATCAGGATTGAACTCCATCTGCCATTTCTTTGCCCAAATTTGCAGCCTATCTATATCCTTCTGTAGCTTCTGACAATGCTCCTCACTATCTGCAAGTCCTGCCAATTTTGTGTCGTCCGCAAACTTACTGATCACCCCAGTTACACCTTCTTCCAGATCGTTGATATAAATCACAAACAGCAGAGGTCCCAATACAGAGCCCTGCGGAACACTACTAGTCACAGGTCTCCAGCCTGAAAAAGACCCTTCCACTACCACCCTCTGTCTTCTGTGACCAAGCCAGTTCTCCACCCATCTAGCCACCTCTCCCTTTATCCAATGAGATCCAACCTTTTTCACCAGCCTACCTTGAGGGACTTTGTCAAACGGTTTACTAAGGTCCATATAGACGACATCCACGGCCCTTCCCTCGTCAACCATTCTGGTCACTTCTTCAAAAAACTGCACCAGGTTAGTGAGGCATGACCTCCCTCTCACAAAACCATGCTGACTATCGTTAATGAGTTTATTCCTTTCTAAATGCGCATACATCCTATCTCTAAGAATCTTCTCCAACAACTTCCCTATCATGGACATCAAGCTCACCGGCCTATAATTACCCGGGTTATCCTTCCTACCCTTCTTAAATAACGGGACCACATTAGCTCTCCTCCAATCCTCTGGGACCTCACCTGCGTCCAGTGACGAGACAAAGATTTGCATCAGAGGCCCAGCGATTTCATCTCTCGTCTCCCTGAGCAGCCTTGGATAGATTCCATCAGGGCCTGGGGATTTGTCAGTCTTTATATTCTCTAACAAACCTAACACTTCCTCCCTTGTAATGGAGATTTTATCCAACGGTTCTACACTCCCCTCCGAGACACTCCCAGTCAACACATCCCTCTCCTTTGTGAATACCGACGCAAAGTAATCATTTAGGATCTCCCCTACTTCTTTGAGCTCCAAGCACAATTCCCCACTTTTGTCCCTGAGAGCTCCGATTTTTTTCCCTGACAACCCTGTTGTTCCGAACCTATGAATACAATGCCTTGGGATTCTCCTTAATCCTGTCTGCCAAGGACATTTCGTGACCCCTGTTTGCCCTTCTAATTCCCCGTTTGAGTTATTTCCTACTTTCTTTGGACTCCTCCAGAGCTCCCTCCGTTTTTAGCTGCCTGGACCTAACATACGCCTCTCTTTTCTTTTTGACCAGTCCCTCAATTTCCCTGGTTATCCACGGTTCTCGAATCCTACCCTGACACCGATGGATAATGTTGTCCCGGGTGTACAGTAATTTTTATCTTCCAGCTGACTTTCCTTATGCATCATCCCTTCACTCTTTACTGTCATCATGATTTTTCTTCTGCAAACTTCCTGGCTGCTTGTTTCCAGATACTTCTCCACTCAGCACTGAGGTCTTCCCAGGTATTGACTCCAATTCAAATCATCTGGAAGTTTCACATATTGAATGTGTGATCATCAGTCCAAACGTCTCTCTGCTCCAGTTGAACCGGTCTACAAGCTGGTGTAAGTATGGGATATCATCTTCGTGTCAAGAGCAAGCAGAAAATCATTAACCAGGTAATTACTCAGTTTGGGCTTATTGTGCACTCTTGTCCATTTGAATAGCTTGCTGCCAGCCATGCCATGCAGGTGAGCAGCCTCACTCTCATGTCCAAATTGAAAAATAGCGGCATAGAACAAGATAAGCTGCAGAATAGTTACGATACAGGAGGAGGCATTTTGGCCCACCTTGTCCATTCCAATCTGCAGGCACCCAGATGCCATTTGTTATGCCACCTTCCTCCACCCAACGCACAGATTTGTTGCTTACAGCACTTAAGGTGCACATCTATGCACATTTCTATGGGTCTCTGCCTTCAACACCAAGTCAGGCAGTGAATTTGCACACAATCAGCACCCTTTGAGTCATAAAGGTTTTCTTCATGTCTCATCTGCCCCCACTGCCACAATTCTTGAACCTATGTCCCCTAGATCTAGAACTCTGCAACAGGGGAACAATTGTACCCTGACAACTCGATCTCTTAGCCTCATAATTGTCTCCACCTCGATCAAGTTACCCGTTGCCATCTTTGTTCCAAGGTAAATAACACAAACCTTTTCAATCTCTCCTCATAGCTACACTTGGCTAGCCCTGGCAATATTCTTGCAAGCATCTCCTGCACTTTTCGCAGAGCAATTACGTACTTCCTGTGATATGAGGAGCAGAATTGCACACAACTCTCCACTTGTGGCCTCACCAGTATTGTATCCAATTCCAACATTACATCCTTACTTTTATATTCTGTACCTTTGCCTATGAAGAAGAATATTCCATGCATCATCTTTCCAACCTTGTCTATTTTAATTGCAACCTTGAGGGACCTGTGTACGTGTACAGAAAATATTTCACTAAATCTATGCTTCTTAGTTTGTTCCCATTTATTTTGTATTCCCCATTTATCTCTGGACTTCCCTCAATGCATGAACTAAAACTGCTCTATGTTCAAATCCATCTGCGACTTTACCACCAACTTCACCAAATCATCAAAATACATTTGTCGATCATTGCTATCCCGTATACTGCCCACTACACTGCCAATCTTAGTGTTGTCTGCAAATGTTCCAATCGGGCCACCCATGTTCACGTCCAAATTGTAAACATATATCACGAACAGCAAGGTTCGCAACACCGACCTTGTCGCCCAAAACTTGAAACAATATTCAATTTGCATGCACATCCATCGACCAGCCCCCTTTGTTTCCTGTTACTGAGCCAAAGTCTGTTCCAGTTTGCTGCATGACCCCGTGTCCGATTGGCTTTTAACTTTCTGACTAGTCTGCCCTTGGGATCTTTGAAAAACCTTTTAAAAATCTATGTCTACTCGAGCCACCGCAATGCCTCCATCAACCCTTCCTGTGATTTCCTCAAATAGTTTAATATAGTTTTTGATGCAAGTTCCTCCTTTAGCAAATCCGTTCTGATAATATTCCATGCCTTTCTGCGTGACAGTTAATGCCAACACTCAGGATGATTCTACAAATTTGCCCATCGCTGTTTTAAGGCTAACTGGCCAATAATTGTTTGGCATTCATTTGATTGCGTTTTAAACAATGGAACTACGTTCGTATTTCTCCAGCCCTCCTCTCTATCGAGGGAGGATTGGAAAACACTCTTCAGAGCATCTTCTATCTCCTCCCTAAACCCTGTCATCAGCCACAGAAACAGTTCGTCTGGTCCTGGCGAAGTCTCACCTTTCAAGGATTCCAACCCTTCGAGACCTTCCTCTTTAATTATGTTTATCTCACAGAATATCGTACAGAATTCCTCCGAACTTCTAAATGCGCATCATCCCTTTCTTTGATTAACATGGAGACAAGATATTCATTTAAATCGTTTCCCGCAGGCTCTGCACCGACAAACAAGTTTCCTTCCTCATTTCTGATAAGATCAAATTTTCCTTACCTAACCTTGTTGAACATTATGTGAAACTGAGTGAGTTCCACTTCAGAGCACTACTTTAGCCCGTTACTATCAGTGAAAATCTCTGATGACGCTTCATTGTATTTGAACAAGTTGAGCCTTTTCTTGTGGAAAGAAGGAATTATTCTCAGCAATCCAGGTGGGCAGACTATTTTCCACTCAAGTTTAAAGTGTCTGCCTCCGCCTTCAAGTTCGATGGCTTTGGTGAGGTCTCGGAAGTTGATATAGATGGGAGGGTTCAGTGCTCATGAGTAACCCTATCCATTCTGCCGTATTTCCTCTTGGCATTTCCCTGTCATAAGAATGCTTCTTATCTATCTTTACAGGGTCCACTTTGAGTTCATCCAGATTCTGTCTGCTCAGCAGTGTCCACATTGACTTTTGGAATTCATTCACAATCACCGCTGCCTTGTGAACAGCACCAACATGCAGAATGCCATTAGTAAAGTCAGAAGACATGAACTTGGTGTGAAAGACTGTTCTTGCTTTTGCTGTGTTTGTCTTGAGCGGTGCTTATATTAGCATGCTGCTGGTCGAGAAAGGACACCCTAAGCTTCAAGGATCCAAGCCAAGCAGAAGAAATGGTAGGGCATCAGCTAATGGAATGGAGATTATGGTACCTGTTCACCGAAGGTTGATCATTTCTTCCACTGTTGAAAGGAATATCTGGTACTTATGTTGTGTGCCAACAGATTCAGGGCTTCCAACCGATAGCCATACACTATTGTGCTGTGTCAATTAACGCAAAGATGCAATGTCCGCTCCAGGGTAAAACACGGGTTAAATAAAATAGCATGAGCTGCCCAAGCACCAGGATCGAGCTGCGCCCACTTGATATTGTCAAGGGAAAGGGTGAAACCAGAACAGCTCTGACAAAGCGTTATCCTTCCTTGAAACGTGAGCTCTATTCTTTCTCCAGAAATACTGTCAGACCTGCTGTCATTTTCCAAAATTTTCCATTTCTGTTTCAGATTCAGGCATACGCAATAATTTGCTTTGATTAGACCAGCACCGTTTGGTACCAGCCCTGTTGCAGGGGTTGTCATAACGCTGCCTGATAGATGACAGGTTACCATCTTTGGGCCTCCACTCCGGAATTTCCATTAGGATTTACTCCCTAAACTCTCTTATCTCCCGAAACTTCCACAAGAAGAGGGGGTGTTGAACTGTAACCCTGGGTCTGGTTTAAAGTCCTCATGTCGTCTCCACACGTCAGTGGACCAGGAAGCCATATTTCTTACGGCCAGGCCTCCTCGGACTACCGTCGACCTGACCCCGGATCAGCGAGGTCCCAGGTTTGTATCAGTCACCACGTGGAAGCACTAAATAGGGCGTGCTGATGAGGAGACTCCATACCGATGGGAGAGGCTGACACTCAGATCAATTGCTGCCATAGTTAGACGGTTAGCCAGTGATGGCAGTTCATCGCAACTGATGATGAATAGAATGACCACTGCAGTGACACATTGAACACACTACATCCACCCGTGGTACTGTTACACCGGGGCAGGAGGCCATTCAGACGCAACGAGGCTGTTATAGTGGAACAGCAGAAGGCCATTCGTTCCCTCGAACCTGTCACACGAGAACAGGAGAGGCCTTTATCACCCTCGAAACTTTTGAATATGTAAATGAGGAGCAGTTCAGTCCCCGGGAAAAGGGGGCAGAGACTACTCTGGCGCACAGGGACAGAAGGTTGAGGGAATTCAGCCCCTTGCACCTGCTATATATGATCATTAGGAAATTGAATGTTGAATAAAAGTAAATTACTGTGGTTGCTGGAATCTGAACTCAATTAGAGAAAGTTCTGGATTATCTCAGCATGTCTGGCAGCATCTGTAAGGAGAGAAAAGAGTCCAGGTGACCCTTTGTGAAAACCCTGACAAAGGTTCGACAGAGGGACATCTGCAGCCGAACCGTCAGCTCTTTCCTCTCAACACAGATGCTGCCAGACCTTGTGAGAATTTCCAGCATCTTCTCTTTTGGAATTGATTGGTGACCTCGCCAATTCATGTTACAGGCACGTCACATGAATGAACAATAATAAAATGCATCGTACTCAGCACAACTCATGACAAGTCAAAGAAGCAGTCCGTGTAAAAAGGAAATGAGATACGAAACATATTCAGGCTTGAGTTGAGGAGTGGGAAGTAACGTTTGTGCACCACCAGTGCCGGACAATAACTATCTCCAACCAAAGCGGATCTAATCACCTCCCCCTGAAATTCAATAGCATTACAATCGCTAAATGACCCACTATCAATTTCCGGGGGGGCTACTATTGACAGAAACTGAACTCGGCTGGCCATCTAAATACTGTGGCTACCAGAACATGTCAAAGACTGGGAATCCTGCGGCAACTAAATCACCTTCTGACTCCCTAAGACACTTCCGTCATGAACAGGACACAATTCGGGAGTGTAATGCATCACTCTCACTTGCCTCAATGGGTGCAGCTGCAACAACACCCAAGACGTTCAATGACGTCCAGGACAAAGCAGTGTGCTTGATTGACCATCCACAAACATTCACTCACAACACCACCAACGCACAGTCGCAACAGTGTATATTATATACAAGGTGCAGTGCAGTAACTCATCAATGCACCTAAGACAGCACTTCCCAAACCCAGGACTACTGCCACATTGAGGGACACGAGCAGCAGACAACTAGTGATGCCAGCACTTGGACATTGCACCCCAAAGAACTCTCCATCCTTTCTTGGAAAGTATCGCCGTTCGTTTACTGTTGTTTGCTCAAATAAAATAGTCTTCCTCCCTATTTGCTCGATCGGTATGCCTACAACACATTGACAGCAGCGATTCAACACAAAGATTTTCTTCATCTTCATAAGAGCAATGAGGAATAAATGTGGACCAAGCCAACAGCAGCCAAATTCTTTGAATAAAGAAAAACATAATTTTGCGGAGTGTGGTTGAAAAAATTCTTCTCGAACTGATGGCCCAAATCGTCTCATGGATGCTCAGCTTGAGTTGCGATATCTGTTTGAAGTCTGTCCCAATTAGCACGGTGATAGTGCTGCACAACACGATGGAGATTATTTTCAGTGAGAAGACGTGACTTGCTTTAAACAAGGAAAGTGCAGTAATCGTTCCCACCGATATTGCCGTGCCAAGATGCGTCTGTGGCAGGCAGATTGGTGAGGATGATGTTAAATGCATATTTTTTTCCGTCTTGTTGTTTCCCTCAAAAATTGTAACTTCTTCAGCAGCTATGACGTTTTGAGCACGGGCTTCCTGGTCTGCGATGGTAACACAGACCCACTCTTGGTAATAGACATTGACGTCCCCACCCAGAGTACGTTCTGTGTCCTTACCACCAACAGAGCTTCATCCAAATGCTGTCCAGGTTTGGGGGGAGTGGATGGGAATGGGGTACGTGTCAATCAACAAGATGTCGTCGCCTCTGCTGGGTTTGTCCGGTCGGTGAAACAGCATATACCCAGCAATTGTGATGATAGTGTCTGGGACGTTATTTGCAAACTGTGATTCAGTGAGCATGACAATATGAGGCTATTTATTTCCTGATTATTCCGCGAGATAAATCTACAACTTCCTCACCAATCCTCAGATATTAGTAAGAAGGACTTTTCAGGGTTAACGGTGCTGGATTTGCCAGCTCCTGTGGTGTGGCCAGGTGGTTCGTTCCGGTTTCCTTCTTTGAGACAATCTCACCCTTTCACACAACTGAATGGTTCGCTCATCCATTTCAGGGGCAGTATAGAGATAACAAGCTTGCTTTGAATCTGGACTTACCTATACACCTGGCCAGGTATGGATGGCAGATTCTTCTCCTCAAAGAACATTAGTGAAACAGATGTGTTTTTAATAAAATAGATCAATGTTTCCTGGACATCATTGGATTTAAATCCAGATTAATCACATGCTATTGTGGGATTTGAACGTGTGTCAGTCCTGGAATAATTCCACTGTACTCATCGAATCCTGCGGGGGGAAGAGAGGGGTGTTAGCGCGGAGCCTCCTCCCCCCTCCCCCACCTCCCAGCCCTTCTTCTTTTCAAAGCTTCCACTCCCTGCAGCCGCTGCTCCATTTCTTGCTCATATTGCAGACGGAGGTGCACTGTAACTAAATTCCCCACACCTTTCACAGATTGGTTTCACCAATCCTTTGTCTTCCCTGAATGGACGCAGCAGCTAGCAAAATATTCTCTTGAAAAATATGCAGCGCATCTCCTGTAACTTTGTAATAACACAAGACAGGCCAACGTTCCTCGGCATCAAGTGAGATGCCTCGACCAATTGAAGTAACTCGAGAGAGCTTTCCTCACCTTGCTGAACACAGGTTCAGCTGAGAATGACTAACAGAGGCATTCAGTGGAGAGACTCAGACCAAACTGTAACGGCATGTACCAGCGCTGCTGAAAACCTCTTGTCAAACATGAAACACAAAACAAGAGACCCCAGAAGCAGAGACTGCAGGATGTAATGTTTTCTGTATTCTTTCAAACCAAAAGCAATGATTCCCCAGAGCCCTGAATCTAACCCCGAGATACAAAGGGACACAAACTAACTTTAAACAGGTAATTGGAGAAATATTTAAAAGGAACAAGTTGCAGAGACCTCGGAAACGGGCATGTGATAACTTGGCGAACACATCCAAAAACAACAATGGGGATATTAAAATTAACGTGCTGCTTGATTGATAGAAAAAGCTTGTCGACTTGACACTCAGAACCTGCCGCACATTACCCAACTAAAATGGATATAACAGGGCATTACATCTGCCCAGCATGGGGAGATCCACAGACCTCACTCGAAGTGATCAGCAATGCATTTGTGCAACTCGATATCCATTGAGGATGTTCGGTGTAATCACACACTGTTCAAACGTGAAGAAGCGGACATCTATTGGTAAAGGGACAGAGAGTGGTACAATCAGACGGAGATACTCATGAAGGGATTTGATTAGGTGAGTGAAAAAAGTGTTTTGACAGAACGGCTGGTGATAGAGGTCAGTGACCACAATGATAATGTGTGAATAGAATCTGCTGAAGTTGGGATACAGATTTCAGATCTCGTCCTGAAACTGCAAGGTGTTGATGACGGTTGCCCAGGCTCTAACATTTGAAATTGTTTTTTGGCACGGGTGAGCAGAATGTATTTCATTCGAGGCATGATTCAAGTGTGGAAATCTGTTACAAAACGAAATGCACTTAAGAACACAGTTAAAATATCAAACAAAACAATTGGCATAACTTTTACCAGTTACCAGACTTAAACACGACACAGTTTACCCCGGAACAGCGAGCAATATCTGCTATTACAAGTTTAACGCTATCCCCCAGGCATACACCCGCCTTCAGACTTTGCACAGAGAATGAGTGTGCTCATGAAATGCTGGATTTCCAGCTTTCAAACACTCACGAGATTTGCTCTTTTGAATTTTGAATCAATGCTTCGTCGTTTCCCGGTCCTGAAACTTTTAAAAAAGACATCTCGAGTGAAAGAGTCAGAGAGACACTGCCTTCTTCCACCAGCTTCTGGCAAGAACTTCGAAACGAAAATCTCCGTATCATCTGTTGAAAGGAAACCTGGCTCGAGGCATATCGCCTGACCTGCCGATCATTCCCCCAATCAAGCTCCACTCAACCATCCATAAAGATCAATTAAAACACAGCAAACTGCATTTTTCCAGATCAAAAATAAACATTTCATCAATTATCCTGCCTCAGAAATTGCAAAGGAATTCAGTCACAGACAACACAGACCAAACCAAACGCTGGGGTCTGCTTAATCATCCTGCAGAAAAACATAATTGAATACATGTCTGAAAGACACAAGCATCGTCACAATGGGCCCCAAAGTTTGGGATGACCTTTGATTCTGCAACTTAGGAACTGAGTGGGATTCAGTCGAAAATTAGGATGTTTAAGATTGCAGTTCGCATTGTGGTGAACCAGGGGATGATATATTGGAGATGACAGTAGAACAGAAGTAATGATAGAATGAATTTGAGGTCACCGTGTTCACAGAGATTATAATTAGTCTGGACCAGCCTCGGGTACTGAAATGAAGTCCGTGGATACGGAGCAAAATTCGTGAGTGTCACTGAAGTCAATGTCTATGTTCCCAATGCTTAAATGACGAGAGAGTAACACGCTGATCGTGGTTACAAATACTGAAGCTGAGTATGGATACTTACCGAATAGCACAGCAGAAGAAAAAAAAAGATAGTGAAATAACAGCTCACAGCAAATATTTAGCATTCTTTTGTCGAGTTAATAGCCGGATACAGAGACAAAATAGAAATAACACTAGCAATAAAGTGCAGACTAAATGAAAAATAAATGCAGCACTGTTAAACAGGGTTCCTCGAATCAATAACTGGACAGAGAGACTTGCCAGGAACACCAACAACAGCCAGAATTGGATAGTACCCTTTTTGAATAATACCAAGTACGTACAGGATCCTCATTGGCAATGAATTATCATCTATAGCAAGAGAGAAAAGGCCCACAGCAAAACTACTGGCCCGTGTTGTAACATTCCAATCCACTGTTCGCAGATTCTGATCCTTTGTTGTAACGTCCCAATCCATTGTTCTCAGCCTTTGATGTGTTGCTGGAACAATCCAATCTATTGTGCTCAGATTCTGATTCCTTCTCTCCTTCTCTCTTGCAGACACTGATCTCTGTTAGCGTTAGAGCTGATGCTCCCGCTGACACTACGTGATAAACCGTTGAAGAAATTCCCTTGTTACCAGAAGCGGAAACCCTCCAGTGGCACAATGAGAATCCATGGAAACAGACGTTATTTCAGGTCAGTGAATAAACAGCTGCAGTTAACCCCAGTTAATTAACGGTTTTTATATTGCAATTCTAAAAACATAGAAACATAGAAACCAGAGGCAGGATAGGCCATTTGGCCCCTTGAAGCTGCTTCGCCGATCACTGTGATCATTGCTGATCATCACATTCAATATCTTAATTCCCCCTTCCCCCAAAATCCCTTGATCCCTTTCGCTCGAAGAGTTATATCCAGTGTTGTCTTGAAATCACACAAAGTTTTGACATCAACTATTTTATCTGGTAATGAATTCGACACATACACCACGCTCTGCGTGAAGAAATGTCTGCTCACCTGAGTTCTAAAAAAATACACCTTACCCATAAGCTATGACCCCTCGTCCTCCACTCCTCTACCATCGCGGTCATTCCTTCTGAATCTACCCTGTATAAACCAGTTAGAATTTTAAAGATTTCTATGAAATATCCTCTCACTCCTCTAAATTCAGGCGAATGCAATCATAAACGAATGAGTTGCTCCTCATATGACAGAGCTGCCATCCCAGAAATCAGCCTGCGAAACATTCGCTGTGCTCGCTCCATCGCAAGGACATCTTTCTTCAGATAAGGACAGCAAAACGGTACACATTACTCGAGGTGTGGCCAAACAACCCCCCATCAGTGGCGGATTAACCATTAGGCTGAGTCGGCTTAAACCAAGGGGCCCGGAATGGAGGGGGGCCCGAGAGCAAAAACAAAATTGGTTTAACGCTTTTAAGGGTGAATACATTTTCATAACTATACCCCATGGGTGAATTAATAGAACAAATACATATAAATAGTGGAACCTCACCCCAGGATTGTACTACACTCAAATAAATACAAATTAAATGTAACAGAGAGTCTATTGTCATGCTATTTCATATATACAGACTTATTTTAGTCCATACTTAGTTACATATAGTACTTTTTTCAACATTCACCCTGACATATATTAGTCCCACACCACAGCACGATGACTGTCACCACTGCCTCCAGGGTTATCAATGTATCATCAAATTCACGATCATCACCTGATAATTCACCAATATCAACATCAAAATCCTCGGCATCTAAATCACTCCCACTATCATCACTGCATAATCCATGTGCTGTTCATTATACAGAGTACAATTATATACGTTATCTAACGTCACTTAATGTCACTTTATTCTATTCAACGAAGGGTGGGGCAGGGGGCAAGGTCAGAGGGCTTTACTAATGCTGAGCCTAGGGGCCCGGGTGGTAGTTAATCCGCCACTGCCCCCGATACAATTCCATCAAGGCACCTCTGTGTCTTTACTCAAATCCTCACTCTCTAAATATCAAAATACCCTCTGCCTTCTTTACTGCCTTCTGGACCTGCGATTTTACTTTCAGCAACTGATGCACAAGGACACCCATGTCTTGCTGTGCACATCGATGGTGTATCAGAAGTTCAGAGAGAAACACTTTTCCAGTGAGTAGATGAACGCAATCAACATTCGTGCAGAAATTATTTACGGGAAACTGATGGGATTGAAGATGCATAAATCTCCATGAAGATGGATAAATCTCCATGATGATTTTCATTCCAGAATATTTAAGGAAGTGGATCTGAAAATCATAGATCCATTTGTGGTAATATTACAAAATTCTTTGGAATCTGGACTTACCGTCCAGTTCGGAAGGTAGCTAATGCAAGGCCGCTTTTTTTTTAAAAAGGAGGGAGAAAGGAAACAGGGAACAAAAGACCTGTGAGCCTGAAGTCGGGACTGGGGAATTTGCTCGTGTCCATTATCAAGGACTTCATAACGGAGAATTTGGAAGGGAGTGGTATAATCAAAGTCAGCATCAATTTACAAAAGCGAAATCACGTTTGGTAAACCTAGTGGGATTCTTGGACGATGTAACTCGTAGAGTCGATCGAGAAGAACCACAAGATGCAGCTGACTGAGACTTTCAGGATTAATTCGACAAGGCCTCATTTGTAATGTTAAAAGCATATTACTGCGGATGCTGGGCTATGAAACCAAAAGAGAAAATGCTGGAGAATCTCAGCAGATCTAGCAGCATCTGTAAGAACAAAGAACAAAGAACAGTACAGCACACGAACAGGCCCTTCGGCCCTCCAAGCCTGTGCCGCTCCTTGGTCCAACTAGACCAATCGTTTGTATCCCTCCATTCCCAGGCTGCTCATGTGACGATCCAGGTAAGTCTTAAACGATGTCAACGTGCCTGCCTCCACCACCCTACTTGGCAGCGCATTCCAGGCCCCCACCAACCTCTGTGTAAAAAACATTCCTCTAATATCTGAGTTATACTTCGCCCCTCTCAACTTGAGCCTCTGACCACTCGTGAACGTCACTTCTGATCTGGGAAAAAGCTTCCCACCGTTCACCCTATCTATCCCCTTCATAATCTTGTACACCTCTATTAGATCTCCCCTCCTTCTCCGTCTTTCCAGGGAGAACAACCCCAGTTTACCCAATCTCTCTTCTTTAACTTTACATAAAATCTGTAAGGAGATTAAAGAGCTGACGGTTCGAGTCCAAGCGACGCTTTGTCAAAGCTAACAGGCATAGAACGTGGGAGATATATATCCTTCAAGGGTATCTTTGTAGCTTTGGCAAAGGGCCGTCTGCAATCAAAACGTCAGCTCTTTTCTCTCCTTACAGATTCGATGCAAAGTTAAAGCATAAGGGATTGCAGTTAATGTCTTCAGATAGATTGAAAGCTGGGCAGCAGATCGGAAACAAAGAGTTTCCATGAATGTTTCTTTTTCTGGTTGGCAGTTAGTGAATATTCGGGTTCCGCATGAAACTGCACTCAGACCACAGATTTTCACACTCCATATTAATGATCATGAAGAGTGACCTGAATCTATTATCTTCAAGTACAAAATTGGGTAGAAGGTTGAGAGGCGAGGAAGATTCAGTGTTGCTTCAGCGTGATTTGGACAGTTGTAGATGGCAGATGTAGTATAAAGTGGAGAAATGTGAGGTAATCCACATTGGCAGCAATAAGTGGAAAACAGATTATTACTTGAATGGTTGTCATTTGAGAGACGTGGCTACTCAGCGAGACATTGGCATCATTCGCTGAAAATCAGAACGCAGGTACAACAGGCAGTAGAAAAAGGCAAATGGCATGCTGGCCTTCATCGCGAAAGGATTTGAGCATAGGGATAGGGATGGGGTGCTGCAATTGTGTAGGGTGCTGGTGAGGCCAAACCTGGGGCATTGTGCGCAGTTTTTGTATCCTTAACTGAGGAAGGATGTTCTTGCTATAGAGATAGTACAGCGAATGTTTACCAGGCCGATTCCTAGGATGGCAGGTCTGTCATATGAGGAGAAATAAGCATGTTAGATTTATATTCAGTGGAACTCTGAAGGCGTAACAATGAATCACATAGATAAGCGTAAAATTCGAGTCGGGTTTGATAGGATAGAGTCAGAAAGAATGTAGCACATGGTGGGGGAGACCAGCACGAGGGGGTCAGAGTTTGAGGATCAGGGGTAAACATTTTGAACTGAGATTAGGAGAAATGTCATCAACCAAAGGCTGATGAATGTGGAGAATTCACATCTGGATAATTTAGTTGAGGCCAAAACCGATATCAAGAAAAAACTATACTTCGCTCGGAGGGGAAAGGGGATCAGAATATTCAATTCGGTAATTGGCCATGATCACGTTGAATGGTGGAGCTGGCGCCTCGGGATGAGGGCCTAATTCTGCTCCTTTTTTCTGTGTTTCTGTTTCAGTTCACCTCTCTAATTTAGCACCCATTCAAAATCTGTCTCCCTATTATTGATAACAAAGTGGATAAATCACATTCATCTGCATTATAATGCATCTGCCATGCATCAGCCCACAAACTCATACCGTCCGCGTCACACTGAAACATCTCTTCATCCTTCTCAGAGTTCAACCTCCCAGCCAACTTTGTATCATCTGCAAATTTGGAAATAATACATTTGGTTGTCTCTTCTGAATCATTATGGAATACTGCGAACAGTTCGGTTCTTCGCACAGATCCCTGCAGTATCCCACTTGTCACGGTCTTCCAACCAAACACCAATTGATGCCAACTCTTTGCCTCCTGTCGACCAATCAGCTTTCTATCCATAATTAACAGCACTCCCATGCACTTTAACTTTTCATAGTAGTCTGCCTTCCGAAAGTCCAAATACACTACGTCCACAGGTTCCATTCGGTCAACTCCACCAGTTACATCCTCAGCTAATTCCAGTCGATGTTTCAAGCATGCTTTCCCCGTTGCAAATCCATGCTGTGTGTGAGGACCTTCTTAGCCATTTTCTGCACCTCCTCGTGGAATTTTAAGGAGCTATGTAACTGAATCCCCACATTGTTGTGCCTTCTGACAGATACACAGAAATCTCCTCTCTTGATCCGAAATGGTTTGCATCACACTTGTGTATATTAAAAACCATTTGCAGCACCAAAGCTTATTCACCGAATATATCAATATCCCACTTCAGGTGAACACTGTCCTGATGTTGACCTGAGATCGGAAAATGCATCCGCAATGCCATTCGCAGTGGGACAGTATGGACAGTAACAGCCCAGTTGCTTTGGAAGATTTGAAATGAATTTCATTATTGACTGTGCCGTTGGCATGGAAGCGAATGCACTTTCTGGCTTGTTCTCGTGCTTCACGTGAGAGGTCAAGATCAGCTGGGTGGTGCTGGGAAGATCACGATGCAGCATGGAGGCACATTTCGAAGCTTCAGGGCGACTGAAACGGCAATCAGATGATCAAAATTAATCTTTAATTTATGCTGGCATTTAAAGTGTTTCAGATAAGGCTCCACCTTTCTTTGTCCCTTTGATTATCAGCCGAGCAATCATGGGGACTAAAGTGCAGTATTTATCATTGGAAAAAAAACTAGGGCTCTGACCAATTTTGTGTCGTCTGCAAATTTGGATATTTGAATTTTTAATGCCGTTATCTCAGACTGTAAATAATATTTTAAACGATTTAGCCTGAAGAAAGCTCCTTGCAGGACACTACTCCTCACAACCTCCCAATTTGTGTACTAACCCATTATTAGAACTCTCTGTATCCCGTTGCTCAGCCATGTCAGCCATCTACCTTCAATTCCATGGGCTTCTATCAGAGCTCACAGTCTCTTGTGTGGGACTTTACTAAAGCTTTCTGCAAGTCAATGCAAATGGTATCCATCGCATTGCCTCTGACCACCATCACTGAAACCCAGCGACTGCAAAGGAACGGCGAAATATTTCCAACTCAGGATGGTGATTGCTTGCAAGAGAACTTGCAGGCTGCGGTGTTCAAATGTATGAGCTGCCCTTGTTCTTCCCAATGAAAGTAGTCGTGGCTTTGGAAGGTTTTGTCTAAGGTTTTTGCTGAATTGCTGCAGTGCCTACTGCAGCTGATACACACTGCTTCTACTGAACTTCGGTGGCGGAGGGAGTCGATGTTTATGGATGGGATGCCAATCAAACGGGCTGCTTTGCGCTGAATGGTGTCAAGCTTCTTGAGTGTTGTTGGAGCTGCATCGATGCAGGCAATTCGGGGAGGGGGAGTCGTATTCCCTCACACTCCTGGCTTGCGCCTTCTCAATAGTGGGTAGGTTTTGGAGATTCAGTGGTTGAGTTACTCATCGCAGTATTCCTCGCCTCTGACCTGCTCTTGTAACCACTATGTTTATTTGCTGAGTCCAGTTGAGTTTCTGCTCCATGGAATTAAGTTGACAGTCGGGAATTCAGTGATGTCAACATCATTGAATGTCAAGGGATAGTTATTAAAGTATCTTTTTGGTGATGGTCATTGCCTGGCATTTGTGTGACGCGAATGGTACTTGCCACTTTTCAGCCCAAGCCTGAATATTGTCTTGATCTCGTTGCATTTGAACATTGTCTGCTTCAGCGGAACATCGAATAGATCTGAACATTGTGCAACAATCGGCGAATGTTAGCACTTCATTTTTCACAGTGCTCAGCAAACTTAAGGAAGGACCATAGAACATAGAACATAGAACATTACAGCGCAGAACAGGCCCTTCGGCCCACGATGTTGCACCGACCAGTTAAAAAAAAAAACTGTGACCCTCCAACCTAAACCAATTTCTTTTCGTCCATGAACCTATCTACGGATCTCTTAAACGCCCCCAAACTAGGCGCATTTACTACTGATGCTGGCAGGGCATTCCAATCCCTCACCACCCTCTGGGTAAAGAACCTACCCCTGACATCGGTTCTATAACTACCCCCCCTCAATTTAAAGCCATGCCCCCTCGTGCTGGATTTCTCCATCAGAGGAAAAAGGCTATCACTATCCACCCTATCTAAACCTCTAATCATCTTATATGTTTCAATAAGATCCCCTCTTAGCCGCCGCCTTTCCAGCGAAAACAATCCCAAATCCCTCAGCCTCTCCTCATAGGATCTCCCCTCCATACCAGGCAACATCCTGGTAAACCTCCTCTGCACCCTCTCCAAAGCCTCCACATCCTTCCTGTAATGTGGGGACCAGAACTGCACACAGTACTCCAAGTGCGGCCGCACCAGAGTTGTGTACAGTTGCAACATAACGCTACGACTCCTAAATTCAATCCCCCTACCAATAAACGACAAGACACCATATGCCTTCTTAACAACCTTATCTACTTGATTCCCAACTTTCAGGGATCTATGCACACATACACCTAGATCCCTCTGCTCCTCCACACTATTCAAAGTCCTCCCGTTAGCCCTATACTCAACACATCTGTTATTCCTACCAAAGTGAATTACCTCACACTTCTCCGCATTAAACTCCATCCGCCACCTCTCGGCCCAACTTTGCAACCTGTCTAAGTCTTCCTGCAAACTACGACACCCTTCCTCACTGTCTACCACACCACCGACTTTGGTGTCATCAGCAAATTTGCTAATCCACCCAACTATACCCTCATCCAGATCATTAATAAATATTACAAACAGCAGTGGCCCCAAAACAGATCCCTGAGGTACACCACTTGTAACCGCACTCCATGATGAATATTTACTATCAACCACCACCCTCTGTTTCCTATCCGCTAGCCAATTCCTGATAGAAAAAGAGACAATCAGACATCGAGGAGGGTATCAAATTTTTTTAAAAATGCATACGAATTGGCAAGGATTAGTGAGAACCGAGAGATTGGGAAATCTTTAAAGGTCAGCAGAAATCCACGAGAAAAGCTGCAAAGAAAAGTAAGATGGATTAGGAGAGTTATCTAAATTAGAATATAAAAATAAGTAATAAATATTTCGACAGATATATAAAACGAAAAAGAATGCCTCAAGTAAACATTGGTCCTATGGAGGATGGGGAGGGGGATGTAATTAATGGAAATGAGAAAATGGCTGAGGGATTGAACAGGTATTTTGTGTCGGTCTTCATAGTGGAAGACACAAATAACATGCCAAATATTGATGGCAGGAAGGCAATGGCAAGTGAGGACTAAGAAACTATCACAAAAGAGTGTTGGACAAGTAAATGGGCCTAAACGCAGATAGGTCTCCTGGTCCTAATGGAGTGCATCCCAGGGTACTAAAAGAGATGGCGTGAGAAATAGAAAATGCACCAGAAGTAATTTACCAAAATTCGCTGCACTCTGCGGTGGTTCCCGCAGATTGGAAAACAGCAAATGTGACGCCATTAATTAAAAAAGAGGAAGACAAAAGGCGGGTAACTATCAGCCGGTTAGCTTAAGTTTGTAGTCGGAAAAATGCTTGAATCTATCATCAGGAAGAAATAACGAAAAGTCTGACTATAAATTGTCCCATTGGTAAGACGCAGCATGAGTTCATGAAGGGAAGGTCATGTTTGAATAATTTGGTGGAATTATTTGAGAACATTACATGTACAATGCGCAATGGGGTACCTGTATCTGGATTTCCAGAAGTTATTTGACATTGTGTCGCACCAAAGACTGCTACATAAGATAAAGGTGCACAGTGTTACGGGTAATGTATGAGCATGGATAGAGGATTGGTTAACTAACATAACGCAAACAGTGGGGGTAAATGGGTGTTTTATTGGTTGGAGATCAGTGACTAGTGGTGTGCCTCAGGGATCAGTGTTGGGACAGTAATGATTTACGATTTAAATGGATGATTTGGGGTTGGGTATCAAGTGTATTGTGTCAAAAGTCGCATACGTCACGAAGATGAGTCGCAGAATAAAGTGTGCAGAGGATGCTGAAAGTGTGCAAAGGGATATAGAAAGTCTAACTGAGTGGGCGAGGGTCTGGCAAATTGAGTACAATGTTGGTAAATGTGAGGTCATCCATTCTGGTAGGAATTTCAGCAAAACTTGACTATTATTTAACTGTTCAAAAAATGCAGCATGTTGCCGTGCAGAGGGACCTGGGTGTCCTTGTGCACGAATCACAAGGAGTTGGTTTGCAGGTGCAGCAGGTAATTAAGGAGGCAAATAGAATGTTGTCCTTCATTGCAAGAGGGATGGAGTTTAAAAACAGCGAGGTTATGTTGCAGCTGTTTAAGGTGTTGGTGAGGCAACTGTACTGTGTACAGTTTTGGTATCCCTATTTGAGAAAGGATATACTGGCACTGGACGGGGTGCCAAGGAGATTCCCGAGATTGATTCCAGAGTTGAGAGGGTTGACTTATGAGGAGAAACTGAGTAGACTGGGGCTGTACTTATTGGAACTCAGCAGAATGAGGGGAGATCATGCAGAAACATATAAGATTATGAAGGGAATCGATACGATAGAAGCAGGGAAGTTGTTTCAACTGGCATGTGAAACTCGAACGAGGGGGCATGGCCTCTAAATAAGGAGGAGCATAACTTCGGACTGAGTTCAGGAGGAAGCTCTTCATACAAAGGGTTTTGAATCTGTAGAACTCCCTGCCCAATGAAGCAGCTGAGGCTACCACATTGAATGTTTTTAAGGCACGGATAGATAATTTTTTGAACAATAAAGGAAATAAGGATTATGGTGAGCGGGCGGGTAAGTGGAGCTGAGCCCACGAAAATATCTTATCGAATGGCGGAGCGGGTTAGTGGATCTGACTGCACGAAAAAATCTTATTGAATAGCGGAGAAGGCTCCAGGGGCCAGGTGGCCTACTCCTGCTCCTCGTTCTTATGTCCTTATGTTCTCATGAAGGAGGGAAGGTCATTGATGATTCAGATTAAGCTGATTGGTCCTAGGACACTACGTTGTATGACTGCTTCAGAGGTGTCCTCGAGCTGAGATGACTGACCCTTCACAAACATCACCATCTTCATTTCTACAGGTATGACTCCCACCAGCGGAGTGTTTGTCATCTGAATCGCATTGATTCCAGTCTTGCTGGGGCTCCTTGATGCCACACTGAATCGAATGCGGTCTTGATGTCAAATGCTGTAACTCTCAACTCACCTCTGGAATTTAACTCTTTCGTCCATGTTTGAACGAAGGCTGTTATGAGGTCTGGAGCTGAGTGACACAGGTGAAACCCAAACTGGGCGTCACTGAGCAGGTTGCTGCTGAGCTGGTTTGCTTGATAGCTATTTCGATGACCGTTCCATCACTTGACTGATCATCGAGAGTAAATTGATGCCCAATCTCGGTAATTGGCTCGGTTGGATTTGGTCTGCATTTTGTGTATAGGACATGCCTGTACTGGAAGAGTTTGACAATGGGAACGGCTACGTCTGGAGCATAAATCGTCAGTACTATTGCCAAAAACAGTTATCAGAGCCCGTTGCCTTTGCAGTATCCAGTTCAATTGCATGTGGTATTTTGCAAAACCCTTTCCTAATTATAGAGACACGACTCTGTGTAGTCCATATTATATTGTCTTCCCTATTACTTCATCAGAAAAAAAATCAATCTGTTTCAATTGTCTCTTCGGGTCTATTTTCCTTCCCCTTTCACTGTGAATCATAAATTGACATAAACCTGACAGTCAATTTGTACATGCAACAGAGGCAGCTGAGGACGCCACTTCCAGAGTTGGAGGAAATCAAATGGGACGCGCTCCGAATGCATAAATCACGATGAATCAGAGAGTGGTAGAATCTGTGGGCAGAGATGCAGCAGATATACCTTGGGATCGAGGTGGAAAGGAAACCAACATAATCAAACCAAGGGTACTGAAGGAATTTTGCCCGTATTTGTATGCTCCTGTTCAACAAATAGTTCCAGTTCTTGTCAGCACAATAACTCTTCTAACGCTTAGCCCTCAGCATCACAACTGCACAAATGTTTTCACGTTCAGTTCATGCTGAATAATGTCCTCACTAATTGATGGACTGGAAACATTTGGGTTCAGTTATGGCGTCGACTCAGCTGTTGCTTACCAAATTATTTGAGTAGAACCGGATATTGCACATTGTTCTTGAACTTGTCACAGAATTTAAATTCAATGGCTACATTAATAATTGAATCTTTGCAGACATTTAAATTTCGCATTCTCAATCCAACTTCCACAAAGATACAGAAAAAATATGTTTTAATCTCCCAATCTGTCTCTGCAACCTTCCAATAGAAAATGAAAATCAATACACTGTACCTCAGCGTAAATGAAATGCATGTGATAATTGTGGTGAAGAACAAGCAAACAAAACATGTTTCCTTGTTATTTGTATTTTTGGGCCACTGTGCTTCATATTTCTGGCCTGATCAAACATTTTGGGGTATAATTGGCCGCAAAAAACCTGGCTGACGGTCAGAACGTTGAACAACAGATTTAATGGCTATCGCCCAATGGCTCTGACACCCATCATTATGAAGTGCATCAAAAGGTTAGTCATGGCACAAATCGATTCCAGCCTCCCAGACTGGCTGGATCCACAATAGATCGCCTATCGCTGCAATAGCTCCACAGCAGACGCCATCTCCCTGGCCCTACACTCAACACTGGGACACTTACGTAATACAGACAACTGTGTCAGAATCTTATTCATAGACTACATCTCAAACGTGAACACCATTATTCCTCTGAGAAGCATCTCCAATCTTCGGGGCCCAGGTCTCAGCTCCTGCCTGTTCAACTGGAGCTAGAATTCCTAACCCACAGATGGCAAACAGTAAGAATAGAGAACAACAACTCTTCCACGATCATCCTCAATACTGGTGCTCTGCAAGTCTGTGTCCCGAGTCACTAACTATAGACTTATACACCTTTGACGGTGTGGGCAAATTCCACTCCAACACGATGTTAAAGTGCCCTGATGACAGAACCGTTGTGGGTCACATCTCAAACAATGACGAGACAGAGTACAGGAAAGAGATAGATAATCTGATGAATCGTGCGAAGACAATAATCTCTCCCGTACTGTGAAGAAAACAAAGGAGATAGTCATCGACTTCAGGAGGCGTAATGGAGGGTCGGCCCTCTCTACATCAAGGGGAACAAATTGGAATTTGTCGAGAGCTTCGAGTTTTTAGGTGTCCTGATCACCAACAGCCTGTCTGGTCCATCCATGTGGACGGTATATTTACGAAAGCCCACCTTACTTTACCAGCAAACTAAGGTAATTTGACATGTCCGCTACGACTCTCACCAACTTCGACAGATGCATAATTGAAAGCATTTTTTCCTGTTGAAACACAGACTGTCATGGAGCCTGCTCTGTCCAAGGCGGCAAGAAACTATAAAGCTTCATGACCAAAGCCCAAACAATCACTCAACACAACTGCCCATCCATTGACGCTGTCTACACTTCACGCTGCCTGGGAAAGGGGGCGAGCATAAGGAAGAAGCCAAAACACCCCGGACATTCTCTCTTGTACCTTCATCCATGGTCAAAAAGATACAGAAGTCTGAGGTCACGTACCAACCGACTCAAGAACAGCTTCTTCCCGACTGCCATCAGACTATTCTTTGGACTTACCTTACATTACATTTCTCTACATTCCAGCTATGACTGTAACACTATTTTCCACAATCTCTCCTTTCTTTCTTTATGTGCATAGAACCGTAGAACCAAAGAACAATAGAAAATTACAGCTCAGAAACAGGACTTTTGGCCCTTCTTGTCAGTGCCGAACCATTTTTTGCCTAGTCCCACTGACCTGCTCTTGGAAGTATGCGTTGTCTGTATCGAGCACAAAAAACAATACTTTTCAGTGCATACGAATAAATGTGAGAATAATAAATCAAATTAAAATAAGTTCAACGTGAATGGCAGAAATGCTGTTCATATGTAACTAACTAGTCTGTATCAGCAATTGAAACTGATCATGGAAGCTTAGCGTCATGTAAAGCATGTCACAATTAACATTGGAGTGCATTGCCGGGTCCATACGCAAAGTACAGGGCAATTTTGTTCTGTTTGTTCCGGAACTATTACTGCAGTTTTCGAGCTGCAGTACTGCCTTCTCAACTTTTGAACGGTGAAGTTAAAATTAAAGTTTATTTATTAGCCAAAAGTAGAGTTAAATTAACACAATGAAGTTACTCTGAAAGTCCACTAGTCGCCAAATTACGGCCCCTGTTCAGGTGCATTAAGGGAGAATTTATCATGGCCAATGCATCCAACGAGCTCGTCTTCTGCACTGTTGGAGGAAACCGGAGCTCCTGGAGGAAACGCACACAGACACAGGGAGAACTTGCAGACTCCACACAGACAGTGACCCAAGCCCTGAATCGAACCCGGATCCTTGCAGCTGTGAGGCATCAGTGCTATCCAATTTGCCACCAGGAATGAAAATGACACGGAACAACAATTTCCTTTTTCTCAGCATGAATTCAGCATAATATATCAGATAAGTGTCTTTGCTATGGCCATCATGACGGCTGGACTTTCAAGCGGTTGTCAAGATCGCAACCGATGCGAAATGAACTGATGGTTAGAATTATAACGAGTCTTTAAATTATCTGAGCTGACATTGAGGCTATTAACTTAACATCAGCAACGACTGTTCTGTGATCCATCCCGCGGCTAGATAATCTCAAGAATGACTCAAGCTCGCCAGCAACACAACCATTTTGATGTACAAAAAATGTGGCGATAGGGTGAGGCGATTGCCTGGATCCTGGTGCAGACATGTTCGTTACATCATAATGCACTTTTCTTACTTTTGCACCTGATTTTCTAGCTTGGCATTGTCTAACCTGATCGTGATCAGTAAACATAGAATCCAGGCAGTGCAGGAGGAGGCCATTCAGCCAATCGAGTCTGCATCAACAACAATCCCAAACCCTGTCCCCGTTACCTCAAGTATTTAACCTGTTCATCCCCCTGACACTGATTGACTATTCTGGCGAATCAATCTAACCCGCACATCTTCTGACTGTGTGTGGGAATGGAGCACCCGGAGGAAACTCACGAAGATTCGGAGAGAACATGTAACCTCCTCACACACAGTTGTCTGACGCCGGAATCGTGAGGAATTGTGAGGCAGCACTGTTGAATCATTGTGCCACCATGCCGCCCATAAGCTCAGACGCTGACGGGGCAGAGAACAGCTTCAGAGGGCAGGCATCAGCATTTGTTTGGCCGTTGTGGCAAGAACTTCCTTCTCGCACCAAAGTCCAGAATTTAAGGCTCTAAAGACAAATACTGTTGCGTTCTATTGGTCCCATACCTCTCCTGGATTTGGATCATACTGACACAGTTGCTGGCTTGAGAACGTGGGCACCTGTCTTGTCATCGCAAATAAAATTGCTGCCAACTGGCGAACTGAGAGGGACAATATCCACAATATGGAGGCTGAAATGTTACACAGCCTCTGTGAAAGGAAAATTATCAAACGATGACCCCCCCCCCCCCCCCTCATCACCCATCATCACAACGACCACCACCCAACGGTACGTGGTGCAGCGGGAACATAACATCGTAAGAACATAAGAACTAGGAGCATGAGTAGGCCATTTGGCCCCTGGAGCCTCCTCTGCCATTCAATAAGATCATGGTGGATCTTTTTATGGACTCAGCTCCACTTACCCGCCCGCTAACCATAACCCTTCATTCCTTTACTGTTCAAAAATGAATCTATCCTTGCCTTAAAACACATTCAATAAGGTAGCCTCAACTCGTTCACTAGGCAGGGAATTCCACAGATTCACAACCCTTTGTGTGAAGACGTTCCTCCTCAACTCAGTCCTAAATGTGCTCCCCCTTATTTTGAGGCTATGCCCTCTAGTTCTAGTTTCACCCGCCAGTGGAAACAACTTCCCTGCTTCTATCTTACCCATTTCCTTCAAAATCGTATATATTTCTACAAGGTCTCCCTCATTCTTCTGAATTCCAATGAATATAGCCCCAGTCTACGCAGTCTCTCATCATTCGGCAACACTTTCAAATCCACAATCAACCTCGTGAATCTGCTCTGCACACCCTCCAGTGCCAGTATATCCTTCCTCAAGTAAGGCGACCAAAACTGTACACAGTACTCCAGGTGTGGCCTCACCAACACCTTATACAGTTGCAACACAATCTTGCTGTTTTTAAATTCCATCCCTCGAGCAATGAAGGACAAAATTCCATTTGCCTTCTTAATTACCTGCTGCACCTGCAAACCAACGCCTTAAGTTTGCTGCACAAGGACACCCAGGTCCCTCTGCACAACAACATGCTGCAATTTTTTTACTATTTAAATAATAGTCAATTTTGCTGTTATTCCTCCCAAAATAAATGATCTCACATTTACCAACACGATACTCCATCTGCCAGACCCTCGCCCACTCACTTAGATTATCTATATCCCTTTGCAACCTTTCAGCGTCCACTGCACACTTTGCTCGTCCACCCATCTTCGTGTCATCTGCGAATTTTGACACACTACACTAGGTCCCCAACTCCAAATTATCTATGTAACGCCACAAACAAGTGGACACCACGAACATCACCAGTCCGGTTAATGTAAAGGAATAAGTACACCTCGAGAATGCTGTGAATCTGTCAAAAACACCAACAAATTATGATGGGACATCGCATCCTGGCAACACAATTGCAGCAAATATCGACACTAGAAAATTCAGCGCGACAATGAAATGCTGTCCATTTTCCAAGTTAACTGAACCGAAAACACTCAATAATCCGCCCCGTCCAGCAGTGTGAATTCATTTCCACAGCAAGCTGCGGAGTTGAGATCATTGAGTGTATTTGAGGCAGAGATGGATATATATGGGGATTAAGATCAAACATTGCGGGGGAAAGGTGTCAGAACTGTGTCAGAATCTTATCAGCCATGATTGATTGGCCAGTAGACTCGATGGGCCAAATGATATAATTATGTGCCTCTTTCGTATGATTTTATGAACAGTGACAACCCTGTGACCCAGATTAGCTGAAGGTCGCGAAATCAATGCGTGACTTCAAACTGACAGGGACCAATAAACCAATAAAGACCCAGAAACCTAGGCAGTCCGTAAAGCTGAAATGCATCTTCCCCATGTTCCATGTCCAGAAAATATTACCGATCTTGAAACTCACACAGCGTTTCAAACTCATATAGCTCCAATACTAATATAGATGAGCAACACAGTTCTTCAGCAGATATAGGCTTTGAAACTAACACAGACCCAGATACCAAATCAAACGCATCCTTGGTCTGGGAGCTGGGCACACATTTAAACAGGTGTCTGCGATAGTAGACAGCAATTGAGAAAATTGAGACGACACAAATGAATGAGAGGACAATTTGAAATCACATTTTGTAAGGGGACGGAGAGATTTCACAACACGTGATCGACTAGGAGTGGCACCAGTTAGAAAAGGAGGAATGGAAAATAATACAAACAGCAAAAGGGCTGTGCTGGACAGGATTGATTTGATTTGATTTTATATTGTCACATGTATTAACATACAGGGAAAATTAATGTTTCGTGCACGCTATATCAAAAAATGTATCCATTCATAAAGAAGGAAAGGAGAGAGTGCAGAATGCAGTGTTACAGTCATTGCTAGGGTGTAGAGAAAGATCAACTTAATGCAAGGTAAGTCCGTTCAAAAGTCTGACAGCAGCAGAAAGAATATATTCTTGAGTCGGTCGGTACATGACTTCAGAATTTTGTAACATTTTCGCGAAGGAAGAAGGATGAAGATAGAATGTCCGGGGTGCGTGGGGTCCTTAATTATGCTGGCTGCGTGGCTGAGGCAGCGGGAAGTCTAGACAGAGTCAGTGGCTGGGAGGCTGGTTTGCGATTGAAGTGGTGGCGTATCAGAAGCTGTGCTCTCAATCGAAAAACGCTCCGCTGAGTGTCTGAGGAGACATTACAGGTTTTCCTCTTTGGTGCTCCTGGTTGTTTGAGTGTAAGTAATCCCTTCAGCATTCTTGTTCGATCTTAAGGGTGCAGTAAACTGAAGCAGTGCAAGTGAGTTGGTGCCTCAGGGCAATCACTGGAACAATAAGGACGGAATAATCGTCGGTCAGATAGAAATTGCGAGCTATCATCTCATTGTGGTCGTCCCACTCTGAATAACGTTTGAAGATAATTTCAAATGTATCGATTTGAAGATTCAGATTTCAACCCACAGCGATAGTGACAGCCTTAACAACATTGATTGAATCACGAACGTCTCCATGTGTTGCTGAAATGTTGATGAAATCTGACATTGTTGTATTTGTTTCATATTGTGCAGTGCCCTTGTCCTGTTAAATTTCTTGCAACTTATATTATCACAGAATGCAAGAGTACAGGATGGATACCTTTTCTTTTTTTCTCGTTCTCGCTTTTATTCCATATTCATCAATCTTCGCCTTTTGCAGCATTCAACAAGCATTTATTCTCCCCAGAGTCTTGCCAAAATTCCAAAGGCGCCATGTAGTACAGTAACGCATTAAAGACAAACACTGAAACTAAATACACACCCTGCATCTACTGAAAACCCTGAAAAATAACAGAGGTACTGGAACAAGCGTTGAACCTGAAATTTTTGTTTACCTTGGAACCAATGCAGAACCTGAAAATACTGATAATGAAACTAATAAAGACATTAACGATGATAAAGAAAAAAACCGCAACTGATAAAGATCCTTACACTAATGGAGACAGTGAAGGTCATTCAGGTTCTGAAACTAATGCAGGTTCCGAGCTTCACATTAACATTGAAAAATAATACATACGTCAAAATTCATACATGCATTGAAATTGATACAGGGACAAATAATCCACTTCTGAACGTTATACTAACTCTGGAGATCATTCAGAACCTGTAAAAGCAGGAATTATTTTACAGTGAAGCGAGTAATGTATCTGAATCTCACACTATTCCAGAAAAAGTGCAAACCATGCAATTAAAGCAGATCGTCAAACGGACGCAAAAACGGAAAACAACACAGATTGTCAAACAATAATTACGTAAATAGTCAGATATTAATTCAAATCCCGAAACCAGTTCAGGCACGAAATGTAATGGCCCATAAACGCTTTGTTTCCCACCAACTGATACAGAATATTTGACGGAGGGAAGGGGGGGGGGGGGGGGAGTGGGGGGTAGGTTGGGCTGGGAGGCATGTTTGGTGGGGGGAGAGTTCATTTGGAAGGGTACGACAAAAGTACACTAAGGAAATCTCCCTCCGATTCTCCCAGGTAAGATGGTCACAACAACTTTCCAGAAGTGGACTAAAATTCGCATTGGAGATCAAATGACACAGTCTTAAATCATAAAATTTCAATAGTTCGGCCAGAGTTTTCCAACAGGTATTATCAAAGATTTTGAAAAAAGTAAAGTGAATGCAAACTTCAGCATAGTCGTGTCGAATGCAAGGACGGAGCCCCACAGCGGATGTACTGTCAATTATGTTTCCCATGGGGACATCCACACCCTCCCTAATCAAATGTCTCAAAATTCCATTCCCCAATCTGGCCCTCGGCGGCACTTATTCCCCCTCCAGGTCCCCCACAATTGGCCAGGTGACCACCTCGCTCCCGAACACCACAGAATCCCCCTCTGGACACAACTGGACTCCCACACCAGAGGCCCAAAACAAACCACATTCCATCTGCAACTTAAAACTAACCTTATCCCTCCTATTGAATACAACAGAATTTATCTCATTCCGACGTCAAACACACTTTTCACCACCAATCCGTGTTGTGCAAGACTTCCACCTTCACAATTACGACGAAAACCACCAATTAACGATTACGCACCCTCTCCCCCCAGGACTTCTTCAATTTACAGAGGCAAAAAAAAGAAACTAATTTATCTGCAGTTGTGGAACAAATTCTGGCATCACGGTGGCACAGTTGGGGCGATTTGGTGGCACCGTGATTTGCACTGCCCCATCATTGTCATTTATATGAATGAGTTGGATGAGAATATCAGAGGCATGGTGCGTAAGTTTACAGATGAAATCAAGATCGGTGGCATAGTGGAGAGTGAGGAATGTTATCTCCGATTCGGACGGGATCATGATCAATTGGGCCAGTGGGCTGACGAACGGCAGCTGGAGTTTAACTTCGACAAATGTGAGGTGATGCATTTGGCAGATTGAGCTAGGGCAGGATTTACTCAGTTAATTATCGGGCGCTGGGGAGATTGACAGAACAAAGAGATCCAGGGGTACATGTTCAAATCTCCTTGAAAGTGGAGTGACAGGTGGACAGAGTGGTGAAGAAGGAATTCGGCATGCTTTGTTTCATCGGTCAGAACATTGAATACCGAAGTTGGGACATCTTGTTGCATGTATGCAAGAGATTCGTAAGGCCACACCTGGAAGACTGTGTGCACTTCTGGTCAACCTATTATAGAAAGGATATCATTAAATTGGAAAGAGTGTAGAAAATACTTACTGGGGTGTTACCGGAAGATAATGGTTTGGGTTACCATGAGAGGCTGGATAGACTGGGACTTCTTTCTCCTGAGTTTAAGATGCTGAGGGGTGATCTAATAGAGATCTATAAAATAATGAGGGGCATAGATCACTCGATAGTCAATATATTTTCCCAAAAGTAATGGAGTCTAAAACTAGAGGGTATAGGATTAAGATGAGAGGAGAGAGATGCAAATGTGTCCAGAGGGGCATTTATTTTCACACAGAGGGTGGTGAGTGTCTGGAACATGCTGCCAGAGGTAGTAGTAGGGGCGGGTACATTTTTTTCTTTAAAAAAGCATTTAGATAGTTACATGCAGAAGATGGATATGGAGGGATATGTGCCAAATGCGGGCAATTGGGATTAGCTTAGGGGGTTTAAAGAAGGGCGGTATGGACAAGTTGGGCTAATGGGCCTGTTTCCACGCTGTAAATCTCTATGACTCTATGACTCTATCATAGCGCCAGGGACCCGGTTTTAATTACGGCCTCGAGTTATTATGTAGAGTTTGGACGTTCTGCCCAGGTCTGCGTGGGTTTTATTTGGGTGCCCCGGCTTCCGCCCACCCTCCATAAATGTGTGTGTTACGTTAATTGGCTATGCTAATTAACCCCTTAATGTGAGGGAGATTAGCCGTTTAAATACATAGTGTTGCTGAAATAGAGCCTGGGAGAATTGTTTTCGCACAGGCTTATTGGGCCAAAAGCATTCCTCTGACACTGAACAAAGAACAAAGAACACTACAACACAGGAAACAGGCCCGTCGGCCCTACAACCCTGTGCCACTCAATGGTCCAACTAGAACATTCGTTTGTATCCCTCCATTCCCAGACTGCTCATGTGACTTTCCAGGTAAGTATTAAGCGATGCCAGCGTGTCTGCCTCCGCCTCCGTACTTGGCAGCGCATTCCTGGCCCCCACCACTCTCTGCATAAAAAACGTCCCTCTGACATCAGAGTTATACCTCGCCCCTCTCACCTTGAGCCCGTGACCCCTCGTGATCGTCACCTCCGACCAGGGAAAAAGCTTCCCACTGTTCACCCTATCTATACCCTTCATAATTTTCTACACCTCTATTAGATCTCCCCTTATTCTCCTTCTTTCCAGGGAGAAGAAGCCAAGTTTACCCAAACTCTCCTCAAAGCTAAGACCCTCCATACCAGGCAACATCCTGGTAAACCTTCTCTGCACTCTCTCTAAAGCCTCCACGTACTTCTGGTAGTGCGCCAACCCGAACTGGATGCAATACTCCAAATGTGGCCTAACCAGCGTTCTATACAGCTGCAACATCAGACTCCAGCTTTTATACTCCATACGCTGTCCTATAAAGGCAAGCATACCATATGCCTTCTTCACCACCTTCTTCACCTGTGCTGCCACCTTCAAGGATTTGTGGACTTGCACATATGTGTCCCTCTGTGTTTCTATACTGTTGATGGCTCTGCCATTTATTGTATAACTCCTCGCTACATGAGTTCTTCCGAAATGCATCACTTCCCATTAATCTGGATTAAATTCCATCTGTCATTACTCCGCCCAATTATCTATATCCTGCTGCAATTTCCGACAATTTTCATCGCTGTCCGCAAGTGCAGCCATCTTCGTGTCATCCACAAACTTGCTGATAACACCAGTTACACCTTCTTCCAAATCATTTATATATATCACAAATAGCAGAGGTCCCAGTACAGAGCCCTGCGGAACACCACTGGTCACAGACCTCCAGCCGGAAAAAGATCCTTCGACTGTGACCCTCTGTCTCCTGTGCCCAAGCCCGTGTTCTACCAATCGAGCCACCTCTCATTGTATCCCATGAGCCTTAACCGTCTTAACCAACCTGCCATGAGGAACTTTGTCAAATGCCTTCCTGAAATCCATATCAACAACATCCACGGCCCTTCCTTCGTCAATAGTTTTTGTCACTTCCTCAAAAAACTCCACCAAATTTGTAAGGCACGACCTCCCTCTTACAAAACCATGCTGTCTGTCACTCATGCGATTGTTCCGTTCGAAATGCGCATACGTCCTGTCTCTAAGAATCCTCTCCAACAACTTCCCGAACACGGACGCCAAGCTCACCGGCCTATAATTACCCGCGTTATCCCTGCTACCCTTCTTAAATAACGGTACCACATTCGCTATCCTCCAATCCTCAGGGACCTCACCTGTGTCCAATGAAGAGACAAAGATTTCCGTCAGAGGCCCAGCAATCACATCTCTTGTCTCCCTGAGCAGTCTTGGATAGATGCCAACAGGCCCTGGGGATTGGTCAGTTTTAATGTGACCTAAAAAACATAATACTTCCTCCCTTGTAATGGAGATTCTCTCTAACGGGTCACACCTCCCTCTGAGACACTCCCAGTCAACAAGACCCTTTCCTTTGTGTATACCGATGCAAAGTATTCATTTAGGATCTCCCCTATTCCCTTGGGTTCAAAGCATAATTCCCCATCCTTTGTCCCTGAGAAGTCCGACTTTTTCCCTGACAACTCTTTTGTTCCTAACATATGAATAAAATGCCTTAGGATTCTCCTTAATCCGATCTTCCAAGAACATGTCGTGACTTCGTTTTGCCCTTCTAACTCCCCGTTTAAGTTCTTTCCTACTCTCTCTGTATTCCTCAAGAGCTCCATCTGTTTTCAGTTGCCTGGACTTAATGTACGCCTCTCTTTTCTTTTTGATCAGATCCTCAATTTCCCTGGATATCCACGGCTCTCGATTGCTACCTTTCCTAACCTTCGTTTTTACAGGGACATGCCTGTCCTGCAGCCTTGCCAACTGTTCCTTCAAAGACTCCCACATGCCATATGTGCACTGACCCCGAACAGCCTCTCCCAATCAACGGCCACCATTTCCTGCCTAATCCGGCTATAGTTAGCCTTCCCCCAATTTAGCACCCTACCCTTAGGACAACACGCGTCCTTGTCCATTGTTATCCGAAAGTTAACAGAGTTGTGGTCACTCTTTGTCACATGTTCCCCTACCGAAACTTTAACGCCCTGACCGGGCTCATTTCCCAGAACGAGATCCAGTTTTGCCCCCTCTCCAGTTGAGCTATCTACATACTGTTCCAAATAACCTTCCAATACGCATTTTACACATTCCTCCCCGACCAGACCCCCAGCTCTGAGCACTTTCCATTCTTTTTCAGGGAAATTGAAGTGTCCCACTACAACAAACCTACTTTTTATGCAAATATCCAGGATCTCCTGACATATCCGTTCCACCACTTCCTGTGGGCTGCTGGGTGACTTGTAGTATACCCCCAGCATAGAGATTGCACCTTTCCTGTTTCTGAGCTCCACCCACAGCGACTCATTACATGACCCCTCTAAATTGTCCACCCTCTGCACCGCTGTAATATGCTCCCAAACGAATTCCGCTACTACCCCACTTTCTTTAGACCCTCCCCTGTCTCGCCGAAAACACATATACCCCGTAATATTCAGCTGCCAGTCCTATCCTTCTTTTAACCATGTCTCCGTCAGCGCAACCACATCCAAATTCCGCATAAGCATTAAGGCCCGAAGTTCGTCTGTCTTACCTGTTATGCTACTCGCATTGAAGCAGATGCACTCCAGGCACACTCAGGTCATCCTGCTCCAGAATGCTTTTCTTAGTTAGCCTTGCCCTGGCCCCCAGCTCGACCCCAGCCTCAGTACTAACTGACCTACTGTTTTGATCCCCACCCTCCTGCCACCCTAGTTTAAACCCTGCCGAAACACATTAGCAAAACTCCCAGCCAGGATATCTGTGCCCTTCCAGTTAAGGTGTAACCCATCCTTTCCATACAGGTGCCATCCTCTCCTGAAGACTTCCCAATGACCTTTGAATTTTAAACCCTCCCTCTTGCATCAGTCCTTGAGCCACGTGTTCAATTTTAGAGTATCTCTCTGCCTGGCCTCACCAGCACTGGGCACTGGGAGCAGTCCAGAGATTGCTACCCTCGAGACCTTATTTTTTAGCCGAGCACCCATCTCCCTGAATTGCTCTCGTATGACCCTCCTGCTCTTTCTACCTTCGTCGTTTTCACCATTGTGTACAATTGCATCTGTTTGATTACTATCCCTTTTCAATATGCTTCCTACCCTCTCGGTGACATCCAGTACCCCGGCACCAGGGAGCTGTTAGGATTTTATGATGATATGGAAGTGTAATAAAATGCTGGAACTTATCAGACATGCAGTTATTCTTCTCATTAAATCAATTTCACAATTTGAGTAAATGGATATTTGAGTACATTCTTTAACTGTTCTCTGAACTTTGTCTGTGTCACGGCATAAATGCATGTGTTTGTGCAGCAACTCAGGAGCTGCAACATGAAGGCTATTTCTTGCACATAAAGATCAACCGATATAAACTCGTATCCCAAATACAACATGCGGTTCCATATAGAAAAAAACACAAACACTGCCCATAGCAGAATGAAATTGGCAGAGATAACAAAAAGTAAGATGATGGATTTCTTTCGACTCTCCATCTCTGGGTCTCTGGAACTCTCTGCCTTACTTTGAGCCAGGAGTCTCTTGCGAGATTTGCTGGTAACTAAGATATGTCTCACTGTCATAACGTTCAAGAACAGAATAAAGATGAAAGGAAGGCACGGTGTCAAAATGTAATGGAGAAGCTCAATGCTACCCAAGAGCTGACCTTGTATAATGGTATTCGTCTGACAAAACCATATTGAACCTGCATACATATAGACACCTGTTAATGAAAATAACCAGAAAAGGTTTTTTAAACAACTGGACGCCAGGACTGTCCCCAGGGCCACCGCGGCGGTTTTCCTTGTGCAATATTTACTTTTAAATGACTGGTAACAGATAGCTACAAACCGATCAAAGGTGAAAGTAACGGTGAACCAAACAGAACAGTCTGTCGCTACATAAACCAGGAAAGCATGGATATTACACACGGGAATTTCTCGCAGCAAATGCAAAAACTGCAAAGGATAATGAAGTGGAATCTGTCTCAAAATCACGTCGAAGATAATGACAAGGAGATCCGCCACTGCCATTGCCACAAGATAGCAAGTAACAGTTTTTGAGAGACCACATTTTCCTCTGGACAAGGTCAGAATTGTCAGCAAGTTAACTACGAGAAAACAAAAGATGCACAGTCATTATACAACAGTAAAGTATATGCTTTTTGATCGCATTGTCGAATAGAATAGAAACCCTACAGTGCAGAAGGAGGCCATTCGGCCCATCGAGTCTGCACCGACCACAATCCCACCCAGGCCCTACCCCCACATATTTACCCGCTAATCCCTCTAACTACGCATCTCCGGCACAATTTTTAACCTGGCCAATCAACCTAACCCGCACATCTTTGGACTGTGGAAGGATAATGGAGCACCCGGAGGAAACCCACGCAGACACGAGGAGAATGTGCAAACTCCACACAGACAGTGACCCGAGCCGGGAATCGAACCCGGGACCTTGGAACTGTGAAGCAGCAGTGCTAACCACTGTGCTAGCGTGCCACCCTGTTACATTATTTCAGTCTATAGATGTGTTTATTTATTCAGTGCTCCTTTCGCAATGTATCTGAACAAATTAAATAACTGATGGCTTTAAGTGTACGAACGATTAAATTCGAAATTCTGACACCAGAACTGGTGAACTAAATGTCGATCATATTTATCATCTCATTTCGCTGATCAGTTAATAAGGAACCACCAGCACTCTCGGTGCAGTTACCATCCTGAGGAAACCTCAAGTTCTTCTGCTCGTTCCACAGTTTCATTTCGAAAGGGAACGCTCGGAAAAAAAAAACTGGTTCATTCCCATTAAATTCAATCTTGGTCTTGTTTATGATTTGGATGGTAAGTTTGCAGATAATCGCTCATCCCTCCCCGGCCAACTGCACCTCTTATGCATCAAAACACTTGCCAGTGAGGTGCAGAAAAAACATGCCGTTGTCTCCATTAGTGGCTCTCTTGTTTTGTAACCGAACAGATACTGAAAATCTGTCTCCAACCTGAGATTTCCCTCTAATGGACAGAGAGATGTCCTAACATATGACCCCTTGACAACTAGGCTCCGACACAAATCAGCAACTTCATTTCCCTTCCCATTGTTGCCGACTGATTGAAGGATTAAAGAACAAAACGCGATACTGAGATTAAAAAAAGTCAGATGCAATTTGAAATGAGAAAAATACTGGTTAATGGATTCTGTTTTGGGGACTGTTGTTAAGGATTAATGAAAGGTAAAAGTGACTCGATGATACTTTGGGTATTTTAGCTCTTCCATCCTCAGAAACTAATGTGATAGGCCCAACTGTGAAGCTGTTAAGTAGAAGTGCAATTCAAGAAATCAAAACTAGGTCAATATAGAAGATTCAGAAGGCCGTGGGTCTTGGGATGAGGAGAGGGAACTTGCTCATTGAGATGAGCGGAATTTTAAGTCAAGTCCTTGACTCCCCTGTATCCAGCTCAAATTAGGATGATGCCAATGGTTATTGATCAGGAGATGTGTAAGTACAAGCACAGCAGAAATCTGGAGACAAAACTGTTCTTGTATTGAAGAGTGATTATAATGCCTTCAGGCTCATAATGTCTATCTTTCTCAATAGGTATGTGAAGCATTCGAATTTCGAAGAATGTAGAGGATAGCAATATCAGCTGAAAGTTAAAACTCGAGTGTGATTAATAGAATAACCTTGCCAGGCATATATATGGAGGTCTCTCTGTATTTGAAAAAAATAGTTTAATGGACGAGTGAAGGAAGTGCATGGGATAACTAACTTTAGAAAAAGATTCAGAGAGAGCAGACGCCAAGACGAAATTATACAAAGTAAGTGACTGACATCATGAACTGCAATGCATCTAATAGTAAACACCGCACTGAAGGCAGATCTGCGAAAAACAGTTGGCATGGCGAGGGATTTTGCAATCGTCTCGGCAGTTGTACAGTTCATGCATATCCATCGTTGAGAGGAACATGCTAATCAGATATTTTAGATCGCTAAATATTTGTGAGTATTTGAATGCTAAAGAGTGATTGAGGGACAGAGAGAGAGACAGAGAGAGAGCGGTCACTAAATTCGGGCTGCACTCTTGCACATGTCATTGGGCAAACTGGAATATCTTACGTTGTGATAAGCGAGTTGTCACAAACAGTGCAAGAACTATCAATCGAAGTTTCTATCCTCTATATATTCAGCTGCATTTGTTGCACAAGCATTTGCCATCCAGCGCCGCACAGCGGCAGAGGAATCTTAGACTCCGAGAATCCTATATATCGTGCAGAGGGAGGTCATTCGGTCCATCGACTCTGCATAGACTGCAATCCGACCCAGGCTCTATCCCCATAACCCCCTGCATTTGCACTAGCTAGTCCCCCTTACACTCGTGGGCAATTTAGCATTGCCAGTGTTAAAGTGTGGAAGGAAACTGGAGCACCGGGAGGAAACCCACGGAGACATGGGAGAACATGCAAACTCCAGACAGACTTTGACCCAACCTGCGAATCGAACCCGGGTTTTGATGCTGTGAGGCAGCAGTGCTGATCACTGAGCGACCGTGCCGCTCATTAGACTAAACTCATATGGTCCGCTGGTGTGCCATGAAGTTGAAATTTGCAATCTAAAAACTAATATGTGGCGCAGTACAGTCCAAATGTTGAAGACACAGGTGTCTTACAAATAAATCTGCAGCTGATCACAAATCAATAGATATCCACATACATGAATGGAAAATAACTGCATATAAATAGGGAAGATAACTGAAATTGCGATAAATCGGAGGTAGAAACATAGGCGAGATGAAAACAAAACAATAAGAAGTACGCAGATGATCATAACGTGGTTTTGTAGCATATATGTAGCAGATATCTCTGCACCCTAATTACTTTGTCATTGGTCAAATGTACAGGATGACATTCAAATCGTCAGTTCTCCACCTGACAACACTGTAATCATGCTATATGCAGCAGATAAGTTGGTGCAGAATGTAAATGATCCATATTTTAGAGATGTGGCAGAAAAGGTTGGTCACACACAAGTAAGATTCGATAGTGAGCAGTAGGAGTCAGCATCTCCTGTGTGGAACATATTCGAGAGAGTACATTTGGGAATTTGGGGAATAGTGGATGCTCGGGGAAGAGGTATTTTTGTGTTTTTTTTTCTAATGTTGATTTCCATCTTCAGGGAGTCGTCTTGCCCCGCTACAGGAGTGGAGGCGAATTATTTGTTGAGCATTTCAGCTTAAGTTAGGAAGCAGCACTCTGGACCTATCCTGTAAAGAAAACTTGTTGTGGAGCAGTGCACTGCCGAAACCAAACACCCGACTAACGTCGATATTTCTGAATTTAACTCACCACAATGCCAAGAGCTGATTGTGAGTGCGCTATTTTCTCGATCTTAGAGCTACATAAAGGAACGTCAAGATATCAATCTTTAAAGGAAATGAAATTAAATATTGCCCTGCCTGATATAAATCGAAGATAAGTTCATTTAAAGGTTAAAACGTCACTGAGAAGCTCAGTACAGATTCAACACGGGTTGAAGCAGGTTGAAATTCTGAATTACTCCTTTCAGTCTGGGTGACCATATTTGCTCAACGTGCCCCTGTTTTTGGCAGAAATTTTCTGGAGCTTGCACATCGGATAGAGACACAGCGATTCAATCATGAAGCTGAGAAGTTCTTAGGTAACAGGTTCACAGACAAGCTTCCCGAATTTAAAGGCAATGCAATCCAAGGGACTGCAGTCAGAAAATGAATTTGTAACCACCAGTCAGAATAGTGCAAGCAGTCTTGTGGTCAGAAAAGTACCAGGGTAAATCTCACGCCAGAACCGTTTACGTTGCCTTGCAAAAAAAAAAGTGACAGTGACAGTCCATCTTGGGAGTTCAGCCAGAGCAACATTTATGGCACTATGGTTGTCTCCGCTGCACATAGGTCGAGAGGTAAGAGTGGAAGAGCAATATCGTAGCAGAGTGAATAATTCGAGCCGCAGACAGGTGTTTATGCAGCCACAGGCGAGACTTCAGGCTGGTGTTGCTTCCTTGTTTCAACGCTGCAGTATATGAGGTAAGGTAAGAATGCAGAGATCGTGCTTCGCATTAGTGCAAACGGAATAGATAGAACGAGGAATGAGGACATTCAACAGGAATTTAGTGAGCTATGTGGCAGAATGAAAAGCACAAGTTCGACTTCTGTCTTCCCTGAACTGCTCTCACTTATTACTGTTCATAGCCATAGCCCGATATAGCAGATGAATTCGTGGCGAGAGAGATGGGGTACCAGGGAAGGATTTGCTTTTCTGAACATTTGGATCCATATCTGTGGAATGTGTGCCTGTGCATGTCGAACAGGTAGCACGTGCACTGGAACTGGGACAAAGTCCTTGCGGAATAGAGAAATATGTGCTTTTCGGTGCGGGGCTTCACGTACATCACAAAGGGATAGGTGACAAAGAAGAGGAACAGTAATAAGTGATGTGCAGCAAAATAAGGAAGAAAAAGCCAAGTCAGTTTGGAAGGTAGTTAACAGTTATACGTGCTGAGGTGTAAGGGAATATGTCAAGGCTGAAAGGAATATATTTTGATGCAAGGAGTCTCACAGATCACGCAGATGAATTGAGGCTGTTTATTAGCACATTAGATATGATATTGTTGCTCTGACAGGGATATGGTTGAATGAGGGCAGAACTGTCAACTCAGTGTTCTGGGGTATAGAAGGCAGAGTTGCGAATGAGAACGCAGTGTCGCATCTTTGACCCAGGATTTAATTATATCAGTGAGCAGGCGTCATATATGAGCTGGCTCCACAATATCGGCCATGTCGGGGGATTTATTTTTAAATGTGCAATGACCTTTTTGGGAGAGGACTGCAGATAGCGAAAATGACAGGGAGAACAGATGAACATTTTCATATACATAGAGATAGCAGATAAATTTTAAACATGTAGATATGACAGAGTCATAGAATCATAGGGGTTTACAGCATGGAAACAGGCCCTTCGGCCCAACTTGTCCATGCCGCCCATGTTTTTATAAACCCCTAAGCTAATCCCAATTGCCCGCATTTGGCCCATATCCCTCTGTACCCATCGAACCCATGCAAATATGTAAATGCTTTTTAAAAGACAAAATTGTACCCGCCTCTACTCCCACCTCTGGCAGCTTGTTCCAGCATACACCACCCTCTGTGTGAAAAAATTCCTCTCTGAATACTTTTGTAAGAGGACCCAGGTGGACAGGGAAAACAAGATATTAACTGGGGCGAGCCAATTTTAATACCATAAAATATAATCTGGCCAATATGCAGCGGGAATAGTCACTTATTGGAAAAAGAAACAGCAGCAGATGAATTGGAGTTATCTAAAAAAGAATGATAGACGGCACAGGGCCAACATCTTCCTAAAAAGGGACAGATGCGAGTAACACGTTCAGAGAAACAAGGATGTAGAAAGGTTGCACAGGGTTGGATAAAGGAAACAAAGTGCGGTGTTCAGAGGGCACAAAACAGAGGATGTGAGTGGAGTACAAAAGGTTCAGGAGAATATTAAAGAAGCAACAGGGCAATGCAATGAATGTGAAAGAAAAGCTTGTGGTAAAACAAAAGAAGACCCTGAGTTGTTTTATCAATATAGAATGGACAAGAAGTTAACCAGGGAAATATTATCTTCCATTTCCGTCGAATGTCGCAATGTTTAGAGCTGTACGCTTTATGTGAGGTTTTCAATGAGATTTTTTTTTGTCTCTTTGTTCATTGTGGAGTAGTAAGGTTTAGATATGGATTTCAAGGAGGCGGAGGTGATATATCAGAACAAATTTCCATTGAGCGTGAAGGAGTGGCTTTACCAGACTTAAAAGTGGATTAATCCCCAAGCAGTGACGACTTGCATCAGAGCTGCTGTGGGAGGCACGCTCTGGCACGAATTTGGAAATTGTTCGGTCCACGGAGAAAGGCCAGAAGACTGGAGGACAGCAAATGTGGTACAATTATTCACATCAGGAAGACGGGATAAACGAAGTAATTACTGCCGTGTGAGACCAGCATAAGTGGGGATGAATTTATTGCACAAATCATGTGGGACACTATTAAACTTCCTGGGAAGGGGAATGATTTAAGAACAGCATGTTGTTTGTCAGGGGGATATTAAGCCGAACAACTTTTATTCAATTTTTCGGGCAAGTGACCGTGCTTAGATGAGGCCAGCGCCGTTGATGTGGTCCTCATGGACTTCACGGAGACTTTTTTGCATTGTTCATTTGGTGTGAGGTGGAGGCTTGGGGAAGAAATGTAGAGTCTATGGGAACCATGGCAGTTTAGTAAATTGGATGTAAAATTTCCGATGTGTCAGCAGGAAGAGAAAGATGTTCGAAGGGATGTTTTAGTAACTGGCGCCCTGTGTCCAGTGGAGTACTGCAGGGACTGGACCCGTTTTCCTTTCTCTTTGCACATCAATGATGTTAATGCGACTGTAAGAGGCATGATCACTAAGTTTGCAGCTGAGACGGAATGGTTGGTGTGGGATTTTGGGCGGAAGAATGTGTAAAATACCAGGACACTATGGATGGGTTACTGAGATGTACAGAACAGTGGCAAATTGTGTTTCAGCAGAAACAAAATCGAGGGAGTACATAATGAAACGTAGGACGCTTGGAAGTACAGAAAACCTCAGAGAACGTGTGCTGCACTTCCGAGGACAGAATAATATATATATAATATAGTGGATAAGAAGTAATATTCGATGCTTGCGTGTATTAGTCAACCCAGACATAATACGAGCTTTGAATACAATTGGAACTGCATATCACAATCGTTAGGCCAAAGTTAAAGTAAAATGTGCCATCATGGCTCCCAGAAGGAATAACATACACAATTCCCTGTAAAGGGTGAAGTGGATGTTGTCTGGGGCAGAGACCTTGAGATATCAAGAAAGGTGAATTAAATTGAGGTTATTTTCCTTCGGGCAGGTGAAGACTGAGGGGAGAGCTGACCGATGTGCCCGAAATTTGAAGGGACATATGGAGGGCAGATGATAGTGTGCTGAATAAGCATGGCGCATAGAAGGTAAGAATGGAATTAAGGAGTCGGTAAGGCGGGGGGATGGAGGGTTATTTTGTCACCCAGAAAGTGGTGGGAATCTGGAAATCGGTTTCTGAAAGGGTAGAACAGGCAAAAGATTCACAACATTGAATAAACATTTTGATAAACACTTGGAATGTGATGAAATACAATGCAAGAAACCAAATACTGGGCAATGAGATCAGATTACTAGGTGTTGATGACCGGCACAGACATAATGGCCAAATGGCCGATTGCAACTAAGTTATGTGGTTTGGGATATATCGAGGTGCCAATGATTCTTGGAGGCTGAAGACTTTCTGCTTCAATCAAATACATTGACAAGGAAGGATTATGCAGTCGATGTAGTGATAAAGGATATTGTGCTGAGAACTGAGTGCAACAGGTTACGTCGTCACAGAGAATAAACAACACGAGCAATAGTGCAATGTGTGGATACAAACAAAGTAATATTCTGATAGAGGAGCTTACCAGGAACACCGATGCTCGCGAGTGTGGGATAGTACAATGTTCCGATCAGCCAAAGTACCAAACGGATCCTGTCAGCTAATGGCGTATGATCAGAACTTTGAGAAATATGTTGAAGTATAAGGGAGAAACTCCTGCCCATTGTTGAAACATTGGAGTCTATTGTTCTCAGATTCGTTTCCCTTTTTGCGCTATTGTAATCTATTATTCTTAGATATTGATCCATCGTTCCAACATTCTGATCCGATATTCGCAGATTTTGACACCTTTTTATATAATTCCCCTCCAATCTGTTCCAGTCAGATTCCAATCTCCCCTTTTCTTCTCTTTTGTACAGCTGCTACCGGTTCTTCCGGCAATTGACGCTCCCACTGGCAAGAGGCGAGCACAGTGAACGAGAAGATAATCAACCCCTTATTAATAGAAGGACCGTAACCCTCCAGTGACACAGTTCATATCCATGAAGACCGACATTAATTACAGTCACTAAGCATACAATTTGAGTTAACCCCTTTGAATCCCGTATTGTAGGTTCCATTAAGCAAAGACAATCATGGAAATTATACAAAATACTGACATCAATAAAAGGCCGGATACTAATACCATAGCCTGAAATAAATGCATTTGCTTCAACTCTCGCAGTGCCGAAAGCTAATGGAGATCTTAAAACTGTTGCAGACACGGAAGAAAGGCAAAGGTCGATCACACCAATGTAACCTTTGAATCAAATTAAGCCGCTCCAAATGGTAATGCGATTGGAAAAATAGAACAGGAGGGAAGAGAAGAGGAGGACGTGTCGTTTTGATTAGGAAAAGCATCACGGCAGTACTGAGAGGGATATGTCGTGCCCACTGAGTCTCTTCGTTTATAACTGAGAAGTAAAAAGGGGAAAATCTCTGATAGAATTATAGTTCAGGCCGCTAAATGGTGAGTGGGTAATTGAGGAGCAAATATGTAAGCAGATTCCAGAGAGCTCCGAGATAAATCGTGGTGAAAGCAGAGGACTCTAACTTCCCCAACATTGATCAAGGCAGACATAGTATTAAGGGCATGAATGGAGAAACAATTGTTGAGTATATAGAGGAGGAAATTCTCATTCAGCGTTTGGATTCAGCCGAGTAAAGAGGGGCGAAAACCTGACCTCCTCCTGGGAAATAAGGAAGTGCAGGTGACAGTCGTGTTAGTGAAGGATCACTTTGGGACCACCGACCATTATTCCATTAGTTTTGAGAGAGCTATGTGGAATGTTTGGTCTTGCCCAAAACATAAAATTCCAAATTGGCGAAAGGTACATTTTGATGAAATTAGACAGGATCGTTCAAAAGTTGATTGGGGGAGTCTGTTGGCAGGCAAAGGGACGGCTGGAAAGGAGGATGCATTCAGACGTGTATTAACCTAGGTTCAGTGTCAGCACATTCCATTTAGAGTGAGGTGCAAGTCAGATGTAAGTGGGGAACACTGAATGGCTCGGGATATTGAGGCCCTTGTCATGAATATGAAGGAGATATATGACTTGCTCGGCAGCTGGAACCAAATGCCAAATGGGTTCCTTGAAGACAAAAGACAGCGTCGGAGAAGAGTTAAGAGAGAAATCAGGAGGGCAAAAATGGGACACAAGATTGTCTTGGCAGTCAGGCAAATGAGAATCCAAAATTCTTATACAAATACTTAAATGGCAAAATAGTAACAAGGAGAGAATAGGGTCTCTTAAGAAAAAACAAGGCCATCTATACACTGATTCACAAAAGATTGGTGACATTCTAAATCAATATTTCTCATCAGTATTTGGTGCAGGGAAAGGCATGGATGTTTGGAGACTCGGGGAAATAAATAGTGCTGTCTTTTGTACCGTGCATCTTACAGAGAAGGGGTTGCTGGAAGTCTTAAAGCGCAGCAAGGTAGATTAATCCCCTGGAACTGATGTAGTGTAACCCAGATCATTCTGGAAGGCGAGGGTGCACATTGCTCTTCCACTAGCAGAGATTTTTGATGCCTCGACAGCCAAAGGTGAGGTGGCTGCAGATTGAAGGGTGACAAATGGTATGCCTTTGTTTACGAAGGACTGCAGGTAAAAGCCTGGGAACTATAGACCGGTGAGACTGACGTCGCAGTGGGTAAGTTGATCGAACGTTCTCTGCGAGACAGGATCCACAGGCAATTAGAGAGGCAGGGACAATTGACTGACAGTCAGCTTGCTTATATTAGTGGATAATCATGTCTCACGAGTTTGATTGAATATTTTGAATGAGCAACCAAGATGCTTGATGTTGGAATTGCAGTCAACGTATTTTACATGAACTTTAGCAAGGCCTTTCACAAGTTACCACATGGTAGGCTGTTGCATCAGGTTGAGTCTCATGGGATTCGGGTGAGGTAGACAATTTGATACAAAATTGCCCTGATGACGCAAAACAGAGGGCGGTTGCAGCGGGTTGTTTTTCAAACTGGAGGCCTGTGACCAGCAGTGTGCCTCAGGGAACAGTGCTTGTTCCACTGACATTTGTTGTTTGTATTAATGATTAGGATGAGAATATAGGAGGCATGGTTAGGAAGTTTGCAGATATCACCAAGCCTGGTGGCATAGTGGACAGTGAAGAAGTTCATTCCAACGGAATCTAGATCAATTTGGCCGCTGGACTGATCAATGGCAGGTGTTGTTGAATTCAGATAATGCCAGGTGACACATTTTTGATTATCGAACCAAGGCACGCCTTACTCAGTTAATACTAAGAACAAAGAACAAAGACATTAGAGCACAAGAACTTCGGGCCTCCAAGCCTGCATCAACCACGAAATGAAGCTCCCTGGCCTTCCGGGGAACGTACCCCTCTATTCCCATACTATTCATGTATTTGTCCAGACTCCCCTTAAAACTCACGATCGTATCTGCTTCCACTACCTCCTCAGGCAGCGAGTTCCACGCACCCACCAACCTCTGTGTAAAAAACTTGCCTCGTACATCTCCTTTAAATCTTGCCCCTCGCACCATAAACGTGTGCCCCCTAGCAATTGACGCTTCCACCCTTGGAAAAAAGTTTCTGACAATCCACTCTTTCCATGCCACTCCTAATCTTGTAGGCTTCTATTAGGTCGCCCCTCAACCTCCATCGTTCCAGTGAGAACAAATCAAGTTTCTCCAACTTCTCCTCATAGCTAATTCCCTCCATACCAAGCAACATCCTGGTAAATATTTTCTGTACCCTCTCCAAAGCCTCTTTCTAGTAGTGTGGCAACCAGAATTTAGCATTATTTTCCAAGTGCGGCCGAACTAAGTTTCTATTAAGCTGCAATTTTACTTGCTAATTTGTAAACTCAATGCCCCAGTCAATAAAGGCATGCATGCCTTCTTGACTACCTTCTCCACGTGTGTTGCCACTTTCAGTGACCTGTGTACCTGTACACCCAGATCCCTCTGTCTATTAATACTCTTAAGGGATCTGCCATTTACTGTATATTTCCTATCTGTATTAGAACTTCCTAAATGCATTACCTCACATTTGTCCGGAATAAACTCCATCTGCGATTTCTCTGCCTAAGCTTCCAACCGATTTATATCCTGCTATATCCTCTGATGTTCCTCATCACTATCCGCAAATCCACCAACTGTTGTGTCGTCCACAAGCTTATTTATCAATCCAGTTATATCTACCTCCCAATCATTTACATATATTACAAAGAGTTAAAGTCCTAGCATTATTCCCCGAGGAATGCCAAGTGTCACAGCCCACCATTCAGAAACGCACCCTTCAAATGTCTTGTATGACTGAGCCAGTTATGTATCTACCTTGCCAGCTCACTTTTGATCCCATGCGACTTCGCCTTCTGCACCAGTCTGCCATGAGGGACCTTGTCAAAGGTCTTACTAACGGCCATGTAGAAAATATCAATTGTTCTATCCTCATTAATCATCTTCGCCACATCCCCGAAAAACTCGGTCAAGTTAGTGAGACATGATCTCCCTTTCACGAAACCATATTAATGGTAGGGCGTTGGGGAGAATTATAGAACAAAGACATCTAAGGGTACAGGTCCATAGCACCTTGAAAGTGGAGTTACATGTGGGCAGATTGGTGAAGAAAGCATTCGGCATGCTTGGTTTCGTTGGTCAGAACACTGAATACTGGAGTTGGGACGTCGTTGGACAAGACATTAATCCGAGAACCCTTGGAATTCTGTGTGTTGTTTTGTTCACGCTCTAACAGAAAGGATATTAATAAACAAAAATAAGTTGAGAAAAGATTTACTGGTACCTCCTGGGACTTGGTCATTTGAGTTATCAGGAGAGGCTGGATATTCCAAGACTATGAGCAGTTCTAAAATATTGCAAATGCAGTTCCACTGTTTAAAAAGGGGAAGAAGAGCATGAATTGAGAATTATACACCAATTAAACTGGCATCGTTTGAGGGGAAGTTACTGGAGTCTAATATTAAAAATAAATTTTAAAAAGAGCATTTGAAAAAAATACATTTACTTGGTTCAAAAAAGCCTGCATCGGTTTATCGAAGGCAAATCATGATTAACAAATTGATTGAATTTTTTGACGACGTATCTAAAAGAAGAGTTAAGGGAGAACCAGTGCAAATATTGCAATTGTACTTTAGGAATGCTTTTGATATGGTTCCTCGTAACAGATTAGTGGGCACAACTGAAACGCATGGGTTATGGGGTAATTTGATAGGATGGATATGAATTGGTTGACAAACTGGAAATAGAGAGTGAGATATATGGCAGGGAATGACTTGTGGTGTACCTCCCGGATCAGTGCATCGATCCCAGCTTTTGATGATGCATATAAATTACCAGCATGAGGGAAACAAATGTAACATTTTCAAATCTGCTTTTGGCAGAATACGTGGCTAAATTAATTGATGAGGAGGATGGAACGGGGAGGCAACGTGATTTGGACAAGGTGAGTGTATGGGCAGATGAATGAGTGGTGGATGGAGTAGAATGCCACGAAATACAAGATTATATTCTTCGGGCTTAAAAGAACATAAAGTATTGAAATAATGATATGCTGAGAATTGCGAATATTGACAGGGATCTGGGTGGCTTGTGCAACAGTCGGTGAAAGTGGAGAGCCAGGTGCAGAAAGCAAATTGTCAGGGAAATGGAATGTTGTCTTCAGTGAAAGAAAATTTCAGTTCTGATGTAAAGATGTCTTACTGCAGCTGCGCAGGACATTGGCAAGACACCAGCTGGAATAATGTATGCAGTTTGGTCCCCCGAACTAAAAATGGATATGGTTGCCATGGAGAGAATATAGTGGAAGTTAACTGATATCAGGGTTGCAGCATCTGCACTATGAGGAGAAATGTGATCGACTGCGCCAGATTCGCTACAGTTTAAAGGATGAGAGTAGATTTGACAGAAACGTATCAAATTTTAAAAGCACTGGCAGACTGGATGCAGGGAGCGTGTTTTCTGTGGTTGGGGGATCGCGAATAATCTGGCACATTCTCAGGATACGGGGGGAGCCTATTTAGCACAGGGATGAGGTTAAATTCCTTCACTCAAAGAGCAGTCAACCTGTGGAATCCTCGACCACAGAAGGCTGTGGAGCCAAGTCACTGAATATAGTCAGGAAAGAAATACATTTTTAAAAAAAGCATCAAAGGTGTGGAAAGAAAGCCATAATGCGCCATTGAGATACATGCTCAGCTATGAACATAATGAATGGCAGAGCAGGATCGAAGGGCCAAATAGTCAAATTCTGCTCTTAGTTTCCATGTTTTTACATGTCCAGATGTAATCCGTGCAGAGTTCGCAGCCTCTAACCTGCCCTTGTAGCCACATTACCACCACACTGCTGCCCCAATGTCAACAACCTTGCTGACCAATAATACAGAAATCCAGGCTAATTCTGCCCACAGCCGCTTTCAAAATCTCGCCATGGAAGACAGTCGAAATTAAAATTAACGGATAAATCATGAATTGAAAGCTCGACTCGGTAACGATAACAATGAAAAAAAATTCCACTAATGCAAAAAAAGAAAAAAAAACATGCAATTCACTGATTTGCTTTGGAGATCTGCTGTCCACGCCTGATCTACGACTGATCCCAGCTCCAAAGCAATTTGATCAACCCTTGAATATCCTTTGAATTCCATCATGAAGTCCAGATCAGCAGCACCGCCATTGAATGAGCCATTGCTGCTAAACTGGGTTTGCGGCAGGTGGTGAGTGAATCAAAGAAAGTGTTAACTGATTTAACTTATTTAATCTTCTGACAATCAGTCAGCCTCTTGCAGATTCGTCTGTCCATGGTGATAGCAGGTGGTGTGACCACCACATTTTTCTTCAGGAGGCAATTTCCTGACTTCACTTTCAGCGTATCCTCTGCTCTGCCATTGCCAGTGTACCAAACTGGTTCAATGCAAAGTGCAGGAGGGAATGCCATTGTCAGCGCCAGGTGTACCTCAAAATAAGGCTTCAAACTCTTGAAGGCACAACACAGGAACACTTTCATAGCAAAAGGCAGAACCAGCATGATGTAAATGACCTGAAAACCAATCAATCAGATCCATCTCTGCCGCATTCTTCCATGACTGGTGTGGATGATGAAGTAACCATATGGAGCAAGAGGCGCCACAAATATTTCCATCCTTAATGAAAGGGTTTTAGTACATCTGAACATTCCAGTGCAAAAGACAAAGCTGAAGTGTTGAAAAACAGCCTTCGACAGAAGCACCAAGGAGATTATCTATTTTGACTGCCTCTTTAGGTTCCTAAATTTATAAGTCAGTCATCAGCGAACTCAGTTCACTCTATATGATATCATGAAACAACTGATTAAATGCAAACTGTAAATGCTTTAGGCCCTTACAATACTCTGACAAGAGTGAGACTTTATCAGTGATCATGCTTATTTCTTAATGTCAGATGTGGGGGTGTTTACCTACGATTGCACTATGATCAGCACAATTTGCAATTCCACAGAGGCTGAAGCAATGTGTGCACATACGCAACAATACCTGGACAAATGTGAGGTTTGTGCTGATATATGCAAGTAACATTCGCGCCGCAAAAACACCAGACAATTACAAACACCACCAAAGATACTCCATCCATCCCTTCTTGGCGATTGAATTCCTTTACTGTCATTGAATCACCCACGATTACAATGCTGGGGGTTCTGCTGGCAGGAAACTGAACTGGACCAGGCATAACATGCTGGCGACGAGAGCAGTTCAGGTTCGGGGGATTCTGTGGTGTGTAACTTATATCCTCATTCCACATCAAAAAGGCACAATCAGAATGTGATGGAATCGTCTCGACTTACCTTATTGAGTGCAGTTCCAACAACCATAAAGATGCTCGACAGGATCCCGGAGAAAACAGCCATCTGATTGGCTCCCCATCTCACCATCTATCACATTCACGCCCTCCACTATCGCCACACAGATGCAGCCGTGTGGACCATTCTTAAATGTACTGCAGCAACACAACAAAACAAGTGGATAATGTTTTCAATCAGCAAGCTGATGTTACGTTCGGCACTGAAGGACAGATAAAACTGATCCCATTAAAACTATTGCCTGTTTTCTGTGATACCTCATTCTCTTTCAAAAAATGTTTTAAATTATGCGTTTTGTTTAACCAAATGTAGTTTATATTAAGGACGTAATCAAATGCGATTTCTGTTCAGTATTCAGAGCGAATCAGGCCCAGTCCAGAGACTGCTTTTAGTCCTCAAAACAACTGGGAAATCTTCTCGCTGAACAGATCCCTTTGTTCCCCGTGTTTAGCATTCACTCCGCTCTTCAACATGCAAATTATTATTCTTTATAGAAAAAACTGAGAGCGCAGAGAAGGGCAACCTCGCGAACTGTTCCAAACTTCAACTAAATCTACTGATGGAGAAAGGATCTCCGACCCTCAGTCTGATGTGGGAATCATTTGTGGAAATGCACCGTGGGTTACCAAAGTTGGAGAAAATACTGAGAGAAATACCGACACTTGAAAAATCAGACAGTGGGTTATACATGACAGATTTTATTATGACATTACAAAACTCTGAGTAATGAACTTCATTCCTTTAATCAGGTCCTGATCCATTTGTTTACATGAACATCCCACAAGGTTGTCGGAACCACCCAGTAACCGAAAAGTTCAGACATGAGAATGGAGATTACAAATCATTTATTTCACTCCTGAGTCTATTTCGCTGTTAGCCCTTCTTTCGGCAATTGAGGAATAGAGAAATGGAGCACAACTGAGTCTCATCAGACCTCACTCTGTTTAAGCTGATATTCAAATACACGTTATGGTGCATTCGAGCTGTATCTCCCAGTTGTTGACCTTTTCTTCTTTACAATTCGGTTGCGAACTGCTCTTCCATTCAGCTTTTCAGCAATTAAATGATCAATGTATGTATTTGATACATCAGAGTCGCAGTTACAATAATAATCACAACATGCAAAGTGATTCTTATCCATGTTTGCATCTGGACTATTTTACCACAATTCCAAAATGCATCCTGTCTGTTTGTTCCGTTTTTTTTTCTTTCAGTATCTTGCCTGGTACTCCCTGTCCGTTGAATGACTTTGGCACAAGTTTGGTGAATTTTAGCTGTTACTTGATCCATTGCAAGTCTTTACATAAAATTCTAATATTAGATTCATACTTTTTAAAGTACTTGCCCAAAGTACGATTTATTTCTGTTTAATTCTTTCAGTGACATAAATAATGTTTTCTTCCAATTAATCTATGTCCACCAGCTTGATGTGGCCTCTCCTGGCTGGTATCTACGGTTTGAATCAGAAAATACTGTTAGCAATCCGACAAGCCTGACTGCCACATTGGTGTTCTTCTAATGAGATGGTAATACAATATTACCAGTTTCCCTTACAAACAACTTGAGCCTCCCAGTATCGATGGCTCGGGCTTCCACGGGGTAACTCAAATATGCGTCAATTTTAAATCCGCACAGGCCTGTATTTATCAGACCATCGGAAAATAAGGCCATCAGAAAATGGAGAAGGTGCAGGCTGCTCAGATCCTTGAAACTGCTCGTCTGGCATTCCTCATGTCCACTTTCCTGCCCTTTTTCATAACCGTTGATTTCCTTGCATATCAAAAATCTATTTATTTCAGCCTGAGAAAATACACAAAGATTCTTCCCCCAGTGTTCTCTGTGGAAGAGAGTTCTAAAGAGTCACAATCCTCGGAGAGAAGTGTCTTTAATTAATGGCCCTTTATTCTAAGTCTATGCCCTCTTGCCCTTGACTCGCTCTTGAGGGGAAACATCCTTTCAGACGTTGTCCTGTCGAACGCCTTAAGAATCCTATCTGCCTCAATGAGATCACTTCTCTTTTTTTTTTCAAAATCCAAATGTGTAGATGTGTTCAAGTATTTTCTCTGAAGACAATCCCTCCATGGCACCTTTGAACTGCCTTGAATGACATAATATCTCATCTGAAATAGGGGACCAAAGCTCTTAATAGTATTCTCGATGTGGTGTCACTGAACTTGTACAGTTGCAGCAAGACTTCCCGACTCTTGTACTCCAACATCCGTGAAATAAGGGTCAATATTCCGTTAGACTTCGCAATTACCTGCTGCACCTGTGTGCTAGCTGTCTGTGTTACCTGCTCAAGACCCGCCAAGTTCCTTTGTGTTTTCGAGTTTTGCCGTTTTTACTCTTACACATTTACTTTGCTCGCCCTTCCAAAATGAACGACTTTGCATTTTCCAAATTATACTCCATTTGGCAAATTTTTGCTCACTTACTTTGTCTATCAATAGTTCCTTGCAAACTATTTGTATTCATCTTGCAAATTGCCTTTTCACGTATTTTTGTATTGTCTGTAAATTTGGCAACAATATATTCACTTATTCATCCGTGCCGTTAATATACATTTTCGACATTGCTGCAATCCCCGCAGTGATCCCTGTGGAACCCGATTTGTTATGAAATTCACCGACCTGTAAGTGAACCCTTTCCGCCTCTAATTTTTTCCTGACCATTCGCCAGTCCTCGCTCCATGTCAATATTCCGCATCATACATCATGGGCTCTTACCTTATGACTTGACCTTTACTGACGTAACTTGTAAAACACCTTTTGGAAGTCTAAGTACACCACATCTACTGGTTCCCCTCTATGCACTCTGGTTGAGGCTTCCTCGAAAAACTGTAATGCAGTTGGCAGACACATTTCCCTTTTCTGAAGCCATGGCAACCCTGTTTAATTAGATTGCCAAGTCATAAATGTGCTGCTCTTGCTTCCTTCAATAATTGATTCCAACTTTTTTGGACCAATAGATGGCAGGCTCCTTTGCCGTTAGCTACCTACTCTTTGCCTCCATCCGTTTTTGAATAGCGGTGCAACATTGTCATATGGGGCAGGGCCGGACAGTTGTATTGACTCATTGATGACATTTCGCTCATGTGGTACCTACCAGCTTTATTTCCTATTATTCTTAACCATTCTTTCCTGAGTGAGTGAATAAACATAATATGCCACATCTCAACCGTTTTTCTGTGGAAAACATGTGTGTCCTCATGCAGCCCCCAAGTCAAACACCGTTCCAGCCATTGGGTCATCTGTCAGTTATTCTTCAGTTTTCATTTCACTGTGCACTTCCCTTTCCTCTGCATTTAAAGCATTCTGCTATCGCACCTTCTTCCGACTCACATCTTTTCTTATAACACTTAACACTGCTGTTAACCATTCTTCTCTCTCTGATGCTACAATTCTTCATTGGACTCCCTCCCAGATGCCATTTGTCACAGCCTTTCCACTCTACTCCAGATGGCCAACCCCCTCCCATTTTCCCTCCTTTTCAACGCTGAAGAATAATCAGTCGGACATTTTTTCACGTTTCCTCTTGACAAATACATTCATACTTGTTATGTCTGTCCAAAGTTTCTCTTTTTAATTCAATATCCTTGTGATTGCGGCTCGTGTGCACAGTCGTCACTTCCAGTGAAAAGACAGTAAATAAAGTAAAACAAAACATGATGGGTAGCATGATATCAACCTCAGGGTAGAAGGGAACAGGAAGAGCACAGTTTTGATATTCACTGAAAATGTGCGATATAATAGAGGTTATATATGAATGGAGAAACACTAATGGTGATATGTAGACCACTGTTCTTACCAGGTCTGCCAGCAAGGTGATTTATTTCTTTGTTCTGGGATGGAATCGTGATCGGATTTGAAAACAAAGTTTTTTTGTGTGTATATCTACCGATCATTGAAAAGCTAAGAGCAATAATGCAGTTGTCATTGATTTACAGATACCATATCTGAAGATTGACACTTAACAGGCACAACAACAATCGCGAGGAGGGGGAAGTAAAACGTCTGATCAACAAGTGCATAACGGATCCGAGACTCTGGTCACGTTCTATCATAAAATGCAGAAAGGTGGTCCAACACCGAGGAGAAATTTCGGCCGAATGTGGCAATATTTCCATTGACTGTTCTGATGTTCTGATCCATTACATTAAGATTCCAGTCCATTGTTCTTAGGTTCTGATCCATGGCTTCAACATTCCAATCTGTTGATGTCAGGTTCTAATCTCTCCTTTCTCTGCCTCCGGGGTCGCTGGTCTTGGATTTGCCATATATGGCACTCTCACTGAGACAATAGAATTACACTTTGCGGGGGATACTATATCAGTGGAAAAGTGAAACCTCCAGGGACAAAATTAGGACGCACAGAGAGTCTCTATCCATGTTTAATATTAACTTTTGTCAGACAGCAGGCTGAATTCTAACTTTTGTCAGACAGCAAGCTGAATTCCTTAACCAACTTCAAGCCAGAACATTTTTGCATTATATCAGTCGAACATTCTTGCACTCCACGTGGGAAAAGCTTTGGGAGTAATTGAGAAGTTGACATTATTGATCCTGTATGATTATGGTTGCTAAAGAACGAGCAGAAGCTAAATGCTGCATCTTGTTTTCACAGTGTGAGAGAGGAAAAATCTGGAACGACAGACCAGGTAGCATAATGTCAGTTCTCCGCATTATCCTGGTCTGCATAATGCATTGGAAAAAGTTTTCGATGGAGATGAGAATCATCATATGGATTTTTAAATGTGAAACAAAACACTCACGGACTTTGATGTCCTATCGGACAGTGCTAGTGGTGGTGCTTATTGAAATTGTTTCATGTCAGCAAAACTGCAACTCCATGCCTGAATGGACAGAGAGAACACGGTATTTGTATTGGCTAACAAGAGAAAAGTTGACATGTTTGATTCATTGTTATTTTTTGTTCTGGTATACAATAATGGTGTCACCGTTTCTATATGGGGATAAACGTTGCGAAGCTCACGTTTAAAATTAACAAAATTGAATGACTGAAAGTGGTCAGAATAAATCGTTTTTTTTTATTCAGTCGTGGAACACGGGCGTCGCAGACTATCCAGCATTTGTTGTCCATCGCTAGTTGCCCTTGGAGGGCAGTTGAGAGACAATTGCATTGCTGTTGTTCTGGAGTCACATGGAGGCCAGACTGGGTAAGCAGGGCAATTTTCCTTCTCTGAAGGACATTAGTGAATCAGATTTTTTTTCCCACAATCGACAATTGTTTCATGGTCGTCGGTAGATTCTTAATTCCAGATTTTTAAAAAAAAATTAAATTCAAATTCCGCCACCTGCTCTGGCAGGGTTCGTTCTTTCTGAATAGTATAAACTATATTTCGCAAGGCTGCTTGCACATTTGCAAACTACATCACGTCGGGATCTAAACGACACAGCGGACACGAGTAGGGTTCCCAAGGAGAAAGACAGGTAGGTGAATTGAACAGATTACATTTAACACACGTGACATGAAAGGCTTCTTTATGGGGAATAAATGTTGATTCGGCATTTCATCAAAGTGACGAACATTCAAGCGGGTGAAGGAGGAAAGAATGGGTCTGCACAGAATTCACTGAAAGTGACAAAACGAGCTGATGAGATTAAGAAACAAATTGATACATTTTACTTAGCGTCAAAACTCGCTTCAGGGCGCGCCAAATGCATTCACGTTGCACAGAAACATCCATAGCTATTCCTCAGCCGCAATATTTTCTAAAATTCTGTCCAACGCATTTCAGGAACCATCGATGGGCGCCCAGAGGATTTGCCTGAAATTCGGCAGAGGTTCCGGAACTGTTAGTTAAAGAACACGTGATTCACTTTTTGGCTGAATAGATACTGGATTGTGTCTATTGAGTGAGGCTTCCGCAGTGGAATTAGCTTTTATGCATCTTCAGTATCCATTAGAATCCCTATCTGCAAGCAGAGGTCAGGCATTGGGCATTCTGTTGCGAGAAACCCATCTTGTGGATTCCCGAAATACCTCCAGTATCCAGCAGGCAATCAGGTGTAATGCTCCAGAATTGGCTGCTTGTGTACAGCACAAAGTATTCCAGAACAAAGCAACCCCAATAGCTTGTTACCGCATCCACCACACCACCATTCACCACGATCCAAAGATGTGTGGGTTAGGTTGATTGGCCATGCTAAAATTGCCCCTTAGTGTACTGGGATGCGTAGATTAGAGGGATTAGCGGGTAAAATAAGTAGGGATATGGGGGTAGGGCCTGGGTGGGATTGTGGTCGGTGCAGACTCGATGGGCCGAATGGCCTCTTTCTGTACTGTAGGGATTCTATGATTCCATGATTCCATGATCAAACATCACTCCCTCCATCAAATACACAGAGAGGCAGCATTCTGCATTACATACAAGATCCTCTGCCACAACTCAATAATGTTCCCTCGCCAGCACATTGCAATCGCGCGACCACGAGATTCTGGAAGGGCAATGCAAAAGATGTAAGTGAACAGCAGGATCTGCACATTTAAGTGCGAGATAGTGAAAAAAAGTACAGAGAAATAGGGAGAGAGCGCGACTGCCAGTTGGACAGAGGGACATAATAAAGATGGGAGAGAAAGATAAACGCAGATCAAAAAGCATTCAAAAAATTGGGTTGTCATGACTTTTTGAATCAGATTTTTGCACAATTCGTCGCTTTGGTGGAACGGTATTCAGTTGGATAATTTGCAAACTGTGAAGGCAATTGTGCAGATTAAGCTCCCAATATCAGCAAAATGTTTCTTACAGAATAATGTGCGAACGCAATGTTGTTGGCGTGATCAACATTGACTCCAGGACGTCAGGAGGTGCTCTCCCACTCTTCGCCTGATAGCAGCTTGGTAAAATAGAGCAGATTGAAGATAAGAATAATTTCTAGTTTTGTGTGGAATAGCGATATGGAACATGTGTTCATTCTGAGAAGACAACGGTGAAATTCAAAAATTCAAATGATAAATAACGTGGAAAGCTCTGCATGACTGTGGGGTAAAGGCATCGAAAATTTCGAGCAATTAGAGAGCACTTTCTAACTGCCCACAGTGTTGCGGAGGTTCGATTCTCCTTGCCTAACGTGTATGTTTATTATCGTAAATACAGCAATGTATCCCTGTAACTCTTTGTCTGGTAAATTAGCATTATCATTTGACCATCCATTTATCAGTGTAAAATTCATTCGCTTAAGTTAATATTGGACCCTGTTCGTGAACGGTGTGTGTAGTCATTAATTGCAGATTATTCGGTGTGTTGATCAACCGAGTTCCTGGGCTGAACTATCTCATTGGGATCGTGAGGCGAACAGTGGAGAACGATGAAATCACTGATTTTGCAAATCGGATTTCTGATGCTGATGCAGCCCTTCACTACCGATGGATAAGCAAATTGTAGATGGCTTCTCAGAAGTAAATATATCACTCACTACGCAATCGAAATAAATATTCAGAAGGTAGCCGTTTCTATTCATGTTTAACACATTTTCACACACATTATTTTTCAATTTTCAGGATTGCGGGAGTAGGTTTTGAAGGAGGTTCATTTCAACGAGGTGCTCAAAGGGCCGAGGCAGGCAATGAAGGAATCCCCTGTGGTTATTCTGCTGCAAAATAAACATACTCGTTTGGAACTGTTGAAATGAATGACCTTTCAGGACCGCAGCAGCCAAATCCGTTGTACTTGTGCTGGTGCTGCTGCAGGAGGGATGAGTAAAACGCGTGAGAATGAACCTCTGTTGTAAAGTGTTCACCCGTTATCCTCACAAGATGACTCCGAGTTCTGCACTCGCCCCAATTGGGAATTGTTTTTACCTGAATCTACATTGCCTGATTCGCTCAGAATGGTATGCTTTTCCACGATGTTCCCTCTCACTCTTCGAGATTCCAATAAATGTAATCATGAACGACTTAACCTCTCCACATGTGAAACACTTGACATCCAAGGAATCAGCCTGTTAAGACAACCCTAATGCACACCCTCGAGAGCAAGGACATCCTTCTGCAGATCAGGTCACTAAAACTGCACACAATTCTACAGGTGTGCCTCAGAAACGCCCTGTAAAATTGCAGGAAAACATCCCTATTCTTATATTCAAATCCTCTTGCTCTGAAGGCCAGCATACGATTTGCCTTTTTTTTACTGCCTGCTGTTCATGCGTGCATACTTTCAGCCATTAATGTACAAGGACTCCAAGGTGTCACTGAGAATCCGCCTCTGTCACTTTACACATATGCATTTAATAATCCGTCTCCTTACCATAGCTACGAAAGTGGTTCACCTTCCATCTATCCTAAGACCATAACACATAGGAACACAATGAGGCCATTCGGCCCATCGAGTCTACTCCGCCATGCAATCATGGCTGATTTCTTTCTCATCCCCATTATCCTGCCTTTTTCCCATAACCCCTGATCCCCTTATTAAATTAGAAAGTGTCTATCTCTGTCTACCAAGTGTATGCCCACACATGCGGCCTGTTCTAATCATGCTGAAACATTTCTGAATTCTCACAAGAGCCCATCCTCGCATCCAAATTTGCAAAATCTGGAAATATGCAGATAATAAATTTAGTCCCTATCCAAGATGATTAATATGTAATATGAACAGCTGGGGTCCCAGCAAAGATCTCGGTGATATCCGACGAGTCACTTCCTTTCATTTAGACCAAGAACAATTTATGCCATCTCCTTGCTTCCGATCTGCTCACCGGCCTTCTATTCATTTCAAGACATTTCCTGCCATCCTATGCGCTTTAACTTTAAATAGTAAAGTTAAGGTTTTGAAATATCACTGCCGTTGGCTCAAGATCCTGGAACTCCAACGCTAGCAGTCCTATGGGTGTATGACGGCGAGTGCAAAAAGTAAAATCCCCATCATATTCGGCGGGTCGCTTAGAATTATGCGATATTCCTTTCTTAGCCAGCGACTCGCTCATCCCATGATTTGATTTTTAAAATAGGAACTGAACGCATTCTGGTCTTTGTTCACTTATTTTTCTCAAGTGGTTTCAGCTCCACCTTTTTTTGCTGAAAAAAACGAATGATCCTGTCATGTTTTGCTTAACATTTCTGTGCTCTTCCCTGAGGCCCACATTACCAGTACCGGCTCAACAATTCAGCAGCAATGGCTTCAAGCTTCTTCAAATATGCAAGCTTGGTTTGCATGTTGAAGAAACAGGTTCGCATACAGAGAGAAATTACCAACAAAATAAAAGAGAAAAAAATGAACGCCCAGAGGATTCAGTTAATGGTAGGGCGTTGGTGAGAGTTACAGAACAAAGAGGTCTTGGGGTACATGTTCATTGCTCCTTGAAAGTGGAGTCACAGGTGGACAGATTGGTAAAGAAGTCGTTTGGCATGCTGGGTTTCATCGGTCAGAACATTGAATAAAGGAGTTGGAATGTTTTTTTGAAGTTGTACAGTACATTGGTAAGGCTACACTTGGAATACTATGTGCAATTTTGGTCACCCTATTATAGAAAGGATATTATTAAACTCGAAAGAGTGCAGAAAATATTTACTAGGATGCTACCGGGGCTTGACGGACTGAGTTATAAGGAGAGGCTGGATAGACTGGGACCGTTTTCTCTGGAACGTAGGAGGCTGAGGGCTGACCTTATAGAGGTCTTTAAAATAATGAGGGGCATAGATCAACTAGATAGTCAATATCTTTTCCCAAAGGTAGAGGAGTCATAAACTAGAGGGCGTAGGCTTAAGATGAGAGGGGAGAGATGCAAAAGTGTCCAGAGGGGCAATTATTTCAGTAAGAAGTTTATGAACACCAGGTGAAAGTCCAACAGGTTTAATTGGTAGCAAAAGCCAGACAAGCTTTCGGAGCTCCAAGCCCCTTCTTCAGGTGAGTGGGAATTCTGTTCACAAACAAGGCATATAAAGACACAGACTCAATTTACGTGAATAATGGTTGGAATGCGAATACTTACAGCTAATCAAGTCTTGAAGATACAAACAATGTGATTGGAGAGAGCATCAAGACAGGCGAAAAAGACGTGTATTGTCTCCAGACAGGACAGCAGTGAAACTCTGCAGGTCCATGCAGGCTGTGGGGATTATAAATAGTGTGACATGAACCCAATATCCCGGTTGAGGCCGTCCTCATGTGTGCCGAACTTGGCTATCAGTTTCTGCTCAGTGACTCTGCGCCGTCGTGTGTCGTGAAGGCCACCTTGGAGAACGCTTAACTGAATATAAGAAGCCGAATGCCCGTGACCGCTGAAGTGCTCCCAACAGGAAGAGAACAGTCTTGCCTGGTGATTGTCGAGCGGTGTTCATTCATCCATTGTCGCAGCGTCTGCAGGGTGTCCCCAATGTACCATGCCTCAGGACATCCTTTCCTGCAGCGTATCAGGTAGACAACGTTGGCCGAGTTGCAAGAGTATGTACCGTCTACCTGGTGGATGGTGTTCTCACGTGAGATTATGGCATCTGTGGCGATGATGCGGCACGTCTTGCAGAGGTTGCTGTGGCAGGGTTGCGTGGTATCGTGGTCACTGTTCTCCTGAAGGCTGGGTAGTTTGCTGCGGCCAATACACATCTTTCTAGCCTGTCTTGATGGCATCACATCTCGCCAAGGGGCGGCATGGTAGCACAGTGGTTAGCACTGCTGCTTCACAGCTCCAAGGACCTGGGTTCGATCCCCGGCTTGGGTCACTGTCTGTGAGGAGTTTGCACATTCTCCTCGTGTCTGCGTGGGTTTCCTCTGGGTGCTACGGATTCTTCCCACAGTCCAAATATGTGCGGGTTAGGTTGCTTGGCCAGATTAAAAGAAAATCGCCCCTTAGAGTCCTGAGATACGTAGGTTAGAGGGATTAGCGGGTAAATATGTGGGGGTAGGGCCTGGGTGGGATTGTGGTTGGTGCAGACTCGATGGGCCGAATGGCCTCCTTCTGCACTGTAGGGTTTCTATGATTTATATGTAATAGTAGAGGCGGGTACAAATTTGTTTTTTAAAAAGCATTTAGACAGTTACATGGGTCCAATGATTGTGGAGGGATGTGGGCCAGGTATGTGTAATTGGGATTAGCTTCGTGGTTTTAAAAAAAGGGTGGCATGGAAAGTAGGGCCGAAGGGCCTGTTTCCATGCTGTAAACCTCTATGACTCTATGACTCTATCGCAAGGTGTGAACATTGCAAATAGAAGGAGCATTCTTTGATTTGCCCCTGAAAGGTTCCCTTGGCACTTCCAGGGATGATTTCTAATCTCCTTTATAACCTTTCCTTCTGCACTGAAATCAACATTCCTTGTTAAACACGATAAAAGTTCAAGTTGTTTTATTCATTATTCACAAGTCGGCTTGCATTTAAACTGCAATGTAGTTACTGTGAAATTTCCCCTATTCGCCACACTCCGGCGCCTGTTCGGGTACACTGAAGGATAATGTAGCATGGCCAATCCACGTAACCTGCACATCTTTGGACTGTGGGAGGAAACCAGAAAACCCAGAGGAAACCTACACGGACACGAGGAGAATGTGCAAACTCCATACACACAGTGACCCAAGCCAGGATTCGAACTAGGGCCCTGGCGCTGTGAGGCAGCAGTCCTAACCATTGGATATTTCAATTTACTGAATTCATTGACTTTACAACTGATCATGCACAGAATCTTGTATTGGAGCATCGCAAATATTCAAAAGCCAATCTCCGAACAAATTTCCGACATCGCAATGCCATATAGCCAACAGGTATTCTGAGACTGTGTCCTCTCAATCCATTGAGAATGGCAACAAAATGCATATAAAGACATAGACAGAACAATTTTGCTTTAATGGAATGAGCTGAGTTCAGATGGTCATACCGGTGTGCAGAGTTGTCCCAGTCAGAGGAAACATACAGAGGCAATTAAGTGGGAGAAGCAGATGGCTCATAAAGGAAAGGGGAAATGAGATTGAAAGAGTGGATGCAGGTGCTTACCATTTGATTACGTGCTATAATCGGCAGTAAAATATCCTACAGGCCGGCATACAAAGTCGCAGCAGAACGAGGTCAAAGGCCCTCGTCAACATGCTCCACCATTCAATACGATCATGGTTGATCTATCTAACTTCAATCCCATAATCCTGCCTGCACTTGTATAACTTGTTTCCCCTTGTTAATCGAGGAGACAAGTAGTTCTAAATTTTAAAAATGTTCAGGTTCTGTTTGCATAGCCTTTTGAGAAACATAATTATTCAGACACACGATTCTCGAAGAGAAAGACATTGATCTCGTCAGCTCGGTCCCTTTTGTGTCAACAGTGACCCCTTGATCAAGATTCTTCATTAAGGGAAAGACTCTATCAGCATCCAAACCATCAAAACACATCTTATTTTGAAGTTTTTAAATCGCCTCTCACTCTGCTCATCTCCATTGGGTAGAGCCGAATCTTTCCAACCTTTGCATACAATATGAAGCCCTGTTCCTGGTATTATCTGTCAAAATAATCGTTTGAACACATCACAGAACAATCACTTCATGGAAATTTATTGAGTTTCATTCGTCCATTACATAATGAAATTATACTAAAATTTATGTGTTTTGTTGTTATTTCTGTGCCTGTGGAATGCATTAATATTCTTTCTGAATGCCCTGCAATTTACATATTATTTTGCTCTCAGTTATCGCAATGTTTTTACAAATGTGTCTCCTCAACCTCTTTCTGGATGTATTGATGTTGCATTCTCATTCCATGTTAATATACTTGGTGCACACGTTTCACTTTAGTTTTCTTCTTTTCCAAAGTATTTTATTTGTCTTTTGAACTAATTCTGCATTTGTCCGTTGGACTTTCATTTTCAGTGTTTTACGTCGTTGCTCCACTCACCAGCCTTTTATAATTCAGGTTGTTCATATTGTTCTTTGTTCTTAGGTGTCCGCCCCTTGCTTTCTTTCCTTTCTTTGGCAGTCTGCTTACACCAAAACGTAACATATCAACTTGACACTTTCTGGACTTATATGTGGTTCAAAGCTACAGAACACAGATGAAACGGCGAATTAAGACATGCCCAAAGCTATTATACTTTGTTGTGTGTGTCTATCCTCGCTTCAAGTCTGAGAAACAACACGGGGAGAGGCTAAATTTGATGAAGCAATGGGCATTGAGCCAAATTTAGATCATCAGGTACAAGATGCACAAGCCTAACCCAGTATTGATTATATGGTCACTTTGACTCCAGTTTTGGATTGGAAGAAAAATGGCAAAGCGAGCAGCTTTACATATTTGTGAAAAAGTGAATTTATTGCTATGAGACACAGACTGTCAACAGTAAACTGGCAAACATTTGACAAAGTTGATAGGCCATCATCAGGAGTTAAACTATTTAAACACGCTACACAGTCAGTTCATATTTTGTGGGCCATCATATCCACTGACCAGAAAAGGCATTCGAATACAGGGAAGTTGTCAAGGGAAAAAACCCCAGTTCATTTAAATACAGACATCAGAGATACTGAAGGGGAGATTGTGGAGAATACACAAAAAAACACGTCTCAGCAAGTTGTGACACAGTGCATCGGTACAACGTCAAGCGTGGAATATGCTTAGCCAAAACGAGCACGTGCCTTTCTTGCAACTAAATTAGGCAAAACAGATGTAAAGTCAGCAGTATAATTGTCAATTATAAACTGCTGCTGATGTTGCTGTTAAAAAAAATAATGAAGTGGCAGATGTGAATGAGATTAATTTATTCAATTGGAACTGTCACATCTTGACCATGGGGCAAGATTGGCCTTGACGGCTTCCAGTCTAGAGCAATGTTTGTCCTCATGACATTGGTTTTGGCACAATCTTGCCTTCACATCGGCCCTTTTGGGAGAACATTCGATCTTACATCACCGATTCCGGGATAATTTTTCTGCTTTTGGTTCGATTTTCCGGGAATATTTTAACTGATGAAATATGTCCGAGGATAATTTGGGCTATTATATACATCCCATTCTGGGACATTGTTGTTTCTCACATCCTCCATTCAGGGACAAGGTTGCTCCTCACATCCCCCATTCTGTGGCAATCTTGTTCCTCATGTCCTCCATTCTGGTAAAATCTTGTCCCAAACATCCTCCATTGTGGGAAACTGTTGTTCCTCAGATGCTCCATGCTGGGACAATGTCTTTCCTCACATTCACCATTCTTGGAGAATTTTGGTGCTCACATTTCATATTCACGTCCTTCATTCTCAGAGAACGTTGCTCAAAGCACCCATTCTGGAATAATGTTGGTCTTCTCGCCCTGAATTTTCAACTCCATCACTTTTTGCATGAAGACGAACCTCCGTTTGGTATTATAATTTCATTTATCTGAATACAAGATGAAACCAGGTGGTCATGTGGCTAAAGCGGTGTATCATAGGGGACATTACAAAACAGACTGCAATGGAGGAAAGAGAAAGAGAGAGGGAATATGGGAGCGAGTGTGGAGCTTTGATGGATGTGCAGATTGATGATGCCAGTGCTTTGAGTTAAGGCGCCTGAAGCGGCTGCCACCATTCGTGTAGAGGTTCATGTTATGGATCTCCACGTGTTCAGATTTTGAATAATATAGATATTTTGTATGACTATGAGGCAGGAGGTGATTGGATGAAGGGGAATTTGTGGAGGCCTGGTGATGAATAAAGTGCGACAGAGGGTTCTATGTGTTGGATAATGTTGTAGGGGGTAACGAAATTTCTACTGCCTGCGGAAGGTTGCAGAAATGGGAGCATTTGAGAAGTTGGACAAGATTATAGAGAGAAGGAGTTTATTAGTAGATGGAAAACGTGAGAGCGAAGTGGAACCTTGTGGAACTTGGCAGTCGGAAGCAAAAAGCGAAGGTTGTATTCGCTCGATGATGTTACAGATTTTGTGGCGAATTGGATGTGATTCCAGGAATATAAATCACAGCCTGAGGTTTTCTGTCTGGGGGATGGGGTGGCAGTAGCAATAATGAATTGGACTCTGTAGCTTTTAGTATCCCTGGAGCAGGCTTCACTGAAATGATGTTTGGAGCTATATCAAAACAGCATTTCTAAGCTCGATTCTGGAGAATTCCAAGTTAAAATTGATACAAACTTGTTGCCTCTCATTTTCCTACAGAGTCAGCATTCAATCTGCAAGATTCCAGTCGAGAACCCGATAACAGGAGAATGAACATTAAGGTATCCACGCTCATTTCAAACTCCAGCCACCACCACAGTCGATGTAAATCAAATGGAAAGCAGTGCGCAGACGTCGATGGTGCGTGCAGACATTTGTGCGCATAGAACCCAAATCGGACCTGCTCAAACGCTGTTGAACGTGGAGAGACAGAAAAATGAAGGGTGATGAACAGACCTTGGTTTCACCCAGAGCTGGACATGTACATAGCCGGAGGTCACCTGACAGTGTCAGAGGGCGAGTGAGAGAGAGAGTCAGCTCTCAACCCACACAACAATAGAAGCAGCGTGTTTCGTTCAGACGTACTGCGGGTGCACCACAAATTAAGTGAGTACACACAGAAATATTTTCCAAACATTCACATTCCCCGTTTATGGATTTCTCCCGCTCACTTCCCTCTCTGTTTCTATCGGTCTCTCTCTGTCCATCTAATTCGCTCTCTCCCTCCTGCTTTCTCTCTCCGTAATTGTCTTCCTGAAATACTCTCTCACTGCCACTCCCTCTCCTCCCCCCCCCGCCTCCCCCCCCCCCCACCCCCCCAGCTCTCAACCGTTATCTGTCCCTTTTCCGTCTCTCTCTCTCTCTGTCTCTCTCTCTATTTATCACTCTGACCTGCTCTCTACGTCTCTACGACAAAGCCTTGAAGTATTTCTCTCCATCATGATCCCCCCTTTATCTGCACCAATGCTGTCCCTCATAAATCCTCCTCAGCTCCTCACGGTGGCAGAGTGGTTAGCACTTCTGTCTCACAGAAGAAGGGATCCGGATTTGATTTCTGGCGTGAGATAATGTTTGTGCGGAGTCTGCATGATTTCCTGTGTCTGCGTGGATTTCCTCCGGGCGGTCTAGTTTACTCCGACAGTCCAAAGTATGTGCTGGTTATGTGCATTGTCCATGCAGAATTCTCCGCCAGTATACCTGGACAGGCGCCTGAGTGTTACGGCTAGGTATTTAAACTGTAACTTCACTGCAGTGTTAACGTCACCACACGTGTGACGCAAATAAGCTTCAAAATGTAACAATACTTCGCTTGCAGCTCAATGTTTATCTCGCTCGATAACCCTTCTCTATTTCTGTGTCATTGTTTGTGAAACCCTCTTTCTGACCCCATTATTGACAAATAGAAAGTGGGAATGAATGTATGGGAGCAAGAGGAAGATACAGTGTGACCAAGAAAGAATAGATGCAGAATGAAGAGAGAGTAGAAATGACGAATCTGATTGAGAGTTATCTATGTTGAATGAGAGCGAGTGAGACAAATAGCAGTATGAGTAATGTGACCTAAGATACTGAGAGCGCGGTACAGAGAGAGAACAGAGAACGTGAGGGAGGGAGCGAGAAGTTAGAGAGGCAGTGCTATCCTACGGCAGAAAAAATGGGAGGCATGGAGCAAACTTGTATGTGAGATAGGCAGAAATTAGAGGCAGAGAGAGACTTGTAAAGAAAATAGAGAGAGAGAGACGAAGGGAGATGAGAGAAGGTGCGCTGTGAGGGAAGTCATTATGTTTTGCATTTATGGGTGTGTCTAGTGATGAGGATCGCCGTTCTTGATTTGATCCACTTCCTGTCAATGACTCCTCCCCCCCTGTCTGCAGTGACCATTTGGATTGTATGCTCACTGCTCATTGGAGGCCATGAATCAGCGCTAAATGAGAGTAGCAGGCCCCCCGGTAGCATCAGTGACTACGTGCGGCCATGCCTGAAGGAGGAAAAAGGCCCATTGCGCAAAGGTGAGCCTCTGAGGCTGGTGTGCATCAGGCGAACCTAAAACATCGTCAACATTCCGTTCTATGTTAATATGGGCACACATAGACCCATCTCACCTCCATATGAGGGGCGAGCGGGGGGAAGAGGGGGGCGGGGGTGGTCGAGATTGTTGGCTGGCACATTCAGTGAGCAAAGAGCATGGGCCCCACGGTTTCAAGCAGGGAAGCCGAACAAGACATCAGCAACAGGGCATCAATCTAAGCCTGAGGCCCACCTCGGTTTGCGACCAAATGCTGTCTCCGGCAGTTTCCAGCTTAACAGCCTCTGAAAACTTATGTCTTACCAATTTATGCATAAAATGAAGCCACAGAGTGACTTCCACATTCTAGCAAGCAAGGTGACAGTTAAACTGGGAAAACCAGCCAGCTGTACGTTCAGAAAGTCATTTCTGATCAACAAAATAACTGAGCGCTCCCCCAATTTTTTCAAATAAGCTGCAGGCAAATATCATTTCTGAACATTCCCATGCTCTCTTCTGCTGAAAGAGAATCAACAAAAGAAAAACGCAATTATTAGACTCGATGTTCCAAAATAGTTAACAGCCAATGGACTATTCAGCTTGCAGAGGAATGGCTGTTGTATTTTCGGGAATGCATCAGCAAATGTGTACACAAAATGACAACTTTTTAAATAATTAATGTTAGCGATGTTGATTCTGAACTAGATTTGACCCGAGAAAATGGGAAAGGAATCACACTGTTCTCCTTCGGTCCATATCTGGAAAACAGTACTTGAATCTTGAAGAACTCACTTCGTACTGACCATATGACAATGCGGTGCTCTCTCAATAATGATCCTCTGATAGTGAAGCATTCCCTCAGCAAAGATTCTCCGACAGTGATTCGTTCCCTCAGCGCTGGCCCTCCAACATTTTGACGCACACTCAGCAGTGAAACTCCGATAATGTGGCGTTCCCTCGATATTGGAACTCCGACGATGTGGTGCTCCCTCAGCGCTGACACTCCAAGGATGCGAAATTCCCTCAATACTGACGCTCAAATGGTGAGGCACTGCCGTAGTATTGAGTCTCCAACATTGCGACACTCCGAATGTGCGGTGCTTTCTCCGTACTGCCCCTCCGAGTGTGCAGCACTCCCTCAGTACTGACCCTCTGACAGTGCACCACAAACTCAGTACTGACCCTCTGACTGTGCAGCACCTCCTCAGCACTGACCCTCTGACTTGTGCGGTGTTCCCTCAGGACTGACCTTCTGACTGTGTGGTCCTCATTGAGCACTGACCAACTGGCAGTGCCAGAGACCATCAGTGCTGCAGAGATGGACATCATCTCTACTGATACCCATGCACCGAAAGTGAGGTGCTCATTCAGTCCAGCCTTATGGATACAGGTGGAAAATATGACTCCTGTTGTTATTGCGGCGCAGGCGACAATTCCGTCAACAAAAATTTCTGAATATACACTATTTCTTTGCACTTGTGGAGTCAAGAATTTCCCTTGAACGACAGCGACTTTCCTGCTGAGCAATTGTGGTGAGGAGGCTTCCCAGGTTAGATCATCCCTGACAGACATTGAATCAACATGTCACAACAGCAGAATCTGCTGTGGATGTAGCAGGTCTTTTCCGCCTTCCAGGACTACCGAGAGCTGGCCCTGAATGAGCAGTTCGATCTCCGTCTGGAAAAGATCTCGCTGTCTATCCTCATAGCAGAGGTCCGCATTAAGCTGGCTCACTTGATGAGGAAATTTCCTTTGCGGTCCACACCCTGCGGCTGGAGGAACTCTCCAGTTCCATGATACCCTGAGCTCCTTGGACCCACATCCCAGTGACATCTGGAGGAGGTGTCGAGGTTACCTGCTCCGCGGAAAGAAGCGGTTGCGGCTGTATCAGCCCCTCTGGCCCTTCTCTTGCTCCAAGAGCAGGTCCAGAAAAATGCTTACTGACATAGTTGACAGATCTCCTTAAAGCTTCCATGTTCCTCCAGGCGCAGGGGAACGTCACTCACTCTGTCAGCAACTTCTGTCCTTGAGGGCTGGTTTCCCTCGGAAACCCTAAGCCATATCACCCCACCTTTCAGTACTCACTATTCCCATAGAAGGATGAGAAGAGTTGAGCGAGAGCATGCTGTTTCAGTAATATCTAATATTATCCAAATAAAAGATATACTATACAGAAAGCATCTGGCGCATTTTTCACTGCACTTGGAAATTATTCCAAATAAATCTTACCAGATAAACTTCTTCCGAAGTCGAGTCAGTAAATTGAGTTTGTGTCAGTGAGAAACTTTTCACTGATGTGCTGGATATCTGACAACATTATAAGCTAATTTGTGCGTGAGTCTGTAATTGTCTGCGTGTTGGTATGCGCGTGTGCACGCACGTTTGTGTGTGTGTGTGTGTGTGTGCGTGTGTGTGTGTGTGTGTGTGTGTGTGAAAGAGAGAGAGAAAAGACAAAGATAGTTTGACTGCGTGTGTGATGTAGGTTAACTTGTCTGAACATCTGTGGGAATGTACGTGCGCGTGTGTGGGAAATTGAAAGACTTCCCAGTCGCCACTGCGTGTTTGTCTGTGTGTTTGCGATTGCTTAAGTGCACGTGTTTCCAACTAACAGTCTGTGACTGTGAACCTGGATGTATTTTGTATGTGTGTGTGTGCTTGTGGCTGTTTGCGTACAGTTGGGTGAGTGTGTTCGTCTGTGTGTTCGGGAGTGTGTGTGCGTTTCCGAATATGCATCTTCTTCAAATTGTTGTGGTGCCTGTGCCAATGAATGTTTGTTTTTCTGTTGTTTGCCTTTAGATATTTATCTGTTCTGTTCGTGGATGTGTCCATTTCTCTGTGAGTATGCGGTAAGTATGTTTTCCATGTGTGTGTATTTGTGTTTGCCGAGATGCATGTGAGAGCGTGAATGAGAATGCATGTATTGTTAAATTGTTTTTGCTATTGTTGCTGATGCTTCCTGCCATTCAGCATTCATAGTATGATAATACTTGCTGATGTTCACAATCCCTTCAGCTGTTTGGAGTTTAGTTTAACATCTGGGTATGTCGCTGAAGTTTGGGCTGCAGTGACCCTTTCTAAAGCGTCATCTATGATCTTTACCCTTAACCCACGAATTCACAACCGGAATTAATTTCCATCAAATTATTAACTTTCACCTCAATACTAAAGTGATGTTAGTTCCACGAATGAACATTTCAAATTTGCACAGCTCTGTGCTGATTATTATTTGCGAATTGTTCTCATTGATCTGGTCATTGCGCACACTGGAACCTCCATTATGCAATTAAATTATGAAGGCGAATGAAGATAAATGTTGTGGATCAAAAGCTTTATCAATCAACATGTGGAAGTGGTTCCATTTAAATATTTTAGCCGCAGCAGCGCCAAATTGGGAAAGGCGGGTTTGAGATCCGATTTGGCGAGATGTCAAATGGATTTGGAGTGTAAAGAAAAGCTGATCCACTAATCAATATCAGCCAGAACAAACTCTTAATGGAAGTATCTCAGGTAGCCATGCTAATACAAGGGAAAAGCTCTGTATCAGAACACTGGGTCAGACTATGTCACAAAATGTAGATGGTCTCATGATTATGTACTATGTTTCATGCGGACAAGAGAACACTTTATCCTCACTTCACCAAAGTTGACACATGGAATAGCGAAATACTGCCAGAATTAAGGGAGGCCCTGTGGCACTGCTGAAACACTAGGCCGGGGACCCGGGTTAAATTCCTGCCTGGGTCACTGTGTGTTTGTATGTGTGGAGTTTGCATATGATCAATTCGTATTTCATGTAATGGGGCACCCTCTGCGCCTCATGTAAACCAGGGCGGCATTGTGGTGCAGTGGTTATCACTGCTGCCTCATAGCGCCAGGAACCCGGGTTTGAATCACGGCTTGGGTCACTGCCTGTGTGGAGTTTGCACATTCTCCCCGTGTCTGCGTGGGTTCCCTCCACGTGATCCAGTTTCCTCCCACAGTCCAAAGATAATCGATTTAGATGGATTCGCCATGCTAAATTGACTCTAGTGTCATGGGCATTAGCAGGGTAAATGACGGTAAGGGGAAGAGGGACTGGGAGGGATTGTGGTTGGTTGGGACTCGATGAGCCGAATTGCTTTCTTCTGCACTTGTGGGATTCTTTGATTACATTTTATGTGTGCCAATGTTTTGAATACTGGTGTGAGCCATCTTCCCCTAAAACGGACACATTTCAGTCTCTGCTTGACTGTCTTCGACAACTTCACAGTCGAGTGGGAAAATAAACCTCCATCATCTAAGCTAGGAAATACTGTGCATTGCTTCACGAGCAGAAAATACCCGACAAGTATGTAATTGAAGCCAATCTTCTCAAGCACGGAATTCCACATTCTCTCTCGCACCGACATGAGCTTCATTTCTGTTGGAGGGCATCTGTTCGGGGGATTGTGATTCAACCATTCTTCCTCATGTGACTGAACAGGCCCAATCACAACCAGTCTTCTTTGGGCAATTGGGGCAGGACCTCCCACAAGATGGGATTTGTTGTGAGCATTTATAACACTTGCCTTTTTTGGCAACAAGCTGAGAGCTTAACTCTTTCCAATGATAACACCGTGACAACTTGTGTAGCATCTTGTGCATTCTTGAGATCTGCCTTCATTCTAATTGTTAACATTCAACCTGCAAACTGTTTCAGAACTGGCGACATGCGAGTTACATCTCGCATTATCATTCCGATTCCACATGCCAGGAGTGTTGTGCAAAGATAGGTTGGATCGACTGTGCCTGTATTCACTAGAATTTAGAAAAAAAAATGAAATGGGGACAAATTGAAACGTATATAATTCCGGCAGAGCTGTGCAGACTGGATGCAGGGATGTTTTTTTCTTCAACTGGCTGGAGGATCTATAGAAATCTGTGGATATGGTGTAGGCTATTTCGGACTGAGATGAGACATTTATTCACGCAGATGGCAGTAAACGTCTGCAATTCTCTGCTACAAAATTCTCTGCTACAAACTTGTGTATGGAATCAGTAGAGATAGGCGAGGTGATGAATGAATACTTTTCTTCAGTGTTCACCAAGGAGAGGGGCCATGTTTTTCAGGAAGAGAAGGTGTTACAGGCTAATAGGCTGGAGGAAATAAATGTTCGGAGGGAGGATGTATTGGCAGTTTTGAATAAACTGAAGGTCGATAAGTCCCCTGGGCCTGATGAAATGTATCCTAGGATTCTTTGGGAGGCGAGGGATGAGATTGCAGAGCCTTTGGCTTTGATCTGTGGGTCCTCGCTGTCCACGGGGATGGTGCCAGAGGACTGGTGAGTGGCAAATGTTGTTCCTCTGTTTAAGAAAGGGAATAGAAATGACCCTGGTAATTATAGACCGGTTAGTCTGACTTCGGTGGTTGGTAAATTGATGGAAATGGTCCTTAGGGATGGGATTTACGACCATTTAGAAAGATGCGGATTAATCCGGGATAGTCAGCACGGATTTGTGAAGGGCAAATCGTGCCTCACAAATTTGATAGAATTTTTTGAGGAGGTAACGAGGTGTGTTCATGAAGGTAGGGCAGTTGATGTCATATACATGGATTTTAGTAAGGCGTTTGATCAGGTCCCCCATGGTCGGCTTATGATGAAAGTAAGGAGGTGTGGGATAGAGGGAAAGTTGGCCGATTGGATAGGTAACTGGCTATCTGATCGAAGACAGAGGGTGGTGGTGGATGGAAAATTTTCGGACTGGAGGCAGGTTACTAGCGGAGTGCCGCAGGGATCGGTGCTTGGTCCTCTGCTCTTTGTGATTTTTATTAATGACTTAGAGGAGGGGGCTGAAGGGTGGATCAGTAAATTTGCTGATGACACCAAGATTGGTGGAGTAGTGGATGAGGTGGAGGGGTGTTGTAGGCTGCAAAGAGACATAGATAGGATGCAAAGCTGGGCTGAAAAATGGCAAATGGAGTTTAACCCTGATAAATGTGAGGTGATTCATTTTGGTAGGACAAATTTAAATGTGGATTACAGGGTCAAAGGTAGGGTTCTGAAGACTGTGGAGGAACAGAGAGATCTTGGGGTCCATATCCACAGATCTCTAAAGGTTGCCACTCAAGTGGATAGAGCTGTGAAGAAGGCATATAGTGTGTTAGCTTTTATGAACAGGGGGTTGGAGTTTAAGAGCCGTGGGATTATGCTGCAACTGTACAGGACCTTGGTGAGACCGCATTTGGAATATTGCGTGCAGTTCTGGTCACCTCACTATAAGAAGGATGTGGAAGCGCTGGAAAGAGTGCAGAGGAGATTTACCAGGGTGCTGCCTGGTTTGGAGTGTCGGTCTTATGAGGAAAGGTTGAGGGAGCTGGGGCTGTTCTCTCTGGAGCGGAGGAGATTGAGGGGAGACTTAATAGAGGTTTATAAAATGATGAAGGGGATAGATTGAGTGAACGTTCAAAGACTATTTCCTCGGGTGGATGGAGCTATTACAAGGGGGCATAACTATAGGGTTCATGGTGGGAGATATAGGAAGGATATCAGAGGTAGGTTCTTCACGCAGAGAGTGGTTGGGGTGTGGAATGGACTGCCTGCAGTGATAGTGGAGTCAGACACTTTAGGAACATTTAATCGGTTATTGGATAGGCACATGGAGCACACCAGGATGGTAGGGAGTGGGATAGCTTGATCTTGGTTTCAGATGAAGGTCGGCACAACATCGTGGGCCGAAGGGCCTGTTCTGTGCTGTACTGTTCTATGTTCTATGTTCTCAAATGCTCTGGAGGCAAACTCGCTGAAAATATTTTAGAAGGAAATAAATAGATAAATAGACTTTCAATTTCTCAAGGGATATGGGAAGACTGAGGGAGTCTGGTTCTGAGATAGAAGATCAACAATGATCAGAGTGAATGGCAGAGCTCAGAGGACATTCATTGTTTTATATTTCTGCTCAAAGATCCAGGAACATCTGGGAGCGAATTATTTTCCAGACACAGTGCTCCCAGAGCATTTTAACTTCGGCATTTCACACAGAATCAAAGCTAACATCATAATATATGTTCGAAGTAACCAAAACAATTGTTTGGACTTTCCTGAGAAAATGATGCATTCAATCTGTCACGATGGAAAAATGCACAGGGGGAGGAGTCACAGCAACTCTGTCTCTGACGTGGGAATTGTGCAGAGGTATTGCAGATAAAGAGTCCTCGGGAGATTGTCTTCTAATCCCAGCACTAAATTTAAATCCTAACACTAACCCATCTACCTTAATCCTGTAAAGGCCATTGCAAGCTGACTGGAGTGGCAACCAGAAGGATGGTCATGATTTGTGATAGCAGTTTATATCATGTGTGAAGCTCAGTTACAGTATTGCAGAATGCAGGACACAAACTGACACAAACACAATTTACTGACTCGACTCCGGTGGAAGTTAAACTGGCAAGATGTTTTTGAATAATTCCCACATGCAGTGAAAAATGCACCAGATACTTGCTATATAGTATAACTTTCAGACGTGTAATAGTAGCTTAATACACCAGCTCTGTCTTTACCTGCACGAATTCTGTTCTCCCATCACATTCACCATTTGCATGTTACTTGATAGAATCATAGAATCCTACATTGCAGATGGAGGACATTCGAGCCAATTGTGTCTGCCTCGGCCACAATGCCACACAGGCCCTACCCCGGTAACACAATGCACTTACCCTAGCTATTCCCCGTGACATTAACTATGGGGCGATTTAGCATAGCCAATCAACCCAAACCGCACTGTGGAGGAAACTGGAGCTCCTGGTGGAAACACACGCCGACACAGGGAGAATGTGCAAACTCCACACAGACAGTGACCCGGGTCTCTGGTGCTATGAGGCAGCAATGCTAACCACTGCACCACTGTGCCGCCCTGTTTTAACATGAGGTGCAGAACGTGCCCCAGTGCACGAACTACCAAAGAATAGTACGCAGGTGCAGAAAATAATTTAGAACACTCATTGAAAGAACGGGTTTATTCTGATTGCATCAGTAGCGAAGTTCTGCTTTATTCATGCAGAACACAAGTGAGTCTTTGTCTCCTTGTTGCTGCATTGGAAACAGTTAATAGAAGGTTTATCAATTCAATGCCGGGGTGGGTTGGTTTAGGAGTAAATATTGTGAGGATAGCATAAGCCTGATGCGTGCAGACACTAATTGTTGCAATTCTGAATTATGCATTTTGTTTCTGCTTTGCTTGATATTTAAGACGGAGTGACATTTTGTATTTTCTCCACTTGTAGACATTGATCTGAACCCATTTACGATTGTGCTTTGAATAATCAATAATAAGCAGCAGAGAGCAGTTTTTTAAAGATCTTATTTTTGCTTTCTATTGTTCTGCACGGCTGTTGTTTCGGTGAAGATCTTGTTTCACATTTTTACCAGCTGGAACATGAATATAGGTTTTGCTCTGTTTATTAGATATGCTGCTCTGTGGCATTCTATTAGTCCAGGAGTACAGACCAAGCCATTATGTAATCATATATTTTCTGCTAACGTGAAGCACCAGAAGGTGAAGTGTAATTGATGAGTATAACACGTGATGGGTGGCTGATGAGAGTAAATCATTAAGAGGAGACTGCTTTGGTTAGGTACATGAAAAGAGCTAAGATTTGTTTTTGGAGAAACGGATTTTAGAGTCAGAAACTGGGCCAAAAATCCATGCATCAAGAACCGTCCTTCCTAAGGAGAAGCGTTGCAGTTGAAGTGGGGAAGTAATTCACAGACAACGGGAGGAACTGCAAGAAATGGAGTGACTGAATATAGTGCTCACCCATCGAGGGTACTCAACGAATTGGTAATGTATGTACTGATAAAAATGTAATTCATGTACCATCATTGGGGCACTTGCCATGCATTTTGGCAGGAAATAGTATTCCAGAGAGGAACAAAATAGATTAAATCTAAAGATGGGCTCCAGATTGCACCTACAGGTTTTGGGAATGTGGAATTTACAGCTGTTTTGTTTCGTTGGATTAAACCGTCCTTCTTTGGCACATTGTTCTGGGTGAAACACAATTGTAATATCCCAAGCAGCTTTCAGCACCGAGACTTAGTATGTATTTATGGACGTTGGAGAGACTTTGGCGTGGATTAATTGGAATTGGAGCAGAATGGTGGCGCGACAGAGAGAATTTAATGTTGCTTTCTGTCGTATTTCTCAGATTTTGTTGCAAATTGATGACATTTTTCAAGTAATTCGGGAAGGTCACAGGTTACACTGAGAAGAAGCAAATCTTTCTGCCTTTTCGGAGTCTGAAGATAAGTGGCACAGTCAAAATAATCAGAGCATTTTGGGGCGAAAATGGAACCGTTTTTTCACACAAAGATCTTTAGAAATTGGGAAATCGTTTCCACAAGTGGCAATGAAAGGTGAAATAATTTTTAACTTTCAAAACTGTAATTTGATTAATTTTTGTTCATAAATATTTTGAAGGGATCTGTGGACAATGCGGGTGTCCTGAAGTAAGCTCAAAATTTGCAGTGTTTTAATTGAATGTCTTGCCAGATTTGAAAGGCCATGTTAAAAATATGTATCATGTAACGCATTAACGGCCTCGCGGACCAGGCCAATATTTATTGCCTCTCGATAATTGCCTTTGAGATGGTGAGTCACTTCCAGGTGATATTGTCACCGATTCTGTGCAGTTATCTCCTCAAAAAGCGAGTTCCAAGGTATTGATCCCGGGGCAGTCGAGAAACAGTGATATGGTTTTGTGTCAGTATTATGTGTAGCTCAGGGGGAATATGCAGCTGTTCTGCACTCAACCATCTCAGTCGTTGGTTTGCAATGTGCCGTCGAAGGAGCCTTGATGAGCTGCAGCTGTGCATGTTGCTGATGGTAACACTGCTGCCACTTTGTCTCAGTGCTGCATAAGATGATTTTTCAGGCATCATATTTGAGTTACAACGTCCGTATGCACATTGAGCAAACTGGGTGGCACAGGGCAGCACAAGGCTGAGAACCATGGGACTGAGTTTGAAGCTTTTGACATTCAACCATCAATCTTAGTAAATATGTTGTTATGCGCATTGTGACATGGCACAAGGGCAGATGGGATATTTAAATCCCGTGTTCCATTTATTTTTAGAGACGAAATTATTTCCAAGAGTGGTGAGATCTCACAGGCAGACAGTATGGCGTTAGGAACTACATTGATATTCTGATTTCACTCTCTGGGTGAGACTTCTGATCTCGGAGACAATATGGACATCCGGAGATCGTGACAGGACCAAATAGAATTCGTGATGTGCTGACCAATGTGGGAAGTTCCTTGGTAACACCATCTTCTGGAAGCATAAGAGTTGCCAACGGATTGGAATATAGGCACCGCTTTATGTTAAAGTGAACAAGATATAGACTCGCGTGTGCAGGGCAGGATTTCTAAATTTGCTGGTGCCACAAAAGTTGAGAATTTTGAGAACTGTGAGCATGATAGAAATAAGCCTCAGGAGAGCAAAAAAGAAATTGGCGATCAAATGAACACACAGACAGATACACACAAGCACACACGCACACACAAACACGTACACATGCACACACACACACACGTACACACACACACACACACACACGAACACATACACACGCACACACACAGACAAACACACACAAGAACACACACAGACACAAAGCGTTGGAGAACAAAGTATCCGTGATCAAATGAACACGCAGGCACACACACGCATAGTGGATCAAAAGGCTCAGCAGAACAAGATATTGGTAATCAAATGAACACACACACACATCCAAACGTACACACACTCTCTCACACAGTCAGAAACACACAGACGTAAGCACACACATATTCACACAAACAAACACACACACACACATACACTCTCCTGGCAAATGAACTTTAATGCTTATATTGGTAAACTGGTACAACTTCGTAGGAAGAACAAGGATACACAATGCAAACTGAAGGATTAATTTTGAAGGGGAGTCACAGGAGCGGAGAGAGCTGGGGATGAATCTTCACAGATTGCTGTGAACAAGTAAAAATGCACGCAGAACTTTGACTTAATAAACAATGACATTGCAAATAAAATGCCATAGGTAACTGCTTTGGCCTCTGCAACTATATGGGTATCCAATCTGAGGAAGCAGGATTTCGGGGGTGGGGGAGGAGGGGATGGAGGGTGTTGGTGGGAGGGGGTGGGGTGGAGGGGAGGGGGGTGGGGGGGTTGGTGGTGGGAAGGAATTGGAAAGAATTGTTTTACAATACGGGAGATGTGAAATATCGAAAAGTTGATTCGGGTGACAGTGATCTTGGATAATTCCTGTTGGAGAAGACTGAGTTTTGGACAATGTCGTAAGCGAGAAACTGTCCCTGTTGGCACAAGGGGGAAAGGCAGACCTCAAAAATTTAAAATGATTTAAGATGATTCTATTGTGAAAATACTGGAATCTACAAGGCTGGTGTTCATGTTGGATCTTCCTGCGTTTAATAAATGCACAGACTCCTTGCAATCAAAACTAAACTAATATATTACTTAAGGAAATGTTGGTCTGAGTTCAATGCATGTGGAAGCAAAAATTAACTAATGTGTTGCGTTCAGGAAACTACTGATGCTATCCTTTCAATGTTTGAAATTATGTTTATTTCTGCATTCATTTATTGAAAAATGTCAGAATATCTCTCTCATCTCCCTCCCTCCTTTTTTTCTCTCTCTCTCTCATCTCTCCACCTCTCCCTGGCCATGTTTCTGGCTCTGTATCTGTTTGTCGGTCTGATTGTCTGTTTGTCTCTCTATGTCTCGCCATGTCTCTGCCCCCCCAATCTGGTGCCTTCTCAATTTTGCTGTTTCTGTCTGTCTGTTTCTCCCTATATCTCGGTCTCTGTCTGTCGCACTCTATACCTATCTATCTGTTTCTCTCCCATTCTCTCCCACGGTTTATCTGTCTTTGGCTTCCTCCCTCGATACATCTCGCTCTTTGTATATTTTTTATTTTCACACCGAGTCTCTGTTCTCCATATTTTTTTTACCTCATCTGTAATTGGCTTCATCATTTCACTGCGCTTTTCCATGCATTCCCTCAATAATCAATTTCCAATTTAATTGCATCAATGGCTGTGTTTTGCGCAGAATAGTCCGTTTATATATTTGGATTATTTGAAAGTGAAACCAAAATAGTTCTCGCAAATCTCTAACTCAACACCCATGTAGTTGTTCCATTAGAAAGTTTCGAATCAAATGCACATGCTTAACTGATTTCGGAGTAAACAATTTGATAGACACATGATTCCCAATCAATGCAAATAGAGGATTTGATAAAGTAAAGTCACGGCAGGAATGATCTCCCTTCCCTCCTCCCAGTCCCACTGGCTCAGAGGACTTCCATTGGGTTAGTCTACCATTCTACTTGGCAAAGCACTTCAATGTGTTAACAGTCACCATCTCGGTATTCCCGTAGTCGGTAAATGGTAGGACTCTGAAGAGTGCAGTTGAACAGAGGGATCTGGAAATACAGGTACAGAGTTCCCTAAAAGTGACGTCACAGGTGGATAGGTTCGTAAAGAGTGCCTTTGGTACATTGGCCTTTAGAAATCGGAGTATCGAGTATAAAAGTTGGAATGTTATGGTAAGGTTATATAAGGCATTGGTGAGGCCGAATTTGGAGTATTGTGTACAGTTTTGGTCACCTAGTTACAGGAAGGATGTAAATAAGATTGAAAGAGTGCAGAGAAGGTTCACAAGGATGTTGCCGGGACTTGAGAAGCTGAGTTACAGAGAGAGATTGAATAGCTTGGGACTTTATTCCCTGGAGCGTAGATGATTGAGGGGAGATTTGATAGAGGTGGATAAGATTTTGATGGGTATAGATAGAGTGAATGCAAGCAGGCTTTTTTCTGCTGAGGCTAGTGGAGAAAAAAACCAGAGGGCATGGGTTAAGGGTGAAAGGAGAAAAGTTTAAAGGGAATATTAGGGGGGATTTCTTCACGCAGAGAGTGGTGGGAGTGTGGAATGAGCTGCCGGATAAAGTGGTGAATGCGGGGTCACTTTTAACATTTAAGAAAACTTGGACGGGTTCATGGATGAGAGGGGTGTGGAGGGATATGGTCCAAGTGCAGGTCAGTGGGACTAGGCATAGAATGGTTCGGCACAGACAAGAAGGGCCAAAAGGCCTGTTTCTGAGCTGTAATTTTCTATGGTTCTATGGTTCTATCTGTAGTTTGTCTGACTGGATAACTCGAGCACTCTTACCTCCAGTTCTTAGGAGTATTGGAAGTACTTAAAGGCTGACAAGCAATCTACTCTGCCATTTGTGCATACCTTTGATTGTCATCAATTCAGGACTTGATGGAAGTAAGGACATTACAATCAAGAGTTACACAAATATTATACACATTCAGAAAGGAGAAATACACCATTCAGTAGCTGGGACACAGTGTAAAAAATGCAGGAAAATGAAACACCTATGTCACCAGTACTGTCAACCCCGCTTCATACAGATGGACCTTACCAGAACCTACAAGAACTGCAAGAACAAGGTGGTAAATATATTTCAGCTGATTGAATATTTTAAGTCCCATCTCTGTGAGAAGCAGTTACCATTGGTCATTCAGTCTCCTCAGCTCTGGCACGCACTGTTATCTGCTCCATCTCAATGATCCCTGAGTGATACAAGGGAGGAAGTCTCAATGGAAACAGTTGTGAATCTCTTCATTGCTATTATCTACAGCAGTTGAACAGGCGTATGAGATCAGCGTCTTTAACTGCAATGCAAATAATTTGCTGGACCAAAATAAAGCATCTCACATTGGGCACGATCGGAATCCCGCCTGTTCTGGGGGTACGACTGAACACTCCCCTCTGAAAGGTGTGTTCACACATTTCAAAGCTGCTTTCTTTTCCATTTGAATGCAATTGCACTGGCCACGTCCGCAGCTGTCTCTTCACATATAAATGTTAACAACGTCTGGACACTGTGGACTCAATTCAGGCACACACATCAATATATTCCACACAGTAATTCTCTCTCTCAGTTCAATATCCACATTAGATCAAATGACAAGGGCACTGTTGAAGGGGACAATCAGGATTCCAGTTTCGAATTCTGGATGGGTATGTAATATGATAACGTAAACAATATGATCAGCATTGATTTCCACCTCAATGTTTGCTGTTCATATTTCTGAAGAAGTTAATGCCTCCTGTGGAATAGCATCGGAGTGAGTGCCTCATATATTGATTCCAATTGACAAATTTGAATCAATATGTTGGACACATTTGAAGCAAATATTGGACAAATTTGAATTTTCTGTCCAAGAGTCTGCAGTGCAACGGTAAGTGTAGTTTTATATATGTGCAAGGCCAAAGAAAGCAGCTCGTCAAACCCCCATGGGCACCAGTTTCCAAACTCAAATTGACAGGCACGAACACCACAAACATGACATTAGCACAGGTTGCATCCCACCCTGCAAGGCATTCATCACCTTGACTGGAATCTATCTTTCAGGGATTTCACTGTCTGAGACTGACACAGTCGACATGTTGATTCCTCATTGCGATTTTGATCGACTTCGATTTCATGGACTGCGTTGCTTCAGGAGACTGTTCACCATCTGCCTGAACCATGCAGGATTAAATTTGAGCTTGCAAAAAGGCCAAATGTAGGCATCAGGTCGTATGAAAGAGTGCGAGAGACGTGCTGGTTTACTGCATTGTCCATGCTAAGTTCTCCCTCTGTGCTCCCGAGCAGGCGCCGGAGTGTGGCGACCAAGGGGATTTCATAGCAACTTCATGACAGTGTTAATCTAAGTCGACTGTGACACTAATAAAAAAGACTTAATGCATGAACACATAGAATCGGGTCATTTCAAAACACCTGCAATCTGTGGGAGATAATGTCCCTGCAAGTAATAGCCCAGTGTGCACTGGAAAAATGACTGCATAACAGCGAATCCACAGGGACACTGTTAATATGTTGAAGCAAACAAGCTGTTCCACTTATTAAACATAAACATTCACACACCTGCAGAAACACTTTGTTGCAACCGTCACGTTCAGAGGTTTCCTTCCGTGCATTTTCAGTTCTGACGTTGAAATGTTCTCCCAAAATGCTCTGTCTCCCTTGTGCTCCCTCTTCCGTTGTCCTCTTGCAGGCAATGGCGTCCATTTGTTTCGGATAGGTGGATCAAAGACAAATGGGAAGTTCGCACATTGCTTGCGATGCTTATGAATAGGGAAGTTGGAGGAGGGTATGCTGTTGTCTGGTTTCTTAAAGCTGCATTACCCGACGGGCCTCTCAATAAAACAGAGAGTCAGGCTCTACAGTCAGGATTTCCTTGCCCGTGTTTCCACACTGCGCTGACATATTTGAATGTGTTCTTGTGCACAATCTAGATATGTTTAATCACATTACTCAGTTCATATTCTCTTTTCTACCCGGCTGTATTTCAACAGAGCGCCATGTATATTCTGCTCCTCCGTCCATGTCTCTATATTTCTTTTCGAAATTGCGGTTTCACAATCACTCTTCCATGATCGTATTTCTTCCCGAGAAATCACAACGTTTCCTTCCGTCCAGCACAACTCGTCCTACCCGACCACCCTCATTCAGCATCTCTCTCTCTCTCTCTCTCTCTCTGTGAATATCTGTTGTTACCATTCCCCTCACAAATTTTTTGTCTTATTGGTAATTGTATAATTTGATATCCTCTTCTTTTAGCCTCTCCTTCTTTCAGCCTAGCTGTTTTATCTTATTTTGTTTCCCTTGCCAGCTTTATCTTTCCGGAGAAATTTCACTCCGTTTTTCAGAACATGTTTATTTATGAAAGTCAGAGATTGATTGTATAGCTGTTATATTTGTCTCGACCTGCTGCTTTCGCTGGCGTTCGGATACCTTCTGTATTGTTTCTCTACCTCTGCGGCAGTATGGAACCTGTGCTCTCATTGTCTCGGCATGATGTGGAGATGCCGGCGTTGGACTGGGGTAAGCACAGGAAGACAGTAACAGAGAACACAGAGTATAGAAGGTGGCAGGAATCTAACCTCAGGCAGAGTAAAAAAGTGACAAGCATGAGAAGGGAGGTGGTCAACACAGTGCAAGGAAATGGTCTGGGGAAGAATAATCAGTCTGTGACAGGAAGGGACAGCGCATGCAAACAAAGGAATGCACCGGCAAATCGGGTCCAGGTAAGAAAGACAAACATGAATAAAATTTACCTGAATGCACGTAGCATTCAAAACAAAGTGAATGAGTTGACGGAACAAACCAGTACAAATGGGTATGATCTCGTGGCCATAAAAGAAACGAAGTTGCAGGGTGACCAGGACTGGGAACTAAATATCCAGGGGTATCAGACAATTCGGAAGGATAGACAGGAAGGATAAGGAGGTGGAGTAGCTCTTTTAATTGAGGATAAAATCACGGCGGTAGTGAGAGATGATATAGCCTCGAAGGAGCAAAATGTGGAATCAATGTGGTTGGAGATAAGGAACAGTAAGGGGAAAAAGTCAATGGTGGGCGTAGTCTATAGGCCCCCAAATAATACCTTCAAGGTGGGGCGGGCGATAAACAAACAAAGAGCAGATGCATGTATAAATGGAACAGCAATAATCACGGAGGACTTTAACCTCCATATTGATTGGTCAACTCAAGTCGGACGCGTGGAATTGAGGAAGAGTTCCTAGAATGCTGTGGCGACAGTTTCCTCGAACAGTATGTTACAGAACCTACCTTCTTATGTATCTGAGCCGATCGGAAGCATCCTAAAAGGGGCGGCTAACCAGACAGACGTCATTGTCCACATTGGTGCAAATGACGTCGGCAGAAAGAGCAGGTAGGTCCTGCAAGAGCAATTCAGGGAGTTGGGTCCTGGGCGAAAAAGCAGGGCCACTAGGGTAGCGATCTCTGGACTACTCCCAGTGTCACGTGCTAGTGAGGCTAGGAACAGGGAGATTGCACAGCTGAACGCGTGGCTAAAGGTCTGGTGTAGTAGGGAGGGTTTCAAATTCGTGGATCACTGGGAAGTCTTCAAGAGAGGATGGCACCGGTACAAGAAGGACGGGTTACACCTAAACTGGAGGGACACGAATATCCTAGCTGGGAGCTTTGCCCGTGTGGTTCAGGTGGGTTTAAACAAGTGTGGCAGGGGGGTGGGGATCAGAACAATAGGTCAATAAGCATAGAGCCTAGGAACGATTTTGGGGCCAAGACAAGGATATCTAAGTGGAAGAACATTCTGCGGGAGGATGACCTCAGTGGGCCTGGAGGTCCGGAGTGCATCTGCTTAAATGCAAGGAGCATCACGGGCAAGACAGACGAGCTTACAGCCTTCATGTTTGCACAGAACGTGGAAGTGGTTGCAGTGACGGAGACATGGTTAAAAGAAGGACTCGACTGGCAGCTGAATATTCCGGGGTATAAGTGTTTTAGGCGAGACAGAGGAGGGGCTAGAAGAGGTGGGGGAATAGCAATGCTGGTTGGGGAACATATTTCAGCGGTACAGAGGGTGGACAATTTGGAAGGGTCAGGTAATGAGTCACTGTGGATGGAGCTCAGAAACAGGAATGGCGCAGTCACTATGCTGGAGGTATACTACAGGCCTCCCAACAGCCCACGGGAAGTTGAGGAACGTATATGCAAGGCGATTCTGGACAGGTGCAGAAAAAATAGGGTTGTTGTCGTGGGAGACTTTAATTTCCCTTGTGTCGACTGGAAATCGCTTCGGGCTGGGGACTAGGACGGGGATGAATTTATAAAATGCGCACAGGAATGTTCTTTGGAACAATATGTTGACAGTCCAACTAGAGAGTGGGCTATACTGGACCTAGTACTGGGGATTGAGCCCGGTCAGATAATCAAACTTTCAGTAGGGGAACATGTGGCAAATTGTGACTACAATTCTGTAAACTTTAGGATAGTAATGGAAAAAGATGAGTGTTGTCCTATCGGTATGGTGCTGAATTGGGAGAAGGCTAGCTAAAGCCGGATTAGGAACGATTTGTTGGCTGTTGATTGGGAGAGGCTGTTCGAGGATAAATCCACATCTGGCATGTGTGAGTCTTTTAAGGAACAGTTGAAAGGACTGCAGGACAGGCATGTGCCTGTAAAGAGGAAGGATAGGAAAGTAGGATTCGGGAGCCGTGTATAATCAGTGAAATTGCGGGTCGAATCAAAAGGAAAAAAGTGGCACACATGAGGTCCAGGCAGCTACAAAACAGATGGAGCACAGGAGGAATACAGAGAAAGTAGAAAATAACTCAAATGGGGAGTTGAATGGCAAAAAGAGGTCACGAAATGTCCTTGGCAGACAGGATTAAGGAGAATCCTAAGGCATTTCATACATAGGTTAGGAACAAGAGGGTTGTTCGGGAAAGAATCGGACCTCTCAGGGACAAAGGAGGGGAATTATGCTTCGAACCAAAGGAAGTCGGAGAGATCCTAAATGGATATTTTGCATCAGTATTCACAAAGGAGAGGGACGTGTTGACTGGTAGTGTCTCAGAGAGATGTGTTGACCCGTTAGAAATAAATCTCAATTACAAGGGAGGAGGTGTTAGGTTTTTTGGGAAACATTAGGACAGACAAATCCGCAGTGCCAGATGGCATCTATCCTAGACTCCTTAGAGAGGCAAGAGATGAAATTTCTGGGCCTCGAACATAAATCTTTGTCTCTTCACTGAACACAGGTGAGGTCCCAGAGGATTGGAGGACACAAATGTGCTCCCGTTATTTAAGAAGGGGAGCAAGGATAACCCGGGTCATTATAGGCCGGTGAGCTTGACGTCCGCAGTAGGGAAATTGTTGGAGAAGGTTGGGCGGCACGGTGGCAACAGTGGTTAGCACTGCTGCGTCACAGCTCCAGGGACCTGGGTTCGATTCCCGGCTTGGGTCACTGTCTGTGTGGAGTTTGCACATTCTCCTCGTGTCTGCGTGGGTTTCCTCCAGGTGCTCCACTTTCCTCCCACAGTCCAAATATGTGCGGGTTAGGTTGATTGGCCATGCTAAAATTGCCCTTAGTGTCCTGGGATGCGTTGCTTAGAGGGATTCGTGGGTAAATATGTAGGGATATTGGGGTAGGGCCTGGGTGGGATTGTGGTCGGTGCAGACTCGATGGGCCGAATGGCCTCTTTCTGTGCTGTAGGGTTTCTAAGTTTCTAAGTTCTTAGAGATAGGAGAGATGCGCATTTAGAACAGAATAATCTCATTCACGATAGACAGCATGGTTTTGTACGAGGGAGGTCATGCCTCACAAATTTGGTTGAGTTTCTTGAGGAGGTGACAAAAACGATTGACGAGGGAAGGGCCGTGGATGTCGTCTATTTGCGGTTTAGTCAAGCGTTTGACAAGGTTCCTCATGGCAGGCTGGTGCAAAAGGTTCAATCTCACGGGATTAAAGGTGAAGCTAGCTAGATGAGTGGAGAACTGGCTTTAGCATAGAATGATGTGGAGATGCCGGCGTTGGACTGGGGTAAACACAGTAAGAAGTTTAACAACACCAGGTTAAAGTCCTTCTCCAGCTTCCACCCTAAACACGTTAAAGAAGCCATCCCCTACGGACAAGCCCTCCGTATACACAGGATCTGCTCGGATGAGGAGGATCGCAACAGACACCTCCAGACGCTGAAAGATGCCCTCATAAGAACAGGATATGGCGCTAGACTCATTGATCAACAGTTCCAACGCGCCACAGCGAAAAACCGCACCGACCTCCTCAGAAGACAAACACGGGACACAGTGGACAGAGTACCCTTCGTTGTCCAGTACTTCCCCGGAGCGGAGAAGCTACGGCATCTCCTCCGGAGCCTTCAACATGTCATTGATGAAGACGAACATCTCGCCAAGGCCATCCCCACACCCCCACTTCTTGCCTTCAAACAACCGCACAACCTCAAACAGACCATTGTCCGCAGCAAACTACCCAGCCTTCAGGAGAACAGTGACCAAGACACCACACAACCCTGCCACAGCAACCTCTGCAAGACGTGCCGGATCATCGACACAGATGCCATCATCTCACGTGAGAACACCATCCACCAGGTACACGGTACATACTCTTGCAACACGGCCAACGTTGTCTACCTGATACGCTGCAAGAAAGGATGTCCCGAGGCATGGTACATTGGGGAAACTATGCAGACGCTGCGACAACGGATGAATGAACACCGCTCGACAATCACCAGGCAAGACTGTTCTCTTCCTGTTGGGGAGCACTTCAGCGGTCACGGGCATTCGGCCTCTGATATTCGGGTAAGCGTTCTCCAAGGCGGCCTTCGCGACACACGACAGCGCAGAGTCGCGGAGCAGAAACTGATAGCCAGGTTCCGCACACACAAGGACGGCCTCAACCGGGATATTGGGTTTATGTCACACTATTTCACATAAATATTTCTGCTTTTTTCCTCCTGAGTCTTTATCATGCGATCCTAGAATCAGAATTTATGTCACACTATTTGTAACTCCCACAGTTGCGTGGACCTGCAGAGTTTCACTGGCTGTCTTGTCTGGAGACAATACACATCTTTTTAGCCTGTCTTGATGCTATCTCCACTCCCATAGTTTTGTTTCTTAAAGACTGGATTAGTTGTAAGTATTCGCATTCCAACCATTATTCATGTACATTGAGTCTGTGTCTTATAAGTTCTGTTTGTGAACAGAATTCCCACTCACCTGAAGAAGGGGCTCAGAGCCTCGAAAGCTTGTGTGGCTTTTGCTACCAAATAAACCTGTTGGACTTTAACCTGGTGTTGTTAAACTTCTTACTGTGTTTAGCATAGAAGACAGAAGGTAACAGTGGAGGGGACTTTTTCCAGTTGGAGGACTGTGACTAATGGTGTTCTGTAGGGCTCTGTACTGTGACCTCTGCTGTTTGTGATATATATAAATGATTTGAAGGAAGATGGAGCTGCTGTGATCAGTACGTTTGCGGACGACACGAATATTGCTGGAGTTGTGAATAGTGATGAACATTGTCAGAGAATACAGCAGGATATAGAAAAGCTGGAACATTGGGTGCAGAAACAGCAGATGGAATTTAATCCAAATGAATGCGAAGTAATGCATTTCTGTAGATCTAATGTAAGGGGCAGGTATACAATAAAGGGCAGAACCATCAGGAGTATAGACACACAGAGGGACCTGGGAATACAAGTCCGAAGATTCTTTAAGGTGGCAGCACAGGTGGAGAGGGTGGTAAAGAAGGCATAAGGCATGCTTCCTTTCTTGGACGGGGCATAGAATATAAAAGTTGGCATATGATGTTGCAGTTGTATAGAACGTTGGTTGGGCCACATTTGGAATACTGCGTCCAATTCTGGTCACCACACGACCAGAAGGACGTGGATGCTTTGGAGAGAGTACAGAGAAGGTTTACCAGGATGTTACCTGGTGTGGAGGGTCTTAGCTATGATGAGAGATTGGGTAAACTGGGGTTTTTCTTCCTTGAAAAACGGAGGATGAGGGGCGACCTAATAGAGGTGGATAAAATTATGAAGGGCTTAGATAGGGTGAACAGTGGAAAGCTTTTTTCCAGGTTGGAGGTGTCGAACACAAGGGGCCACGGGTTCAAGGTGAGTGGGGCAAGGTTCAACAAAGATGTCAGGGGGACTTATTTTACACAGAGGGTGGCCGGGGCATGGAATGCACTGCCAAGCAAGCTGATTGAGGTGGATACGTTGGGATCGTTTAAGGCTTATCTAGATAGCCACATGAACAGACTGAGAATAGAGGGATACAAACGAATGGTCTCGTTGGGCACATGAGCGGCGCAGGCTTGGAGGGCCGAAGGGCCTGTTCCAGTGCTGTATTGTTCTTTGTTCTTTCTTTGTTCTACGAGGGAGCAAGTTTTCTTGGATCTGGTCCTGTGTAATGAGAAAGGTAAAATTAATTATCTCCTTGTGAGGGATCCTCATGGAATGAGTGATCACAATATGGTTGAATTTCTAATACAGATGGAGGGTGAGAACGTAGGGTCCCAAACCAGTGTCCTCTGCTTGAACAAGGGGGATTACAGTTGGATGAGGGCGGAGTTGGCTAATGTAGACAGGGAACACCGACTAATCGGTGGGACAGTTGAGGAACAGTGGAGGATTCTTAAGGAGATTTTTCTCAGTACTCAGCAAAAATATATTCCAGTGAAAAAGGTGCCAGCTGATTGGAAAACAGCTAATGTAACTCTACTTGTTTCAAAACGGAGGTAGACAAAAGGCAGGGAATTACAGGCCGGCTAGCTTAACATCCGTAAAATGCTGGAATCGATCATTAAGGAAGTAATAGCTGGACACCTGGAAACGAATGGTTCAATCAAGCGGACACAGCATGGATTCATGTAGGGAGAGTCATGTCTGACTAATTCACTGGAATTTTTGTGAGGGGATAGCGATTGCGGTTGACAGAGGGGAACCGGTGGAAGTGGTGTATTTATATTTTCAGAAGGCATTTGATAAGGTGCCTCACAAAAGGTTGCTGCATAACATAAAGGTACACTGAGTTGGGGATAAAGTCTTAGTGTGGATTGCCAGAAAGCAGAGATTCGGAATAATTGGGTGTTTTTCCGGTTGGTAATCAGTGACGAGTGGCGTGCCGCAGGGATCGGTGCTGGGGCCTCAACTATTTGCCATATACATTGACGATCTGGAGGAGGGGACCGAGTGTAGGGTAACAAAGTTTGCGGATGACACGAAAATGAGTGGGAAAGCAAAATTGCGTGGAGGACACAGAGAGACTGCAGAGAGATTTGAATAGGCTAAGTGAGTGGACAAGGATCTGGCACTTTGGAAGGTATAATAGTAAAATGGGCTATTATTTAAACGGTGAAAAATTACAACATGCAACTGTGCAGAGGGACCTGGGGATCCTTGTGCATGAATCACAAAAACTCAGTTTGCAGTTGCAACAGGTAATCAAGAAGGCAAATGGAATGTTGGCCTTTATCGCGAAAGGGATGGAGTATAAATGCAGGGAGGTCATGCTGCAACTGTACAGGTACCGTTGAGGCCGCAACTGGAGTAATGTGTACAACTTTGGTCCCCTTATTTAAGAAATGATATATCAGCTTTGGAGGGGGTACAGAGAAGGTTCACCACGTTGATTCCGGAGAGGAGGGGGTTAGCTTATGAGGAGAGATTGAGTAGACTGGGCCTGTATTCATTGGAGTTCAGAAGGTTGAGGGTATATCTTATAGAGACATATAAGATAATGAAGGGGCTAGACAGGGTAGAAGCAGCGAGGTTATTTCCACTTACAATGCAAACAAGAACTAGGGGGCATAGCGTCAAAATACGGGGGAGTCAATTTAGAACACAGTTTGGGAAAAACTTCTTCTCCCAGAGGGTGGTGAATCTTTGGAATTCTCTGCCCAATGAAGCAGTAGAGGCTACCTTGTTAAAAGTGTTTAAGTCACAGATTGATATTTTTTAACAATTAAGGGTTATGGGGAGCGGGCGTGTCAGTGGAACTAAAAATAGTATCAGATCAGCCATGATCTTAGTGAATGGCGGAGCAGGCTTGGGGGACCAGATGGCCTACTCCTGCTCCTATTTCTGATGTTCTTATGCTTTTAAGATATCTCACAACACCAGGTTAAAGTCCAACAGGTTTAGTTGGTAGCAAAAGTCACTTGCTTTCTGAGCACGGCTCCTTCTTCACTAAGGTGGGAATTCTGTTGACAAAAAGGGCATATCAAGACACAAACTCATTTTACAAAATAATGGTTCGAAGACGAGTCCTTACAGGTAATCAAGCCTGAAAGATAAAGACACTGTGAGTGGAGAGAGGGTTAAGCACAGGTTAAAGAGATGTGTATTGTCTCCAGCCGGGACAGTTAGTGAGATTTTGCAAGCCCAGAAAAGTCATGGGGGTTACAGATCGTGTGACATGAACCCAAGATCCCGGTTGAGGCCGTCCTCATGTGTGCGGAACATCGCTATCAGTGTCTGCTCAGCGATTGTGCGTTGTCGTGTGTCGTGAAGGCCGCCTTGGAGAATGCTTACCCGAAGATCAGGGACCGAATGCCCGTGACTGCTGAAGTGTTCGACAACAGGAATAGAATACTCTTGCCTGCTGATTGTCGAGCGGTGTTCATTCATCCGTTGTCGTAGCGTCTGCATGATCTCCCCAATGCACCATGCCTCGGGACATCCTTTCCTGCAGCATATCAGGTAGACAACGTTGGCCAAGTTGCAAGAGTATGTACCGTGTATCTGGTGGATTGTGTTCTCACGTGAGATGATGGCATCTGTGTCGATGATCCGGCACGTCTCGCGGAGGATGCTTTGGCAGGGTTGTGTGGTGTCGTGGTCACTGTTCACCTGAAGGCTCGGTAGTTTGTTGCGGACAATGGTCTGTTTGAGGTTGTGCAGTTGCTTGAAGGCAAGCAGTGGGGGTGTGGGGATAGCCTTGGCGAGATGTTCGTCGCCATCAATGACATGTTGAAGTCTCCGGACAATATGTCGTAGCTTCTCTGCTCTGGGGATGTACTGGACAACGAAGGTTACTCTGTCCGCCGTGTCCCATGTTTGTCTTCTGAATAGGTCTGTCCTTTATGACTTAATTACCTGTAAAGACTCGCATTCCAAATATTATTTTGTAAGTTGAGTTTGTGTCTTTATATGCCCTGTTTGTGAATAGAACTCCCACTCACCTGATGAAGGAGTAGCGCTCCGAAAGCTAATGGCTTTTGCTCCCAAATAAACCTGTTTGACTTTAACCTGGTGTTGTGAGACTGCTGACTGTCATTGTCTCGGACAACCTTTTCGGTTATGCCTATTGTGCCTGGTTACTGCTGAATATTATTTTGCATTCTTATTTGATTTTCGTTCATTTTTGGAAGATTTGCGAGACTTACAAGATTAATAGAACCAAGAACAAAGAACAATACAGCACAGCAACAGGCCCTTCGGCCCTCCAAACCTGCGCCACTCCTTTGCCCACTGGACCATTTTTTGTATCCCTCTATTCCCAGTCTGTTCATGTGGCTATCTAGATAAGTCTTAAATGATCCCAGCGTGTCTGCCTCAATCACCTTGCCTGGCAGTGCATTCCAGGCCCCCACCAGCCTCTGTGTAAAATACGTCCCCCTGACATCTGTGTTGAACCTTGCCCCCCTCACCTTGAACCCGTGATCCCTTGTGTTCGTCACCTCCGACCTGGGAAAAAGCTTCCCACTGTTCACCCTATCTATGCCCTTCATAATTTTATAGACCTCCATTAGGTCACCAATCATCCTCCGTCTCTCCAGGGAGAAAAATGCCAGTTTACCCATTCTCTCCTCATAGCTAAGACCCTCCATACTAGGCAACAACTGGTAAACCGTCTCTGTACTCTCCCCAAAGCCTCCACGTCTTTCTCCTAGTTTGGCGACCAGAACAGGATGCAGTCTTCCAAATGTGGCCTAACCATCGTTCTGTACAGCTGCAACATCATTTGCCAACTTTAATATTCTATGTCCCGTCCAATAAAGGCAAGAACGCCATATGCCTTCTTCACCACCCTCTCCACCTGTGCTGCCACCTTTAAGGATCTGTGGACTTGTACACAAAGGCCCCTCTGTCTGTCTGTAGTACTGATGGTTCGGCCACTTATTGTATAGCTCCCCCTTACATTAGATCTACCGAAATGCATCACTTCGCATTTATCTGGGTTAAATTCCATCTGCCATTTCTCCGCCCAATGTTCCAGCCTATTAATATGTGCTGACTTTCCAAAATTCCTCTTTGAAACTGGAAGTCTCTTTAGATTTTGATCAAGATACAACAGCATTGATGTGGGACTGTTTCCAAATCATACTGCAGCCCCAGTGCTCGGGATGTTATATAGTTCCAAGTGAACATTTTATCTGGAGATTGAATGTAAACGCATCGTGTGGCGTTACTGTTGGATCCGTTCCACCATTTCTGGTACTTAACTCCTCGGTTTGGCATGTGCTCTCAAAATAAAACTGGGATATCCTGCTATCATTGGTGCTCGCCGCTGGCAATGTTTGCCAAGGTGAAAGAACAAACAACAATGTACAGCACCGGAACAGGCCATTCGGCCCTCCAACCCTGTGATGATCAGGATGCCTTAACTAAACTAAAATAAATTCTGCCCTTACTCGTTGATCACCCCTCTATTCCCTCCCTGTTCATGTGTCCATCCAGATGCCTATTAAACATGGCTAATGTGTCTGCTTCCCCACCTCCTCTGGCAGCGCTTTTCAGGCACCCATCACTTGTGTGTGAAAAACCTCCCCCGCACATCTCCCTTAAACTTTCCCCCCTGTCACGTTGAACCTGTGCCCCTTTTTAATCTGCACTTCCAACCTCGGGATAAGCCTCGGACTATGCAACCTTTCAATGTCTCTCATAATTTGGCAGCCCTCATTCAGACCTCCCCTGAGCCTCCTTCTTTCCAATGAAAGGAATCCTAGCATATTCGACCTCTCCTCATATTTAACACACTCAAGGCCAGGCAGCATCCTGGTGAACCTCATTTGCACTTTGTACAAAGCTGCCACGTCCTTCTGGTCGTTCATTGATTATAGTGTATTGGAAATCAAGCATGAAACCTAATTTCCTTGGATATTTTCAAGTTTCTTGAAAGTTTCTCATCTTCCTCCGTGCATCTATGGTGAAGAGTACAAGTTAAGAGAATCCAATCTCAGTTCAGTTTTGCATCATGTTTATGGTAAGTCGGGGATTGGTGTGTCGGGTTTAATCAACTCGACTGATTGCTCCCAGATAATACCCATGATCTTCATAGCTGATGCCTCATCAATGTTAAGGCCGTTTTATGTCAGCGTTGTATTTTCTTCCAGCGAATATGGAGCTTGCCTGAAAGCTGTTTGATGGGAATAATGATTGTGATTGTTCGCATAAGTCTGAAAGCTGTTCAAACTTTTTGCAAAATTGCGCTTCCTGTGTCAGAGGAGATGTGAGTGGAACTGAAAACTGCTCAACAACCAGCAAATATACAAAAATCCGACATTGATTGGAGAGTCGTTTCTTGCTAAAAAAAAAGCTGAAAATGCTTTCCACAACAGGTACACCATATAACTACTGCGAATTTCCCCTGGAAAAAAGATTATGGGACTGTCACAGTTGCATCCATTCACCTTTGTTTCAGGTGTGACTCCATGAATCAAAGAAAATGCTCTTTCCCCATTACTGGCTTTCCTGAGATGTTAAAATCAATCATATTCGGCTCCAAATGTTAACCAATGTCACTCTCAAATCAACTCTCAATTTTCAGATTCATTTGCCTTAGCATGAGCCACGATTTAGTCAGTGGTCCGTTTCCTCTGACAGAGTCAGAGGTAATGGTCGAGTGAGGGAACAATGGTTCACAAAAGAGGTGGAATGTCTTGTCAAGAGGAAGAAGGAAGCGTATGTTAGGTTGAGAAAACAAGGTTCAGTTGGCTCGATGGAGGGTTACAAGTTAGCAAGAAATGAGCTGAAAAAGGGGCTTAGGAGAGCTAGGAGGGGACATGAGAAGTCCTTGGCGGGTCGGATCAAGGAAAACCCCAAGGCTTTTTACTCTTCTGTGAGGAAGAAAAGAATGACTAGGGTGAGGCTAGGGCCGGTCAAGGACGGCAGTGGGAATTTGTGCATGGAGTCCGAAGAGATAGGAGAGGTGATGAATGAATACTTTTCTTCGGTGTTCACCAAGGAGAGGGGCCATGTTTTTGTGGAAGAGAAGTTGTCACAGGCTGATAGGCTGGAGGAAGTAGATGTTCGGAGGGAAGATGTACTTGCAATTTTGAATAAACTGAAAGTTGATAAGTCCCCTGGGCCTGATGAAATATATCCTTGGATTCTTTGGGAGGCAAGAGATGAGATAGCAGAGCCTTTGCCATTGATCTCTGTGTCCTCATTGTCCACGGGGGTGGTGCCAGAGGACTGGAGAGTAGCGAATGTGGTTCCTCTGTTTAAGAAAGGGAATAGAATTGACCCTGATTGTAGGCCGGTTAGTCTTACTTCGGTGGTCGGTAAGTTGATGGAAAAGGTCCTTAAGTATAGGATTTACGACCATTTCGAAAGATGCAGCTTAATCCGGAATAGTCAGCACGGATTTGTGAAGGGCAAGTCTTGCCTCACAAATTTGATAGACTTTTTTCAGGAGTAGCTAAGTGTGTAGATGAAGGTAGTGCAGTTGATGTCATATACATGGATTTTAGTTAGGCGTTTGATAAAGTCCGCCACGGTCGGCTTATGAAGAAAGTAAGGATGTGTGGGATAGAGGGAAGTTTGGCCGATTGGATAGGTCACTGGCTATCTAACAGAAGACAGAGGGTGGTGGTGGATGGAATATTTTCGGACTGGAAACCGGTTACCAGCGGAGTGCCACAGGGATCAGTGCTTGGTCCTCTGCTATTTGTAATTTTTATAAATGACTTGGAGGAGGGGGCAGAAGGGTGGATCAGTAAATTTGCTGATGACACCAAGATTGGTGGAGTAGTGGATGAGGTGGAGGGCTGTTGTAGGCTGCAAAGAGATATAGATAGGATGCAGAGCTGGGCTGAAAAATGGCAAATGAAGTTTAACCCTGACAAATGCGAAGTGATTCATTTTGGTAGGACAAATTTAAATGTGGATTACAGGGTCAAATGTAGGGTTCTGAAGAATGTGGAGGGACAGAGAGATCTTGGGGTTCATATCCATTGATCTCTGAAGGTTGCCGCTCAAGTGGATTGAGCCGTGAAGAAGGCCTATAGTGTGTTGGCGTTCATTAACTGGGGGTTTGAGTTTAAGAGCCGTGGGGTTATGCTGCAACTGTACAGGACCTTGGTGAGACCACATTTGGAATATTGTGTGCAGTTCTGGTCACCTCACTACAAGAAGGATGTGGAGTCACTGGAAAGAGTGCAAAGGAGATTTACCAGGATGCTGCCTGGTTTGGAGGGTAGGTCTTATGAGGAAAGGTTGAGGGAACTTGGGCTTTTCTCTTTGGAGCGGAGGAGGTTGAGAGGAGACTTGATAGAGGTTTATAACATGATGAGGGGGATAGATAGAGTGAACGTTCAAAGACTATTTCGTCGGGTGAATGGAGCGGTAACTAGGGGGCATAACCATAGGATTCATGGTGGGAGATATAGGAAGGATGTCCGAGGTAGGTTCTTTACGCAGAGAGTGGTTGGGGTGTGGAATGGACTGCCTGCAGTGATAGTGACGTCAGAAAATTTAGGAACATTTAAGAAGCTATTGGATAGGCACGTGGAGTACTTCGGGATGATAGGGAGGAAATAGCTTGATCTGGGTTTCAGACAAAGCTCGGCACAACATCGTGGGCCGAAGGGCCTGTTCTGTGCTGTACTGTTCTATGTTCTATGGTCCTGATGGAAGTTTGCTAAGATTGCACAAGATGAGGCTTTGGGTGACAGTGTCTAAATTCACTTCATTACTTTGCAAATTCATATCCGTTGACTGGTGTGGCTGTGATTGGAACGTGGCGACGTACCAAACGTAGTTGTTATGCAAACAGGTATTAGATATACGAAAGCCGTGTGTGAACTCTGAGGATGGCAGTGGCATAGATTTGTCCTGTTGCAGCGAATTTAAGTGACCTCTCGGGTGCTGTTTCTGGCCATATGGATTGACAGGCCCGCAGGACTGACAAATCCGACTGAAAAGGAACATGGGACAGCGAGTATGGGGCAGTATATGAGATCACTTTTCTGTCCAATATGCTGTGCTTCTACCATAGCAGTAGTTCAGGATCGGACAAAAAAAAACTAATCACTCTTATTTTAGATCCTACAAGATGGCAATTCTTCACATTGTTTAACGTAGGTTTTATTTCTTGTTTGTCTGAATTCGGTTTGTTATGAAAGAAAACTTATCATCCTAATTTCATTAATTCAGACACTCACACGCGCACACACACACATAAACACATGCTCACACGCAGAAGCACACACACACACTCACGTGGTAATTTTCTGTTATCTTTCTTGGAAGAAAATCCTGGAACAGACCTGGATATATGTTCTTAATCTCTCCAGAGACAGAGTCATAACTTGGTGGATGATTCCCAGCACTTTTGTTAAGATTTCAGATTTTAAGCCTTTGCATAACTCCACCACTCTCGCTTTTTGGTTCCAGATGAATAATGCAGAATACCACTGGAATACTGGCTGGTGGAGTGGGTTGAGTGTCATTGCAGAAGTTCTGGATTAATGAAGGAGAGTCAGAATGGAGATGTTGAGGAGAGGTGTTCCCTGACGAATTTGGTTGACCTTTTTTTTAGCGAATGTCAATGACAGTTGTGAAGAACAATGGAGTCATGGTCATTTGTCTGCACATCTGGAATTATATTTAAAAGGCCACACATGACAAATTGATTATAATCTAATAGCACACGCGATCAAGTGGAATGTAACAAGCTGGACACCAGATTAGCTGAGTAACAGGGACAATAGGAAATTGCTGATGCATGTTTTGTGAGTGGAATGCTGTTTCCAGTGTTTTTTCACAGGTCTGAATGACAGGTCCTGTCTGTTTTTTGCCAAACGTTAATGCCATGAATGTCAGTGGAGCGGGAATGGTCAAGAAATTTGGAGTTGAAGCACCAATTACTCGTGTGTTAGTTAGCATGGAAGATTGTTACAGACATCCGGAAGTAGAAGTGGACTTATTTCCTGAACGGAACATTCCCCCATATAATCCAATGCACATATCTGTAAGCAGATGCAATTTGGCAGATGAAACGAGAAAAGAGAATATACGATAATTGGGAGGATACCGAAAGCGGAAGGAAGATTGGGCATGAATCTGTAAGCGGACACAAATTACTGTGATTCCTGAGATTAAATATTTCGGAGATCTCAGACAATTATCACCTCCCGAGACTGGGCAATCACCAGACTTAACACATCAACTCCGCACCTAAAAACCCATTAAACAGGATGACCATATCAGCAAACCAGAAACAAACCACTTACACTTCAACCACAGAAAATGACTATAACTATAGCCCGTTTTAGGCGGGCTTGCAGAGTACCTTCGGGACTGTTATTGTATGTGTGTCCTGATTGTACCTCCGTCGACGTAAAAGCCATAAAGCTGCGCCATTGTTGAACCTGACTCTGGGTCCGTAGTGGTCGTGTTCGTCCACTCGCGCTAACAATTGGGGGCTCGTTCGGGATCGTGACCGTTGCTGGAACATCGTCTCTGGGCACTCGGTGAGTATCTTTACTCATTTGAATCCGCAGCATTTCCGTGTCAGAGCGGTGTTTCACGGCTGCCGCGATCTGAACTTGTGAACAGAGTCTGTTCAATAACTTCACAGTAGGGTAGGTTCTTTTTGGGCGGGCGAGTGGGGTCGCGAACTGTGATTGATTGTGTTGCCACTACATTCCGTGTACCCCTGACGATGAATCCGACCATAAACTAACTGACCTATAGGTACCTGACAGGACAGAGTTTGAGAAGAGTAGAAGCCGGGAGGACGTCGAGGTTTGGGCCACTGTGATCGGGCTCTCGGAGTTCGGTACAAGTCCGGGCGCTGCAAGTCGGGTAGGAAATGCAGGCGCGAAAGGTTCGGGCCACTGGGGGCAGAATCCGCGAGGAGTCTGCTACATGTCCGGGCGCTACTAAGTCTGGAGCCTCTGTGAGTGCCTCGACCACTACAAGCAGGAGACCTCTGGTAGCGCAAAAGAACGGCTATAAGCCGGGGGAACTCCTATCTGCGGTCAATTCCACGCCTGTCCGCACCCAGGTCAGGGTGATCCCGAGGAGGCAGGGAAAACGGCGAGCCTCTGAGGATTGACCTGGCGATAGGAGTTGGCAAGGAAAGAGTGGCCCCGGCCCCTGTAGTTGTGGTCAGAGCTCACCCGCCTCTGTGCGCGGTAATCTCCCCGCTACACGCAGGACGGGCTCTGCGTGTTGCTGCTGAAATTTCAAACACACTGACAGTGGGAACACCAAACCAGTAACCTCAGAGTTACCCAGACAAGTAGCCATGAGAAGCACCAGAGCCAGGATTAGTATACCACTGGGAGACCCGACATGGATAGCAATTATACCACCTTCGAATGGCGACCAGAAGGGTCCGTCACTCGCTATCTAGCAGACAAAAATAGGACACTAATTAAAAGCATGATCAAAGCAGGGTGGAAACCCCAAGACCCACTTGAAAACCAACGGGAATGGTGGGCAAAAGAAAAGAGGAACAAAGATGATAAGGCTTGGATCCTGTTATTAAAAGCCCACATCACTCTAGTAGGGCGAGTTCATAAATATATTCAGGACAAGCAAGAACAGTCCGCACAGCGAAAGCGCGCCGCTGTGATGGTTGCTAACCCCGTGCTGCCAGCACTGTCCGACCTCTCACATGAATTTCCAAGTGAGGAGTGTCCCGATTGGGAATGCTTAATGGATGAAACGGGCTCACTGTGCCCGATAGGGGGGGGGGACCTCCCGTTGACCACAGACCCACCCACCCCAGGACGCTATGGCAGCTCCCTTAAAGATCGAATGCGTTCCTGGTGGACAAGGGATAGATGGGCGAGGGCGGCAGACCCAGATTAAAATGATCTATGTGTCACTCACACCGGGAGACACAATGAAATTATTAGAGAAACTACTGACCCTCCAGCCCAGACACAGTAATGCAATCTTCTGGCAGAAGATTAAGGAAATGCAACTGTGTCATAACCTACACATTCCGAGACTTGGCAACGGCATCCAGGTTACCCTCGGAAGCAGCCATAATTAAAATAAAAGCCCACCAGAAGGCGAGGACTGCGGAGCAAAAGGGAAACCAAGTGGCAGATGCTGCTGCAAAGCTGCAGCTGGGAAACCCTCCCACAGGTAGCCACCATCACCACTCCACCCATAGAAGAGGTGGACATTTGTAAACTCCAGGGCAGCGCTGACCCAGACGAGGTGGCACGGTGGGAGCAGGCAGGGGTGTCCCAAGATAAGAAAGGGGTGTGGCGCAGAGGGCACCATGTAGTTGCCCCTTCATTCATACAGGCTGTACTACTCCGACTCCACCACGAACCGGACCACTCCGGCCGGGATGGGACCCTGGCCCGCTTATCAGCCGATTGGTGGTGGCCAGGGATGGGGCGAGATGTAGCTAAGCACTGCCAAAGATGTATTATATGCGCTCAGCATAAACCCGGTCGGTCCCTGAAAGTTAAATTATCTCACCAACACAGACCAACGGGACCTTGGGAAAACCTCCAAATTGATTTCATTGGCCTCCTACCCACCAGCCGCGGGAGGAAGTACTGCCTAGTCCTCATAGACCAGTTCACCCGATGGGTAGAAGCCTTTACAACTCGGGATTGCGTGGCGACCACTGTAGCCCGCATCCTGGCAGACGAAATAATACCAAGGTGGGGAGTCCCGCTGCAACTGGACTCCGACCAGGGGACACACCTGACAGGCAAGGTGATGAAGTACGCTTGCAAAGCCGCAGGAATCCGACAGCGATTCCCCATCCCATACCACCCTCAAAGTGCTGGAATGGTAGAGCGGATGAATCGCACTCTGAAAAACGCGATAGCCAAATCCATCGCAGAGACAGGTCAGTGGTGGGTAGATGTCCTTCCTTGTATTTTGATGCGCCTACGGGCAACCCCAGGTCGTACCGTAGGGCTCAACCCGCTTGAGCGAATGACCAGGAGGGCATTGCGACTCCCAGAAAACATTGCCGCGGGAGGGGAAGAAATGGCACCCCTTCGGGACAAAGTCAAGAGATATGTACAGCATCTAGACTTACTACTGCGAGATCTGCACCACGCAGCCAGAGACCAGCAAGCCGTTAGAGACTAGACGAGAGATCAAAATGTCAGTCACACCAGCACCCTCCCCCAAGTAGGGGATAAAGTTTTAATTGGGGTTGCCCCAGACCGACCCGGGTTTGCAGCAAAATGGATAGGATCCCACGAGATTATCCTTACCCGCGACACATGTGCCTGTGTCGATGTTAATGGAAAGGGCCGCTGGAAACATTGGTAACGATTAAAATCCTCCCACCACGGGAAAGAGACAGGACAGACTGAATGTAAAGACAGGGATGCTCCGACCACTCCACGTATTGGTCCCTAAAGATCTTTGTCCATACAGCGGAGGTCGGAATAACAACTTTTATTTTTGGCACAAAGGAGCCATGCGCCAACCGTGGCACGGATGTGTATATGTATATAGGAATATAAACATGAATAGATAAATAGATCAAGTTAGTCATTTGATATCAATCTAACGTCTGGTGGCCACCAGGATTTATATACCTCCCCCAACCCCCTCTCCAGGACCATGTGGACCACTTGGAGGATGATCCTCACGGCGACATTCCTGACGGGAATTGCACGCAAAGAGCACCCCATCTACCCGCGATTCCACGGGGTAACCTTCAATACATCCCAGGCACTGTGTGTGCCAGCTGAACCAAGCCCTATGGACAGTAGAGCTTATTTTAATGCATGGCTACAAGTTCACCCGGGCATGAACGAGATCTGCTTCACTTGCACCTTAGTAGGACTCCGAACATACATTCAACGACGGGGCCTTCGGAACAGAGAGGGCTGCACTTTCGGGACCATCTGCGCCCTCCCCTGCAACCCACTGGTTACACTACCACAGGACATTTTAAAGCCGCACATGGATAATTGCGGCTATTACGGACTTGTTGAGGTTTCTGCAGTCTCACTGTATGTATGCTTCGCGCCGCTTCCAACGCGGGCCCCCACGACTACAACACCCGAAATCTTACCCTGCCCCTTGCAAATCAAGGGACCAGAGGGAGGACTGGTGTTGTGGAACGAGGGGGAGATTGTATATGAAAATGTGAAACATGAGGCCGTACCTGTCCTGATTGATATTTCAGGAATTCAGGTGCCAGAGTATCGCTCGGAGCAGACACACGACATGTACCGAATGTTGGGGAGGGAGACCATAAAACGGGCCATTCACTCAATGGGGGCGACACATTACAGGGGAGACACAAACGCATACAGGAATGAAAGGGACATTGTCAATGACATATTCACGGGGTTAAACACAGGATCCACAGTGGTTAACTCCATTGACGTCCAGGGCCTTAACAACAAAATTGAACAACTAAAGGGGGTGATGAAGAACATCTTACGGCGGTCACTAGACCAACAGGCTGAGCAAACCTTTCTAGGGGAAGCGGGCGCCCACTTCCAATTAGATGGGATTGCAGTACTAGAAGGGCACGCCCGGACCATTAACCATCTCATAGTGAGGGAGAGGGAGGACACTGCCCGGGTACAATAGAGACAGCGATGCCATGCGTATGGTCAGTGGATGGTAGCAGAAGTATGGCACAATCTGGACCAGGTACACGGGGGGTGCTGCCCGACTGGATCGACAGCGCCCAGCTCGCGCAACTGGCAGATCAGAAGGGGGTGCTGGATGACCCGACCCTGAAAGTGATGACACGGGTGTATCCAGTGATCCCCGTCTGCGAGGTTAGTGAGGGCACCGGGATAGGAATGGTTCTGTTGGTTCCAACAGTCACACAGGACGCTGGGCCATTCGCTATCTGCCGGATTGAAAACATTGGTGTTCTTAGGGGCAATGCCTCCCTCCGCTACCACATAATCGAAACCACGGCCATCTCCAGGCATGGTATAATGCCCAGTGTCTCTCTCGCAAGGTGCAAACAGCGGGGAGAGATCACCATCTGTCCTCACCCACTGAGACATGGAGAGGAAGCAGAATGTGGGTTTAACCGGACAGAAGACTGCACCCTCGAAATTACACCCATAGATCCACACTTCGCCCGGGCAGGATACGGGGGACGGGGTAGATATTGTGTGGCCACCACACGTACATCATTTATATACAATGGACTAACATGCCCAATTCCCAACACAAACTTCTGTTTCACCCCACGCAGGCCGTTCACTATAGCTCAGGCTCACATCACCAATATCCGAAATAGACAGACAGTAACTTTTAATGCCACAGACCCTCTAAAGGATAACTTAAAAGGCTATCAGGAACCCGAGCAAGCCCCCATCCCACACCTGACTGAAGTCCGAAGGGAACTCCAACTCAAAGTAGGACACTCCGTCCGTTTATACCATCAGCTGCAATCACATATCAAAACCTTGGAGCAGGACACCGAAACGGCATTACAAAGCCAAACATGGGCACAGAACGTCTAAACGTAAGCATTCACCCCTGGATCCGATTCATTTCACATACACTGGTTGTCATCCAACCCATCTTCGCACTTTCCTGGGGAGTAGCGACAGGCGACACATACCGCCAGCGGAAGAAAACAAAATCACGTAAAAACTGAGTTAGGACAATTGGCGTGGTCGGACAGTTAACAAGTCGGAAGGATTACTCCCGCATAGACGTAATTTGACAAGCTCCCGGGGTTTCCGCAAACTGGACGAATGCAGCGTGCAGAGGCAGGGAGCACCGGACACAAATTTGTAAAAAGGGGAAGAAGTGGAACAAGTCCACTCCCGACCGACAGAGGGGAACTGTAAGCAGACACAAATTTCTGTGATTCCTTAGATTAAATATTTCTTAGAATAAAATCAAATAAATGAAACAGGACAAAGCAGCACCCAGGCACAAAGTGTGAACAGACAAGCAGGTATTTTAAAATGCAGAAACCAGGCTGACAATGGGACTCAGGAACTCACATTAGCATAACGTTCCATTCAATTAAATTGGCTGCAAGGATATCAGGAAGCCCTAATCAGACAGAAGGTCTCCTAGACATGAAAGACTTCCTGATAAAACACCTATTGTATAAGAAACTCCGGAGATCTCAGACAATTATCACCTCCCGAGACTGGACAATCACCAGACTTAACACATCAACTCCGCACCTAAAAACCCATGAAACAGGATGACCATATCAGAAAACAATAAACAAACCATTTACACATCAACCACAGAAAATGACTCTAACTACAGCCCGTTTTTGGCGGGCCTGCAGAGTACCTTCGGGACTGTTATTGTTTGTGAGTCCTGATTGTACCTCTGTCGACGTAAAAGCAATAAAGCTGTGCTATTGTTGAACCTGACCCTGGGACTGTAGTGGTCGTGTTCGCCCACTCGCACTCAGAAATCTAAGTAAACATACAAAGATCTCTGAATGCAGTAGGACAAAAAGAAACCAAATATGAAGGGGTGATGAAGGAGAAAGAGAAAACACAATGATTGAAATTTCATCAGAAGGGGTGCAGAGGAGGCATACAAGGATGTTTCCAGGGCTGAAGAACTGCAGCCATGCAGAGCTATTGGAGACGCTGGTCTCGGATTCGTTGGAACTTTGAAGGCAAGGGGAGATTATATTGAAATGTGTGACATTGTGAGGGACCTTCATCGCAATCCAAACGCCAATTTCCATTAGCACAGAGATCAGTGACTAGTGGCACAGATTGATAGAATGATTAGAAGAATTATACCAATTTTATTTTTTCACCAGAGGGCTGTGTTGTGTGGCACACATCGCCTGAAGTGTCAGCAGAGGCAAAAATCCGCAAGTCCTTCAGGAGCTAAGCGGCTATGCATTTCAACTGTCTTTACAACATTTTGCAGAAACTATTCCGGAATGTGGAATTGGGCAGGGTGGTGAATTTTTCAGTCGGTGCCAACATAATGGACAATGTCGCCTCTGACATTAAATCATTGTGCGATTCTATGATTAACTCCTTGTCTGAGAGTCTTCAAGATGAACATTTGGAGAGTGGATTATTTAATCTCTGTTGCACCAACCATTGGATTATTCGAGTGTATAGTGAAGAAATAACTTTAAACTGTATCAAAACCCGTGCTGTATCTGCCCTGGGATGTATTGTATGGGGACAGTTTGGAGTAAGCGTTGTTCCGTTTCTAACTCCGTTCTCTCCCTATTATGGGAGTATTTTATGGAGGCAGGTTCGGGCGACCATCTATTTTTTTTATTTATTTAATGGCCTGTTGAATCTCTATATGTTTTCTATGATAATGCTGTCGTGGCATAATTTTCTACCGTTTGTTCGACTGATTAAATTTGATTTAAAATAATTCGTCATCAGAAGATCTGTGAATGTTTTTACTTTTAACTGGAATGTCGAGTGCAGCAATAAACTTAGTCTTCAACACTTAACCTGAAATTGTGAATCTGTGGCCTTCATAATCCTTTTCACCATTTCGTGCCACCCATGACCAAATGCATAAAATAACCTGACTGCAATTACAACATTGTCAAAACCTAATGATCCAAATGCCTCTTTTGCATCTCATGAGCAATCCCAGTAGAACAGTTACTGTCTCTAAGAACATAATTTGTATTACGAATATTTTTTAAAAAAACAGGAGTTATCTATTCTCTCCTTCGAATAAATATTGAGGATCTGTTCACGCCTCTCGATTTAAGTTCAAAAAGAACTTTTGTTATTTTTTTACCTGTTGGGAAGGGTGCAAACGATGACAGCTGCATTCTGACACAATGTCTGATCCTTTGAGCAACTTCAGTTCCAGATATCAGAACTTTGTCATTGTAAATTTACGATGCACTTACTGATCTCAAAATTGCAAATTCAATGAGGTTAACTGAACTTGTTTGTTTAATGACTGTAATTAATGTTTGTCTCAATGGACACGAATTCTGCCACAAGAGGTTTCCCTCATTCATTAATAAAAGACTGCAGATTATGTTCAGCATTTTGGTCTGGCTGAGTGGATCATTCCTGGGACGAGCAGCTCAAAAGTGCGAACAAGGGGATGGAGGAGTTTGTGATATTTGTTATAATCCTTGAGATAGAAAAGATATACTATCCCATTCTGGCTGTTGTCGGGGTTTCTGGTATGCTGCTTCATCCTTATACTCATTGCTTAACTATTTAAATGTGCACCTGTGTTTATTTCTCTGATGTAGTCACACTGAACAATTCATCCACTGCGTGAGTGCTGCGATGTGACAGACAATGTTCTTTAGTTGTGACATGTGATTGTCTCATATTCAGCTTTTCATTTTCTGATTGCAACTATTTTTCAAGCTCCAAAGTCATTGTTCTTTTTCACCGTGTAAAATGGTTCAATTTAGATTTTAAAACTTGTTTTTGTTCCCAAGATATGTGATATAGCTGGACGTTAACCACGAAAACAACCGTTTATGGATTGTGTCTGCTATGAACGATTACATAAAGTCAGAAAGATGAGAAAATTAGATCATAGGATGTATTGTAGGGTACTGCGAACACCACCAGCTGAAATATATTGTGAATGTATAACCAATTGCATTCAGATCCAGCTCTGGTCAACACACTGACTTCATAGCATCCCTTCCGTATGAGCCATATGTTTGATCGTATAGGATAAATAATAGCGTGCATGTTTATTTCGTAAAATCTATAGGCAGCAAAATATCTCATGGAATATATTATTACTCGTACCACTTGAAAAGAAAATTGTGTCTAAAGCCTGATGAGCACAGGTCAGGAAATTGTAGCAGATCTGTCCGAGCCACATTGATCACTTTGTAAGTGGGTAACATGATGGTCACTTGAGTTCATATCAAATAAGATCAGCTGTTGATTAGAATTTGGTATATCAATTCAACGTTCCTCTGTATTTGCAGCAATTCAGATTTGATTTCATTCAGTTCTGTTGCAAAGATTAGTCAAATCTTAGCAACATCTATAGTAACAAATGTTAGACTGACTTTTGCTGAGTTTAGTACCAATTCAATTTTCATAGAATGCTATCATCTGTGGTGGTACTTAATTCACTGAGCTTCAAATCATGTTTGCCGGTTGGTATGTTCAGTTATCACATCATATCATGACAACTACGTCAATGACTAAAGTAAATGCTGCAAGTTTAATAAGATGGAGAATGGCAGAGATTGAGAATGGGGCTAGCCGAAGAGGTCAGCATGTCCGAAATTGAATTTAGTTCCAGTTGGAGCGAATGGATATATTTTGGAATACGGCTGCAGAAAGAACGTATGGACTCAATGGAAGTTATCTGCAAGATATGTAGTTGCAAAGTCACGCGGGATTTAATATGCTTTGATATGTGAAGATAGTGGGGCATATTGGAAGAACAGGCAGTAAATTATACCAATATCCTGCTTCCCAAATAGAGGAAACTCATTCAAGAAACAGCAAGTTATGCGATTTCTTATCAAGCTATCATTGGCCAGGATCAGCGCGTTCTATCTTGTTGGAGTCACCAGAATTTAGAGAAAAAACAAAGAAAATTGCAGCAGAGGAGGAGGTATTTCGGCCCTCCAAGCCTGCAAAGACCATGCTGCCCGTATGAACTAAACCCTCCTAATCTTTCAGAGGCCAGATCCATCCATTGCTTTCCTATTCATGTATTTGGGAAGACGCCCCTTAAAAGTCACTATTGAATCAACTTCCACTTCCTCTACCTGCCATTGACGTTCAAGTACCCACCACCCTCTGTGCAGAAAGAAATCTGACTCATACATCTCCTTTGCAGGTGTTCCTCGCACCTTTAACATATGCACTGCAGTAATTGACACTTCCACCCTTGGAAACCAAACTGGAAGAAAGGATACAATTGGCCATGAAGTGTGTGGATGAGATTCACTGCAATTTTCCCAGAGATTTGTATTTTTCCACAAGTTAAGGAAAGTTGGAAAACAACGGAGTGTTTGGTCCATGTTGAATTTCGGAGAAAGAGGTGGTCAGCTATCAGGACAAACACAATTAAAATTGTCTGCAACTTGTTGCCTCTCCGCGATGATAAAAGCAGAAAACAACAATTATTTTAAAAATCAAATTGAATGCGGAATTGAGCGGAATATACATTGTCGGGCGAGGTGCAGAGCAGAGGAATTTGTTTGAATAGGTTGTTCTAAAATAAGCTAGAGATAAATCTATAGCCACACGGATGTAATAACGAACTATAACTGTGGAAGGTTTTAATACAACTGACTGGCATAACCTGGCATGAGAGAATAAATGTGATATTCATTTGTTGTGGAGCACATGCAGGACAATAGTAGAATGCCAAACGTTTTATGCTATCCTCTATGTTTGTGAAAAACAGAACTACGTCCAGCACAGTCCTCAACAGCGTAGTTCTGAATATACATTTGGTTGAACCCGTTCTCAACATGAACAAAAAGTTTCATCACAAACGAATGATAGCATTGTTTTAGGTCAGGCACTCTCGAAAAAAGTGGAATTGATCATTAATTAGAATTAACAAAAATATCCACATGACATCAATTTGCATTTAAGAATGTGAATGGTGATTTCATGTTGTTGAAAACGATTCGTAACTGTGATGGTATAAGTGACAATTTGAGTAAGTCTGTTTGGGAAAGCATACTAAAGAATACTAGAATGGTCTAGTGGGCACACGAGCGGCGCAGGCTTGGAGGGCCGAAGGGCCTGTTCCTGTGCTGTATTGTTCTTTGTTCTAAAATGTATTGTGATCAATTTAAAACTGGACAGTATAAAACAACATTTCAGTCAGTTTAGCAAGAATGCTTTTGTTTCTTTTCAACAACGGAGAAAATGTGTGGAACAAAGAGCCATTCTCAGATTTACCGGCGAGATATGTGTAGTCTCATACAGATAATTCTGTTGCAATTGTGTCGTGGAAATTTTTTGGAAATTAGAAACACACAGGCCACAAAACACACAGGCTACAAAATAAGAAAAAGAAAACAAGTGAAATCTGTGATTAAAAGAAACGCACAAGAATACAATTGTAGTGGTCAAGATTTAATTTATATCTGTGAATAGTGAAAGGCATTAAATGATACCGAGAATCAAATAATCCCTGCAGTGTAGAAGGAGAGCATTCGGCCTATCGAGCTTGCACCGACCCCTGTAACCACATGCTGCACAAGGAATTAACAATACATCTACGGGTAGACAAGGTGACATAACCAAGTCTTGGAATATGTAGTCAGACCCACTGGGTCTGATTCTCCTGATACTATACAATTATTTGAGAGTTATATGTGAAAACCTTTCTTCACACAATGGTTGTGTACGATCTGGTTGTTCCAAAACTCAATCTGTTAATGGCTGATCAATTACTATCTCACAGGAGAAGTATATGGGGACTGCATAGAAAGTTAACTTTTGTTCAATGATAAACCCGACTGATATTGAATGGTGACACCGGCTCCAGACCAGGATGGTCTACTGCTCCTGCTGCTTCTTATGTTCTGACTGGGTCAGCTGTCACAGTTCACGGGCATGGACTCTTGCATACTATTCCAACTCAAAGATCCCTTGAATGACTGCATATTCCCATGCTGTGTTCATTTAGCTCACTTTCTGTAATGTCATGCATAAGTTTAATTTGTAACCTCACGTCTGCTTCAATGCTGGCTGCAAGTAATCTGTAACACTACCGTTGAAGTTGTTCCCCACAATATTTGTCTCTGTGACTATCCACCAGCTGATGAATGGTCAGTGACAACAAAACAGAGGTTTGATTCCAGCCAAAAATCCTGTTAATTCGGCAATCTTTCATTGCCAATTTCGCACAAGCTTTTCTTTTTCTCAATTTATTGTGGAGATTTTTTATCAGAGGTATTTCTTTTCAAAAGAACCAGACCATTGTCCTTTGCAATACATTGCAACCGAGGCTGGTGAACGAATTCATTTGGAAAGGCGGCACGAAAAACTATAGACTCATGTAACGATACAAAAATTGAAACATGGAAGGGTGCCCTTT